>NC_136934.1:24673683-24838683 GCF_949987615.1 Pollachius pollachius | reverse complement strand
CAATTGTACTGCCTACTACTACTACTCCTACCACTACTACTGCCATTACTACTACTACTCCTACTCCTACCAATACTACTACTACTACCATTACTACTCCTACCAATACTACTACTACCATTACTACTTCTCCTACCAATACAACTACTACAATAACTACTAATACTTTAGCTACTACTACTACTACTTCAGCTACTACTTCAGCTACTACTACAACTTCAGCAACTACCTACTACTTCAGCTACTACTACTACTTATTCAGCTACTACTACTAGTTATTCAGCTACTACTACTACAGCTACTACTACTTCAGCTACTACTAGTACTTCAGCTACTACTACTACTTCAGCTACTACCTACTACTACTTCAGCTACTAGTACTACTACTTCCGCTACTACTACTACTTCAGCTACTACTACAACTTCAGCTACTATCTACTACTTCAGCTACTACCTACTACTTCAGCTACTACTACTACTTATTCAGCTACTACTACTACTACTACAGCTACTACTACTTCAGCTACTACTACTTCAGCCACTACTACTACTTCAGCTACTACTACTACTACTTCAGCTACTACTACTACTACTTCAGCTACTACTACTACTTCAGCTACTACCTGCTACTTCAGCTACTACAACCTCTACAGCTACTTCTACTACTACTTCAGTTACTACTACTTATACTTCAACTACTACTTCTTCTTCAGCTACTACCTACTACCCTTAGCTACTTCTACTACTACTCCAGCTTCTACTACTACCTTAGCTACTACCTACTACTTCAGCTACTACTACTACTTCAGCTACTAGTACTTCAGCTACTACCTACTACTTCCGATACTACTACTACTTCAGCTACTACTACTACTTCAGCTACTACTACTACTTCAGCTACTACTACTATTCCGCTACTACCTACTACTTCAGCTACTACTACTACTACTTCAGCTACTACCAGCTACTTCATCTTCTACTACTTCAGCTACTACTACTACTTCATGTTCTACTTCAGCTACTACTACTACTACTACTTCAGCTACTACTACTACTACTTCAGCTACTACTACTTCAGCTGCTACTACTACTACTACTTCAGGTACTACTTTCAGATTCTTCAGTTCAATTCATTTTACATTTCTTCCTTTTCAGCAATGCTTTGTGCTTTTCATTCAGCCATCAGCATTCACAAGCGTTTTCTGCAGGAAATACAATTTCTAGTTCTTGTTTTTATTCTTGCTACCGCTTTTTGGTCTTCAACTCCTCTGCCATACTTTCAGCTACAGAAACCATTCAAATATTAAAACGTTCAGCTCTTTAACGATATGATGGCAGTTGTAAATTCCCTGTTAGTTTATTATATCGTATTGCATATTTATATAATGTTTATTGTTATTTCTATTCAGGCACTCGGGACAGCCCAGGTAGTGCCGTAGGGTCCTAGAGTTTTACTAGGTGCACGGGATTACGTCAGAGTTCGTTGCGCCTCGATTGCATAACACGCAACGACAGAGAATGCGTTCGTGAAGAGTGAGTTAATACTGAACAACGTATATTTATGTATATTTATGCAGGATAAATGTTATATGCAGTCCGCAATTCTGTTCCATATAGTAGCCGTGATTTGTGTGTTAGAGCTGGTTTCTGCTATTGTGTTAGTTGATTCACTCATTAATCGGGCAGCTAGTGTATAAGCCTGCACCTCGTGTAGACATTGCATATGTGTACGTCACTCTGCCGCGCCGTTGTCGGCTGTTATATTGCACTGTGTTAACGTGTGTATGTTGAAGCTATTTATGCCAGTTATTATTATATATAGTACTGAAGCCCGGTGTTTTAGTATGTAAATCTTGTTATAATTATTTGTCTATTTCTTATTCTGTCTTACAGAAAACCATTCGTACATTTATTCATTCATTCCTTCATTCATCTGATTATTCATTGAAGCCATCGTTGATGTCATTCGCCTATTCAAGATATATAAACAACAAAAACTGTTCCCTGTGTATGCTTCCACTCTCTGACCGGAGTTGCCGTCCTGGATAAAGTGATCCCAGTACACACACGTGCATTCTTCAATAATGGCTATTGTAACGGGTCCACAAATACACAAAGGCGAGCAGGCAGGGGTGCTGTCCCTCAGCGGGAGGTTCTCTTTTTTTTAAAACGAGAACACAAAAACTCGTAACGGTAACGAAAAAGGGTTAGACAATTTCTCTCTCTCTCGGGACTCGTGTGGGTTTCCCTCGTGCGGGATCTCGGGGGTCCGTGCTCCGGGTTTTCCTTCTCCTACTACAACAGAAAGCAGGCACATAAGTACAGCCTCCCTGATTGACCTGAGTGCAGACACCTTCTCACCACCAGGTCCAATCCCCTCGGCCAATCCTGTGCGCTCCCAACCTGTCCATACACCCCCTGCAGGCCAGACGTCGCACGTCCCCTAACAGCTATTATTCAGTGTTTTTCAACTCTTTCAACTTATTAAACTATTCAGCTTTTTCCACATTTTCCCTCTGGTACTTCAACTGTTTAAGACGTAACTCAATCGATTTTCAACCATTTGTCATCGTTCAAACCATTTAACAAATCTACACACTTTTATTCCTGCAATCCTCTCGCTTATGAATCTCTCGCTTTCAACAGGAATTGTTGCCTCCAATTTCAAGGCTGTGGGGATAAAACCGCTACTCAAAAAGCGTGGCCTAGACCCTGAATTAATCAGTAACTATCGGCCTATATCGAACCTGCCCTTCCTGTCCAAGGTACAGGAAAGGATTTTAGCAAAGCAAATCGTTGATTATCTGATGAGGAACAATCTCTTCGAACCTTTCCAGTCGGGGTTCAGGAATTTCCACTCAACTGAAACTGCTGTTACAAGAGTTGTAAATGACATCCTTCTTGCCTTGGGTAAAAATACAAGCTCAATGCTTGTGCTGCTGGACCTGAGTGCTGCGTTCGACACGATCGACCATAGCACTCTTCTTCACCGTCATGAGCACTATGTTGGTTTCGGGGCTACGGCTCTTGGTTGACTTGGATCGTACCTCACAGATAGAACCCAATTCGTGCTCCATGAGGGTTCAGAATCAAAACACTGCAAACTACGCTTTGGTGTACCACAAGGGTCGGTCCTTGGTCCATTACTTTTTGCAATCTACATGCTTCCCTTGGGCGACGTTATCCGCAGCTTCGGAATTAGTTTCCACTGCTACGCGGAAGACACCCAGCTCTTCATTCCTTTAGATTCAGGGGACTCGGCCCAGATCCAGAGGGTTGAGTCCTGTCTGGCTGCGGTGAAGGGCTGGATGTCACAAAACTTCCTACAGCTTAACACTGGGAAGATAGAGCTGATAATTATCGGCTCGAAGCAGGACCGGAGACAGTTTGAGGATGTCTCACTGTGGTTAGATGGCCTCGCCATCCCACAGAGTGCATCTGTCAAAAATCTTGGTGTCCTGTTCGACCCTCAACTGTGCTTTAACCAACATGTTAGAAGTATAGCTAGAATAGCGTTTTTTCATCTGAGAAACATTGCAAGAATCAGACCAATGTTATCTGCAGCGGATGCAGAGACACTGATTCATGCATTTGTTTCATCAAGACTGGATTATTGCAATGCACTGTTCTCGGGACTACCAAAATCTACCACAAAAAGTCTACAACTTGTACAGAATGCTGCAGCTAGACTGCTGACCAGAACGAGAAGGTTTGATCATATCACACCTATTCTCGCCTCTCTGCACTGGCTACCAATAACTTTCAGATCAGACTTTAAGGTGCTACTGCTAACCTATAAAGCCTTGCATGGATTTTCTCCATCCTACTTGAAGGACCTGATCATTCCTTATAGTCCTTCTCAGTCCCTCCGGTCTTCGGGAGCTGGCCTTCTTTCACTGCCGAAGGTTAAAAAGAAATCGGTTGGACAGAGAGCGTATGCTTATCGAGCCCCCTTCCTATGGAATAGGCTGCCACAAGTGATCAGGGAAGCTGACTCTGTGGAGCTATTCAAAAGAAAGCTCAAAACGCACCTCTACGATCTTGCATTTGGAACATAGGAGTGTGAAAATGACAGGTGCGAAGTGAAGACCACTCTGTTTGTTTGTGCTTTTGTTAATACAGTATACATTCCCACTATGTACTTTTCCGTTCTAATTCACTATTCTGTCTGTTCTAGCGTGTTGCAGTGACTGGACTGGATGCATGGACTCTCCTCATGGTCAACCGGCCAGCACCACATCACCATTTTAACATGCTGTGCATGTATTTACCTATATGTCAATTATGGCACCCATTGCACTCCTGACCATGCCTGGAAGAAGGGATCCCCGACTATGCGTTTCTTCTCAAGATTTCCTCCTTACTAATTTCAAGGGAGTTTTTTCTTGCCCTTGTGGGGGCTTGGGTAAAGGGGGGTGTCATAAATATTTGGCCTGTTAAGCCCTTTGAGACAAGGGCTACATTACATTGTTACATTACATTTTGTCTTTAAGAAGGTCATCTCATATCTAGCTGTGGTGAGTCTTGAAGCTAAGAATTATAGTGTTTGGCATTGCAATTGGTTGTACTAACTTTAACACTAGTACCTGCAGTGTTGGTTTTTGCAGTGTTGTTGTTGATAGTAAGGTCGTTGAGTGTAGTTTCGGTCACAAGGTGTGAACAATAGGCTTGATTGACTGGGCGGAGCTAAGGCTGCCTGAGCTACCATGTGCATTTAAAGGCTAAGTGTTAGTAGCGTCAGGACCCAGCAAACGAAGACCCGGGAAACAAAGACCAAGGGAGTCTCTCTGTGGGAGTCAAGACCCGGGAAACAAAGACCAAGGGAGTCTCTCTGTGGGAGTCAAGACTCGGGAAACAAAGACCATGGGAGTCTCTCTGTGGGAGTCCCTCGAGGAAGACCTTAGAGGCCACGGTATAGTAGCTATGTGTCGTACTTCAATTATCGTTAGAATCTCTACTCGTAGACAACGCCGCAATAGATCCTCTGCTTGGCGTCGCAACCCATCCAATCTATGCCATTTACCCACCCTCGCCATCACTGACCTTTAAGTGATGGGAGGACTCTGGAATTGCCAGTCAGCGGTCAAAAAGGCAGACTCTATTTCGGCCTACACGTCCCTCAATACCCTCCATTTCCTGGCCCTGACAGAGACCTGGATCACTCCAGAGAACTCTGCCACTCCTGCTGCCCTTTCCAATGTTTACTCTTTCTCTCAAAACCCCTAGACCTTCGGGGCGAGGAGGAGGGACCGGACTCCTCATCTCTCCGATGTGGACCTATCAGGTCCTTCCACTAGAACACTTGGCCAGATCTGCATTTGAACTCCACACTGTCACTGTCACCCTTCCTATTAATCTCTTCATTGTGGTAATCTACCATCCCCCTGGTCCCCTTCGTGACTTCTATGACGAAATGGATGCCCTTCTCAGCTGCTTTCCTGAAAATGGCACACCACTCGTTATACTTGGCGACTTTAACATCCTGCCAGAGAAGTTGCACTCACCTGAATTAACCAACTTTTTTGCCACCTTTGACTTAACACTATCCCCTTCTCCTCCCACACACAGGGCAGGGAACCAGCTTGACCTGATATTCACAAGGTCCTGTGGCACCTCTGCTCTCTCTGTTACCCCACTCCCCGTGTCTGACCATCATTTTGTTGCTTTTTCTCTCCCTTTAAAGTCCTCTCCCCCCTCCTTTCTAGTCCCCACATTGTCACCACCCGCCGCAACCTCAAAACTCTCTCTCCCTCTACGTTTGCCTCAACTGTTCTGTCTTCACTACCTTCTATTGAACAATTCTCTCAACTATCCACAGAGGAATCCTCTGACACTCTGCTATCCTCCCTCTCCTCCTCTTTGGACTCCCTCTGTCCCTTCCACTCCAGACCGGCACGATCTTCACCCCCCCCCCCCCCCCTCCTTGGCTGTCTGAATCTCTGCGGACCCATAGAGCAGAGTTCCGGGCAGCTGAGAGGAAATGGAAGAAATCAGACTGTCCTAATGATCTATCTCACTATCTCCTTCTTCTCTCAGGTTTCACCTCCACTGTGTCAACAGCCAAATCTGCCTTCTACCGGACCAAAATTAACTCCTCCGCCTCAAACCCCAGGAAACTGTTTTCCTTGTTCTCTTCCCTCCTCAACCCTCCCTCCCCTCCTCCTCCTTCCTGCCTCACTGCTGATGACTTTGTTACCTACTTTACCCAGAAAGTAAAGGACATTAGCTCCTCTTTTATCACTGCCACCATCCTCCCTCCCCCGACCCCCACCTCTGTCTTTACCCAATTCATCCCTCTCACCTCAGACAAGGTCAACAGAATTATAAAATCTAACCATGCCACCACCTGCCCCCTTGACACTATCCCTTCCTCCCTCCCCCAGGCTGTGTCAAACGACATCCTGCCATTTCTAACCGCACTTATTAACTCCTCCCTCACTTCTGGCATTGTTCCAACGTCTTTCAAGACTGCCAGAATAAAGCCTCTCCTCAAAAAACCAACGCTTGATACCACTGACATCCAGAATTACAGACCGGTATCTCTTCTTTCATTCCGCTCTAAAACATTGGAACGTGCCGTCGCTAACCAACTGTCCTCCTATCTCTCATCTAGCAACCTGCTTGACCCTCACCAGTCAGGCTTCAAAAAAGCACACTCCACTGAGACGGCTCTCCTCGCGGTGACTGAGGCCCTCCGGGCGGCCAGAGCCTCGTCCCTCTCATCGGTTCTCATTCTCCTTGACTTGTCTGCAGCATTTGACACTGTGAACCACCAGATCCTCCTCGCCACTCTCGCCGAGCTTGGCATAGCTGAATCTGCCCTTTCCTGGTTCACGTCCTACCTGATGAATCGCACTTATCAGGTAACATGGAATGGCTCCTTGTCCAAACCTTGCACGCTTGATACAGGTGTCCCTCAAGGCTCGGTACTGGGGCCTCTTCTGTTCTCCCTCTACGCCAGATCTCTGGGCTCTGTAATTACATCCCACGGCTTTTCCTATCACTGCTATGCTGACGACACTCAGCTATTTCTCTCCTTTCCCTCATCTGACAAAGCCCTGATTGCAACACGCATATCTGAATGTCTGGCAGAAGTCAGCACCTGGACAACTGCCCATCACCTGAGGCTTAACCTCAACAAGACTGAGCTCCTCCTAATACCAGGGAAAGATTGCCCACACATGGACTTACTGGTCACTGTTGAGAACATCACTGTATCTCCTTCTCCAACTGCCAAAAACCTTGGTGTAGTGTTGGACAATCAGTTATGCTGCACCGGAAACATCACTGCGGTGGCCCGATCCTGCAGATTTGCACTTTACAACATCCGCAGGATCCGTCCCTTCCTCACAAGGGAAGCAGCTCAGCTTCTAGTCCAATCACTGGTCATCTCCCACCTCGACTACTGCAACTCGCTCCTGGCTGGACTCCCTGCCTCTGCGATTAAACCCTTGCAGCGCATCCAGAATGCGGCAGCGTGCCTCGTGTTCAACCTACCAAAGTTCTCACATGTAACCCCCCTCTTCCGAGACCTCCACTGGCTCCCTGTAATAGCTCGCATCAGATTCAAGATGATGGTACTGGCATACAAGGCAGTCGATGGAACTGCCCCTGCCTACCTCCAAGCATTAGTAAAGCCGCACACCCCAGCTCAATCCCTCCGCTCAACTACCTCAGCTGGACGTCTGGTACCGCCATCGCTAAGAGTAAGCAAAGGTCGATCAGCGAAGTCACAACTATTCTCTGTTTTGGGACCTCAGTGGTGGAACGAGCTCCCTTCCGATGTCAGGACCACAGAGTCGCTCACCAGCTTCCGCAAAAGACTCAAAACTCACCTGTTCAGAGTTCATCTCGACTCTGCATAGAAACCAATGCACAGCCACCATTGAATGTTGTACGGCCTGGCACTTGTACATTGCACTTATTCAAGGTACTTAATTGTGTAGCATCTACAGTAGCTGCTATCGCTGCTTTACACGGGGAATGGGTTAGCCTAGCGATTGTAATACTTGCACTTGGTTCTATGAACATCTTTACTGTACCGACAGCGATATATTGTTTCACTTCTTATGACAAATGTACTTATTGTAACAAATGCACTTATTGTAAGTCGCTTTGGATAAAAGCGTCTGCTAAATGCCCTAAATGTAAATGTAAATGAGACTGTAGTGGTGATTAAGGGCTATACAAATAAAATTGAATTGAATTGACGCTGGAGCACAATGACGTTCAGCAGTGTTGCCAGATTGGGCGGTTTTTCCCGCCAGATTGGGTTACTTTTGGAGGACGTTCAGGCAGTGTTGCCAGATTGGGTGGTTTTTCCCACTCTATTGAGCTACTTTCAATCACGAACCGGCTCGCTATTCTCTTAAAGACACACACACACACACACACACACACACACACACACACACACACACACACACACAGTGCAGGGCAATACATTTGACGTTTCAGATTCCTCAGTTCAATTCATTTTACATTTCTGCATTTTTAGCAATGCTTTGCGCTTTTCATTCAGTCACTTTATTTGTTTCCAAACATTTACTTTTTCTTAAATGGTGTGCATGTTAACATTGTTTACTCCATTTAGACTTTTGAACTTTAGTTCAAATCCCTTCACTTGATTTAAGTCATTTAACGGTTCTTTATGTCTTAATCTGTGTGGCTTTATAAAAAAATATTTTCAACCTCACTTTGCACTACAGCACTCACCGCATCTTCTGCAGGAAAAGCATTTTCTAGTTATATATTAGTTCTCTCTCACTACTTTCAGTCATGTTTTTCTGTCTGTCTCTCTTTTTCTATCACTACGTTCAGTTCTGTCTATCTGTGTGTCTCTTTATCACTACCTTCATTTCTGTCTTTCTGTAAGTCTCTTTCTCTATCATTACGTTCAGTTCTGTCTGTCTCTTTCTCTATCACTACCTTCAGTTGTCTTTCTGTCTGTCTCATTCTCTATCACTACATTCAGTTCTGTCAGTTTCTCTTTCTCTATCACTACCTTCAGATCTGTCTTTCTCTTTCTCTATCACTACCAGTTCTGTCTCTCTGCAAGTCTCTCTTTGACTATGTTCCGTATTTGAAGGTTAGCTATCTCACAAAAATGTTATATGGTTATTAGAATTTTCAAAATCAAACATGCTGAAACAAGGGAAGAATATATAAGATTCATAAGCAAGAAAACATTTGGTTGACATGTTTATTTATAAGATCACAATACCAGACGGGTACATTCAGCTAAAACAATACGACCATCAGAATAAAAGCTCATTGGCTTTGTGCAGTGCAGTCAGCATTATTTTACAAACAATACATTGCCATAACAAAAAATAAAATAAAACATTATATTTATATATGACTTAATACACATATCAATCACTCTTCAGAATGTTTCATTTTATACTAACAGTCGTCTTATTTCCTTTTGAATTAATTTTCTTTGTAACATTTACATAGCCATGGCAATTGGCGACACACTTTAATGAGCCAATCAATTACATTGACGACTCAAACATATTGAGATTGGGAGACAATTACAGTTTTTCTCAGTCGCTTTGGTACATTTCTCAAATCATCCTCAACATTTGCAAAACAGTAAATGCATTTCTAAAAACAATTCGTTCAAATAGCAGAACACCAAGGATTACCTGCAAAAGCCAGTCTCATGCTCAAAATCGTTAGCTCATCTCTCAAAAGGAAATATCTGTGTCAATGAACATGTCAGTGCCATCAGAATGACAAGTCCTTGTGTCATTGTGTACGGATAAGACAGTCAAATTGCTTAGTCATGTTGTCAATATAACAGTGTACTCTGGAGACAATTATTGTAATTTACAACTTAGTGTATGTGGGCTATTGATTGCAAGAGACTGGACAAGATTCACATTTACGCTTTGACTGTTTGTACTGTAATTTGTTGAAAGACCATGTCATTGCTAGAAATGTGAACATTGGACAATCTCCTTAGGGTAAACTGTACATAAAATGCTGTAGGAATTACAGTGCAGTCTTCCTACACCTCCTGACGTTCCTGTCTGTTGGGCCACAAATTCTCATTCTCACGCAGCCTCACTCCTCTTCCTCTTCTCTCTGGCTGTTGACCCCGTCCAATTCCTTGTCCTTCCATTGTCAGACAATGTAACATTGTGTTGTGCTGCAGCTATATATATACTTGCCAGTTCATGGTTTATGAGATGCACATTTGAGCTATTTCAGTAAACTGGTTGATCTTTGGTTGATCTAACACTTCACATATTTCCCTTCTTTAGAGATAGTCAAGATTCACCTGGTAGCAATTTACGAATTCAGGACATATTTAGAAAAAAATCGAATGGAAATGTATACAAATATGCTTGACATATTATGACAACTTGTTCAACCATTTTGCATATAAAGACGTATGCAATGAACTAATGCCTAAATGTTGTGGGGGTGAGACTATTCAATAGAGACCCATTACAATACATTTCGATCAACATGACATAAGCAATTGATAATGTAGGAAAGAGCAGAGAATTGTACGTAATCATTTGCATGAATGTACCAAAGCATTTGCAACTTGTTCAAAGAAATGAGAAACTGCTTTTTTGTTGTGCACAAGTGACACAATGATGTGAAGATTGAACAGGTAGTTTTGAGAATTTCAATTCTGATCTGAGAAATGTACCAAAGCGAATGAGAAAAACTGTAAAAATACTTGCAGTGCTAGTTTGATGTTCATAGTTGGCACAAAATGCAGAGATCCAACTTACGAAATATACTGTAGCATTAATATGTAATATACTACAGTATGGAATATACTAGTGTGTCATATCCTGTAGTATTTGGGTTATATACAGCAGTATGTAATATACTACAGTGTGTCATATACTGTAGTATTACTATCAAATATACTGCAGTATCAGATATATACTGTAGTATATAATATATAGTATATTATAAACCTTTACTATGTATTTAATATGCTACAGTATTTGATACACTAGAGTATTTAATAAAATGCAGTATTGAATACACTGCAGTAATATACTGGAATATACTACAGTAATATACTGTAGTATGTAATATACTACACTACAGTATGTAATACAAGACAAATGTATGCATCTTGGATGCGGTGGTCAAGGATACTACATACAGAGGGCAGTACCGTTGGTCTGGGTCGGGGGGTCTATAGGGTGTGGGTCACTGAGGGGTCTTTATAGGCCTGGGTCAGTGAAGGGTCTCTAGAGGTCTGGGTCAGTGAGGGGTCTTTATAGGTCTGGGTCAGTGAGGGGTCTTTATAGGTCTGGGTCAGTGAGGGGTCTTTAGAGGTCTGCGTCAGCGAGTAGTCTTTATAGGTCAGGGTCAGCGAGGGGTCTTCAGAGGTCTGGGTCAGTAAGTGGTCTTCAGAGGTCTGGGTCATTAAGGGTCTTCAGAGGAAGTAGGGCGTGGTGGTGCGAGGGGGGATGACCCGCTCCGAATCAGGGACGGCGCGGAACAGCTTGGGCTCCCGGGTGCTGGCGTCCTTGAACACCATGATGGAGGCGATGTTCCCACAGCGGTAGCAGTAGTTGGGGGCGGACCACACCGTCACCAGCTTTTCGTCAAACATGAACTTGTAGCCCTCGTGGACCAGCTGGTGGGCCCTGCAGATCAGCTTCAGGTTGTTGATGTGGACAAACTGGGGGAAAGAACACAGAGTCAGACCTAGAATGGACTGGAGGGAAACACACAGAGTCAGACCTGTTAGAATGTGACACAAACCTGTTCCTTAAGAACTATGGAGTAGGCACATAATAACCTACATTTCGCCTCTCATCTGCTTAATAGGTATTACAGTTTTTCTCAGTTGCTTTGGTACATTTCTCAGATCAGAATTAAAATTCCCAAAACTGCTCAATCTTAACCTCATTGTGTCACTTGTGCACATCAAAAAAGCAGTTTCTCATTTATTTGAACAAGTAGCAAATGCTTTGCAAATAATTATGTAAGATTCTCTGCTCTTTCCTACATTATCAATTGCTTATGTCATTTTGATCAAGATGTATTATAATGGTTTTCTATTGAATAGTCTCACCCCCACAACATTTAGGCATTAGTTCATTGCATAAGTCTTCACATGCAAAATGGTTGAACAAGTTGTCATAATATGTCAAGCATATTTCTATACATTTCCATTAGACTTTTTTTCTAAATCTTACCTGAATTGGTAAATTGCTACCAG
This sequence comes from Pollachius pollachius, assembly GCF_949987615.1. Classification (NCBI taxonomy): domain Eukaryota; kingdom Metazoa; phylum Chordata; class Actinopteri; order Gadiformes; family Gadidae; genus Pollachius; species Pollachius pollachius. The sequence continues at coordinate 24,826,475 of NC_136934.1, read as the reverse complement.
GTGAATCTTGACTTTCTCTAAAGAAGGGAAATGTGTGTGTGTGTCGGTTTGAAACTAAAACTGTGATTCTGAAGAAAGTTTAAATGATATCGAAAAGTGTTAGATCAACCAAAGATCTACCAGTTTACTGAAATAGCTGTAGGATTTACAGTGCAGTCTTCCTACACCTCCTGACGTTCCTGTCTGTTGGGCCACAAATACTCATTCTCACGCAGCCTCACTCCTCTTCCTCTTCTTCTTCTCTCTGGCCCCGTCCAATTCCTTGTCCTTCCATTATCAGACAATGTAACATTGTGTTGTGCTGCAGCTATATATATACTTGCCAGTTCATGGTTCATAAGCATTTGCAACTTGATCAAATAAATGACAAACAGATTTTTTGTTATACTTCACAATAATGCGAAGATTGAGCAGGTAGTTTTGAGAATTTCAATTCTGATCTTAGAAATGTACCAAAGCGACTGAGAAAAACTGTAAACCACTGTGTGTGTATGTGTGTGTCTGTGTCTTTTTGTGTGTGTATGTAATGGGAGTAAAAAAAACAAAGATAGAAGCATGGTTGTGTCTAGGATTGATGTCAAAGTGTGATTCACTTGAAATGGGTGGGATAGGCGGTGCTTGGGCTGTGAATACCTTGTGTGGTCGCTCGCAGTCCTAGTAATAATTGTAATTAAGCAATATTTCTTTCGCGATTTTATGTTATATTTCTAAAAAGGTTTTTGAGAATCTTCACCAAAACTGCACCCAAACTGAACCCACATGTTCATTTGTACGATATAGGAGAATACGTTGCCCCCCACACCTCGTTGGTGACCTTCGCCCCAAACAGCCAGCCGGCGCCTCTTGGACTGATGGCCCAGGTGTCAACGTCCTCCGGGTCGGACCACACCAGGTCACAGAACGCCCCCTTGTGGGGGATCTCCTGGTTCCGCTCGATGGTCCGGATCTGGTCCAACGTTTTGATGTCAGGGGATAGACCACCGTGTACACACAACACTTGCTCATCCATCAGCTGACAGACACACAGACAGAATGACAGAAAGACGGACAGACAGACAGACAAATAAAAAAATATCACAGATTCAGACCAGTTCATATTTGGTTCTTTGGATTTTATATTTGATATCACTTCTTTATTTGTATCATTATCATTGTGATTGGGTTGTATTTCTGTACTAAAACATCCCAGCTCATTACTTATAAGTGAAAGCTGGCAATGAAGTGGTTCTGTTTCTAATTCTAATGATGCTGATAATAATGCCCATGTGTACTAGTTTTGGTGATTCATCATCTTTTGCGAAGAGAACATATTTTGTGTCAAACCATGTCAGAGGAAAAGTGGAATAACTTTAAAACTTAAAGCATTTTTTTACTTACTGCAGCAACTGTCAACATGTCAAATACTTTGGTACAGTATCTCCAGGCGTTGGCATTTCCATATTTGGTTTGGCATTCATCTGCAAGCCAAGAGAGAGGCCACCAGGTTAGCATCTGGGCTAATGGTGTCAGGAATAGGAATTTGATGACGGGATCAGGATTTTACCGTAGAATCCGTACACCTGTGTGATCTGCCGGCTCTCGTGGTTCCCCCGGAGTAGGGTGATGCGGTCCGGCCACTTGGCTTTCAGGACCAGCAGGTATGTGAACGTCTCCAGACTGTAATATCCCCGGTCCACGAAATCCCCCTGAAGACAGAGGATGTAGCGGACGGCTGGTTAACACACAGAACAGCCATCCTGAAGACAGAGGCGGTAACAGACGGTAAGTTAACATACAGAACAGCCATCCTAAAGAAAGAGGAGGTAGCAGACGGCTAGTTAACACACAGAACAGCCATCCTGAAGACAGGAGAAAGTGATCTATCAGTGATATACTACTAACCACTTACTGAACTACTACTCATCAATTAGTGAACTACTATTCACTATTTAGCTAGTTAACTACAACTTATAACTTAGCGAACTACTACAAAACCCTAAGTGAACTGCTAATCATCACTAAGTGTGTTGAGATTCGTATTTACCTTAACTTGGACATTGATATTATGGTAGATGTTGATAGTGTTAAAACGTTTGTAGCAGATTCAAAAATAAAAAGAAATTGGGATTGCAGGATTTTCAGACATAAAGATGGGGTCACGAGCCAAGAAGTATTGTTAACTGCTGGTCTAGGGTAACCTTCCGGAAGCTGGAAGTGAGTCTACAGTAGCAACAAACACATACCATGAAGATGTAGTTTGTGTCTGGGACCTGACCGCCTGTTCTGAAGAGCTCACAGAGGTCATAGAACTAAAACGCAAAGAGAGGAATCAGTAGAGAAAGGACATAGTATACAATATAATTTAAGTAATTAGAAACTACAATCCTGTTTCTTTCAAGCGAATAAACAAGGTATAGATATGGTTATATGAACAAATAAATAATGATATTTCAATGCTAACATTGTGATGGTTATGGTAATAGTTTAGACTTGAGATGTCTAGAGGATAATTGATGATCTTATTTTAACTTATGATAGGAAAATATTTGTACTATGAAATGTTCATTAAGATACTTTCTCAAATCTTAGAAGAAGATGAGATCATATCCAAGAACCGTATGAAAGATGTATTCACTAATATTTAATGATCCAAGAGTAATGGAGCAAATCTTGTGAAAATGATAACCATCCTGGTCCTGGGGAGTATGGTTGTGTGGTCTGACCTGTCCGTGGATGTCCCCACATACTGTGACGGGGGTGGACACGGGCTGGACGTTGGATTCTTCCAGCAGTAGGTCACACACATAGTCGCATAATCTCTGTGATTTGGAAACATAGCAAAACATTGAGGACAGTGTCAGTACTGTTGTGGTACGCCTACGTAGGCCTGCAGCACGGAAGTTCAACTGCTGCAGTATTTGACTCATGCAGAAGAACAAGACCAGTTGTTGAAACTAGTACATTATGTGGTTTGAAGGAAATGGATCATATTTACAACATTGCCGGTGGTAGACCATGCACATATACACTTCATATCAGGGCACATGTACGTCTACTAAACTAATGCCCAGGGACGTCTTTCTTAACACGACATTGTACATTGATTGAAATGATCAACCTGTAATAAATGTATAATGAATGATGTAAGCCCTACTCTTTCCATGCACAATACAACCAAAGTTGTGACAGTAATGAACCTAAACAATAGCAGGCCTAACGTTAATATAGAGCAAATGCTACCAGTACAAATCAAAGGTTGATGTGATATTTACAGATAACCAATACATCCCATCATTCCCATGTATACGCAGTTAGTGGGCTGGTTACTCGTACAGATATGGGATACAGCAGCTCTACTGCATCTTATTGCGTTAATATTACACAACAGCAAAAGAGCTGTCTGCATGTGTTGGTAAAACCAACACACACATCCCCGTCCAGAATACGTACCTTGAGGTCGTTCTCTGGGAGGTATTTACACTGCTTTGCGATCTCCGCATATTTATCCAGGTCCAGAGGCGCCATTGTACCGTGGATGAGCCCCCGCAGCGCTTCCTGAACAGGGCCTGTCTGCGCCTTTAGCGCCCCCCGCTGGCCGAGGGTGGGACGGCAATGTAATATAATAATAATAATAATAATAATAATAATAATAATAATAATAATAATAATAATAATAATAATAATAATAATAATAATAATAATAAGAATAATAATAATAATACTGGAAAAACAATTATGTTGCTATTCAAAGTGGATAATGATTCAAAGTGCTTCAAGAGACAATGAAAAAGTATGTAGATATACAATTCCAAATGACAAGGAAGAAGCATTATCAGGGTTCGCAAGTAAACTGAAACCGTGCAAATAATTTAATAGATCATGAACAAATAAAATAAATAAATCATAAAAATACACATTTCAACTATCTTTAAGAGTCAGAATAGTAGCAGAATCATTCATTTCAATTTTCAGTTTAAAATTGATTGAATATTATATATTTTTATATTTCTATCAGATTGTATTGGATTATATTAAATTATATAAAATTCGATTATGTATATTATATATTACATTGTGAATATAACATGAGATGGATACTTTATTCATCCATAAAGGAAAATACATTCGTAACGGCATTACACATACATTAAAGTACCAATATAAAAGATTATAACAGGTTATAATAAAAAATAATAGGAATAAACAGTGACGCCTACCAATTGAATAATACACTAATAAAGTGAGGAAAATGTTATTAAAGTATATGTAATTCCAATATGACGTATAGGCCTTCATATATTATACAATTACAACATTAAACCTGCCTATGCGTCAGGTGAACTCCATTGTTTATATACAGCCTACACACGCATCGTGTAGTAAGGGTTTTAGATACGAAAGTTTCATATACGTTGTAGTCAAAAATAAAAACAATTTATTTATAATTTTCTGGAAAATGGAAAATACTTGCAATGATCAATCGTAATAAAGACAGTGGATTTATCAAATGAGAGGGCAGGGTTAGGGTTAGGGAACGCCCATAGACCAGCATAGGGACTCCCATTGGCGGAGGTCCGATGGCCCACTAAGGTAGGTTGTTGAGCCCCGTCTGGTTCATAGGGCATCCATCAGCCGCCAGGACGTCCATGGTGAAGAACACCCGCAGCAGGTCCACGAAGGGCAGTCTGAGACTGGCCGATATCAGGGCTTACATGGAGAGCTGAACCACCATAATGATGTTCATATCCGGGGTGTTACTGTTTATTCTGTATGGATCTATCGGCTTCACCGACGCGGCGCCCAGCAGCGCCTCCTACGACTCTGCGTCGCCGCTTTCCAGGAGGCTCCGCTCGGCCTCAGAGACCGAGGTGCTCCCCGGCACCTCTCGCCACCATCTACCGGATGACTGGGGTGTCCTGCGGGCTCTAAAGAGACTCATCCGTGCGCCGGGCCTCCCTTTAAGCGCACAGGACATCGGCAGCAGCACAACCCCGGCCAGGCGGCTGGGCACCGAGCCTTCCTCACAACATGTCTCCAGCACGGAGTCGGACTGGAGACGGAGACCAGGAGCCACCAGGAGGTCCACCGACGCTCAGACATCCGTGTTATCTCCGGAGAAGATGCTGCAGACCATGGTCTCTATGATCTCCCAGCGCACTGCGAACGATGCGTGGTCCACGGATCACATCGACACGTCTGTTCCTTCAAAGGACCAGGGCCAGGGTGAGTGTATTGCTGTCAAATGACGAGCCATTCAATTCATACATAAATATAGGCCTACATGGGGCCGTGGTGGACGTTTACACAACACAACCAATCCTCACAACAACACATCTGAGAGACGACGTGTGAAAGAGACGCGCCGCGGGTTTTGACGCAGAGAGCGACCCAATGAGCAGATCGCAACAATGGCCCCAAATCTCCCTGCGCTGACAGCTCCGCGTCCTGCAGCACACAGTCCCCGCCGCTCCGTGGGTCTTTACACCACACGCGTCTCCGAGCATATATTGGCACACAGTCGAGATATTGTCGTTATAGCTTAGTAGCCATAGTGGATGTGGGAGAAGGGGCGCCGGGGGAGAGCTGCGTGCTGCTCTGTATCCAACCCCAGAATGGAATATGCTAATCCTTTTGTGTTGCGACAGGCAGCGCTTTTTATAAGGAAGGGAGAGTCACGAGCACCTGCTGAGTACCGGAGGGTTTAATAGCATAATTTTGACAATAAGAGGAACGCATCTAAACAAAATGGCCATGCAGGCAAACCCCTCTCCCTCTCTGTCTCTTTCACTTCCCCCCCTTCTCCCTCTCTCCCACACACAACCCTCAGATCCTGTTAGGCTTTGTGTGTGTGTGTGTGTGTGTGTGTGTGTGTGTGTGTGTGTGTGTGTGTGTGTGTGTGTGGTGGGGTGGGGGGTGGGGGGGGGGGGGGGAACATGGTCTGACTAGCTCCATCTCACTCCTCGTCCTCAGAGATTAGGGCTGGGTCCTGTTGTTCTGCTCACCGCTACACACCTCCAATAACATTCACCTCCTCACCTGGAGGCAATAGGGGTCCCTCCCCCCCCCCCTCCCAGGTGATACCACAACTCAGGGGGGTGTGGTCACAGGGTCTATTCTTCCCGGAGGTGAACCCAGGTGTGTTTATACTTCTACCCACATCATGAGCTCTGTAGTCAGCCATGGGGTTGACATGGAGGCCAGCCTGAGGTATGGGAGCCGGGGACGTGTCATCACATACCAGACGACAGCACGCCACCCGACGTCAACCACTCAGGACAGGTTCTGCGGCTCAGCACACAGACCGGTCTGGTGGCTGCCAGACAGCCGACCGGAGTGATATAAGAATGGCGTCTGGTCATTTCCATATGAGAGGGAGAAGGAGAGTGTAGATGTACGTTTCCATGAAAATAAATCCCTTTGAATTTGAATTTGAAGCAAGAGAGAGACAGAAAACTCTGTCCTCGAGTAAGGACTGGATGAGCAGCAGGGGGAATAGGACTCTTTACAAGAGACCCCTGCCTGATATGCGCACTCACCTGCAGGTTTCAAATTTGTACCACATGCTGCTTTGCATTATCGTTGAGAATGGGCTGAGTTGTGGTAACTCTGGTGTATCAGTTTACATTGTTTTGGAATGGATGTCTCAAATCATGGTTAATAATCTAGTTGTAAGTGATGGGAATCAAACATTTGCATTCGATGGTGTCTTGCTTTCCATTGGTTGATGACTGGAGTACTGGCAAAACACATGACTTCACAACGCTCCCGCCAGAGAGTCTTTCAGACTAGATTGAATGTAGCGTACACCACCTTTGGAGGTGGTTTCAGAAAGGGTTACCTACATCTCTTGTCAACGTCAAACAGAAAACATCTGTTGTATCGCCCTCTCGAAACTGCTTTCAAATGGGGATTTGAAAAGGGATTGAAAACCCTCTGTTACAGGGGAAGCATTGTCTCTATATGGTCAATAAAATACACAGTCTAGATTAAACTGTCTTGTTTTAGGTCTCACTAGGTTCTAGGAGATAGTCTTGGGTCCCAGTCTCTGTAGGCTCTAGACGCAGTAATCTATGAGAGGATCCTGTTGTTCAAAGTCTTGTCCAAATGTTCTGGTCAAACCACTGATTACACCGTCTGTCTTACATGGATCACAGGCTATTGATGTTGTTGACCATAAACGTAATCAGCACGGTGCTCCGTATGGAATGAGCTGGGTTGGTTTCAGAAAGAATGAGCTTTATGAGATTAACCTGACATGCCACATACACAGCCCTCTGGTGCCTACTGTACTCATTAACGCCGTTATTATTATTACATTATATTATTACAATCCACACATTTAGATTTCCACTGAAGAACACAAGGCAGTAGACACAGTTTGGCGAACGTTAGAGGAAGTGTTCATGATTTAAATATTGGTTGTGAAGAGATTTGTGTGAATGAATCACATGACACCATTAGCCTGCCTGTAAACTCCACCCCGTCAATCCATCTTGGTTTTCCTGCTGTCTCGTCACTCCTCCGTGGGGTGGGAGCGGGGCGGAGAGAAGGGCTAGTCCTCCTGGCTGCACCCCACACCTCGCCCACTCTGACTGTGTGATGAATAATAGATGGTGTGCAGTCCTTCACCCCCTCACCTCCGCTCGCCATCCACCTACACGCCGACTGCCAACCGCTCATCTACAACATACATGCACCATACATCTGTTGGAATATAGCGGTTTACCCTTAATGTTGTGATATGAGGTGAGCTACTTCATGGCCGGATAATGTGACCTTACCAAAACAAAATACTGTTAATAATGACATGACAACATAAGCAATATCTCAATATGGTTAATAGTATAACATGACTACATTAGCAATATAATACTGTTAATAATAACATAACCTCAATACAAGAACATTGTTAATAATAACATTACAACCGAAACAATAGAGAGCATTTTTAATAATAGCATTACAACATTAACAGTAATGTTAATAAAAAACATTACACCATTAAAAATACAACAATACTGTTAATAATTACATGCATTAACACTGACATCATCACTGCGCTGTAGCTCTGTGTCATCATTGCCATGTGACCCAGTAAGGGCACCTCTTAATAGTCTGTGTATCAGCGTGTACATCTACAAAGCAAAATAAATAGGGTCACATAATCATCATCAAGACATTGGATCCACAACAAATTCTGGTTCCAATTATATCCATCCTTCAAGATATGATCAGACATGCTTGGCCCGTACGGCGTCGTACAGTCCCTTATCCCTGTGTCTGTGTGTGTGTGTGTGTGTGTGTGTGTGTGTGTGTGTGTGTGTGTGTGTGTGCATCAGAGGTGGCGTGTAACTGCAGCACTGGTGGCGAGGGCATCCTGGACCCAGAGGAGTGTGACGTCCGGACCGGCCGGTGCTCCTGCGTGTCTGGCTACAGCGGGCCGCAGTGTGATGACTGTGAGGACGGACACTTCACCAACGGCACCGGCGGCTGCCTGCCCTGCCAGTGCGACTCCTACGGGGCCGTGGACCCCCTTTGTGACAGGTGAGGTGCTTACTGGGTTACTGGGTCACCTGGTTACTGGGTTATTTACTCTGCAGACGCCTTTACCTAAAGCAAGCCTCTGGTAAAGTGTCCCGAAATGGGTGGCCCTCCGGTTGGAGCTGGATTCCCCAACAACGTACACAGATCAGTAACTATGGGTTGAGTCCCATATACACACGGGCATTGTATTTTGGGTCCCCCTGGTGTGAAGAGACTTAGAGTGTTTGAAACAGCGTTGTTGCACTAGGTTAAAGTGACATATTATGAAAACAACACTTTTCCTGGGATTCGGGGTGTTGTTTTGGGTCTCTGGTGCTCCCACACGCATACAAACTTGGAAAAAAGTCTGAACATGATTTTTTGAGTGAGATGCATTTCTGAAAGTACCCCGCCTACAGTTAACAAACGAGCTAGTCAGTTTCGGCGCCCCCTCCTACATAGGAAGGGGGCACAGTAGAATATTACCTCCCACTTCCCCACTCCCCTCCAATCAGAGCATAGCTTAGATTTTCTGGACCTGCGGACGAGCAGCTCCGGCGGGGGGAACTCGGCGGCAGCCCGGCTGCTCAGCTCCGGGAGTACAATCCCTTTCTCTGCCGGACTGCTGCCGAGCTCCCCCCGCCGGAGCTGCCAGTCCGGAGGAGGAGACATGGAGGGATTGAGCTACCCCCGCCGTCGAAGCCGTTCGGCCGCCGTTGAAGCTCCAGCGGCGGTCCGGCAGCTCCTGCGGTGTACTCCAGGAGCTAAACTGCAGCCGAAGCTTTCCGAGTGTACTCCGTGAGCTGAACTGCCGCCGAAGCTGGCAGGTCCGGCGGCAGTCCGGCAGCTCCGGCGCGGGGAGCATGGCGACAGTCCGGCAGCTCAGCTCCCGGAGTACAGTCCCTTTCTCCTCCATGCCGCGGTTCATGGACTTCAGAGAATCAAGGCCAAAGTTCCTTTCCCCCAATTCCTCTCAACCATGACCGAGATATCCCCCACTACGAGTCTTTACTTGTTGTGGAAGTGCCAGAGACGCCAGACGCAGTCTTTATGATTCATAATACCATCCGAGGCGCACATAGCTTTTGGCCGTGATATTAGATATAATATTATATAAATACCCATATATAATATTATTATTATTATATTATATTATATAGATATAGAGCCTCAGGACTCCGCAAACGGCACCAATCCCTTCTCCTCCATGCTGTGGTTCAGTCTAACAACTCATTGACACCGGACACAGCGCATTCTGAACGGACTGAAACAGAGGGGAATAGCGGTAGGCGAGATCTTTTTTCCAAAAAGCTATGTTTTCTGGAACTCAAATACTATGTTTACTTGTTGGGGAACACCATAATATGTCTCCTTTAAGGTTTCATTCATAAACTTTCAAAAGACAATAACATTATAACATTATAGCATCATAACATCAGCAAAGACTAATATTATAACATTAGTTAAGACTAAGATTAGAACACTAGTAAAGACTATAATATGAAGATAACATTAGTAAAGACTAAATTATGTAAACTATCATAACATTAGTAAAGACTATACTATTATAACATTAGTAAAGACTATACTATTATGTAAACAATTATAACATTATTAAAGACTATAACATTAATATTCTAACATTAGTAATGACTATAACATTATTAGAATAATTAAGACAATAATATTATTATACAATTTGAAGAGCTAATGAAAACTCTGGGTAAAATGTGATGTTTCTGTGATGTCACTACAGTGTGATAGTCTGTTATGAATCATGTTTTGCTTCATGATTTTGTGAAGTTTTACTATTTTATAACGATTTGCCGGAAATAGTTTTCTCTTTATTCCATTATTTTCTTAGACAGACCGACAAGACAGAGAGACAGGCAGACAGACAGAAAGAGAGATCAGCAGACAGACAGAGAGATCGGTAGATAGACAGACAGACAGACAGATCGGCAGACAGACAGACAGACAGACAGATAGGCAGACAGGCAGACAGACAGACAGAGAGATCGGCAGACAGACATAGAGATCGATAGATAGACAGATAGACAGACAGATCGGCAGACAGACAGACGGAGAAACAGACAGATAGATAGACGGAGAGACAGGCAGACAGACAGACGGAGAGACAGACAGACAGACAGACAGACAGACAGACAGACATGAAGACAGACAGACGGAGAAACAGGCAGACAGACAGACAGACATACAAGACCGTCCGACAGAGACAGAGAGACAGGCAGACATATAGACAGACAGACAGATTGGCAGACAGACAGAGAGACATGAAGACAGACAGACGGAGAGACAGGCAGACATGCAGACAGACAGAGAGATCGGCAGACCGACAGTCAGACAGACGGAGAGACAGAGAGACTGACAGAAAGACAGAGGGACAGACATACAGAGAGGGAGACAGACAGACAGACAGACAGACAGACAGACACCCTGACAGACTGCAATGGGGTAAAAATAGAGGTAGTTTTTACGTGCGTGCTTAGCGGTGGGGTGTGCGTTGATGTGCAGCAATGTGTCATTCTGCAGTAAACACCATCTAGCCACTGGAATGTGGGCGAGTCTTACTCCTATGTGGACCAATCATGGAGAGGCAGAGGGAGTAGGTGACTTTACAAGTGGGCTTGGACGGTGGGGGGGTCATGGCAGGGACAGCAGGGGATACGGAACCATAAGCACAAACACACACACACGCACACACACACAGTAGAAGTAGTAATGCTATCCCCCCTCGGACTGTAAGCACAAAGTGTCTTTCTCTCTCTCTCTCTCTCTCTCTCTCTCTGTCTCTCTCTCTCTCTCTCTCTCTCTCTCTCTCTTTTCTTCTACCTCTCTGGTTCTTCATGGCTCATATAATAGCAAATCATATTATATAATACTATGATAATAATAATACTATAATACACAAGGGGTGCATTTAGGGCCGTCTGGATCTGCAGTTATCACCTGCTAGACCTGTTACCGGGAGGAGCCCGGTAGAGTCTCCTCAGTCTATCATCATCACCTTCATCCTCATCATCATCATCATCACACACAGCAATTAGATGACATTCACCATAGCCTTCTTTTGGAAACGTCAGCTATTCCTCGAAACACTTGTCAGACTCGTGTGTAGTTAAACCGGATTGTCTTTGTTGTAGTGGATGAACACATCCTTACTAATCTGCTATGTTTTTTGCAACTTGCTACCTGACTCCCCTTTAGTTTTACTTGTTTAAGCTGACATCAAATGCATCTGTCCCTTCAGCACCTGTCACCCTCCTACCGTCCCTGGTAGGAGAATCCTTGTCCGGGTACCTTCTCAAGGTCTCTCAGGATTTGGGGAGTATCTCCTCTAAATCCTTGGCTGAGGGTTGGGGGGGGGGGGGGGGGGGGGTAATGTGGGCAAGTGACCCTTTAGAGTGTCAGTAAACCACCTGTTTCGGCTCCAATAGAAAGGCGGGGGGAGGTTTTGTCACTATGGTTACCAACATAGCGATGGCGCTTCGAGAAGATTCTGCTGAAGGGCAATTAATCTCGTTGGGCAATTATCTCTCTAATCTGACTGGATGAAGAGAAGCAGCAAATGTCTCCTCAGCCAATCAGGATCTTCATTGAACTTGTCAGCAAGCCTAATCTGGTGATTCACTTTTCCACTTTATTCACCATGTGCCACCAATATAGTGGTGGCACATGGTGCCATCACTATATTGGTGGCCCCATATAGTCACCATATAATCAGGGGGACTATATAGTTACCAATATAGTCCCCAGTCAGGTTGTGTGTGTGTGTGTGTGTGTGTGTGTGTGTGTGTGTGTGTGTGTGTGTGTGTGTGTGTGTGTGTGTGTGTGTGTGTGTGTGTGTGTATGTGACAGGTCATTAGGGAGCAGGTACAAGTTACACAGTACAGAGACAGGTCATTAAGGAGCAGGTAGAGGTTGGACAGTGATTATTGTAAACATAGAGCAGGTAGAGGTAAGACAGTTAATAAAGAGACAGGTCATTAAGGAGCAGGTAGGTGTTCGTTAGCCAGTATAGAGCAGTGTTAAAAAATAAAAAATAATAATACCATTTTTTATATCTTTATTTTATTTTATTTTTAATTTTCATGCATTAACAAAGTACAAAACTCTCGTAGGGAAAGAAAACATACTTCCACCAAGTACAAAAAAATAAATAAATAAATAAATAAAATAAAGATAAATAATGCACTGGTAATACTGTTCAAAACAATAGTCGTGCCATTTCCTGGGGGAAACACCGCAGAGACTGGTAGGGGTTAGACAGTACACAGACAGGTCATTAAGGAGCAGGAAGGGGTTAGACAGTACACAGACAGGTCATTAAGGAGCAGGTAGGGGTTAGACAGTACAGAGACAGGTCATTAAAGAGCAGGTAGGGGTTAGACAGTACACAGACAGGTCATTAAGGAGCAGGTAGGGGTTAGACAGTACACAGACAGGTCATTAAAGAGCAGGTAGGGGTTAGACAGTATACAGACATGCCATTAAGGAGCAGGCAGGGCTAACTCTCTAGCCACTAGAGCATCCTGATAGATAGATATATATATATATATATACAGTAGATCTACAGTTCTGAATTTGACCCAGACGTAATCCATAGTTGATTTGGGTCAGTCTGTTTGAGGTGCTCATGTATTTTTCACTGCGCCTTATCGAGCCAGTGAGGCGGGGAGAGATAAAATATTGATTCCCGGCCCAGATGTTTCCTCTCCTCCACAGCTGGACTCATACCATCACCACCATTCAGCTGGTTCTTCATCATCGAATAACTATCACTACTATCATGATTGTAAATAATAATCCATTTTATATTTAAGCCATTTAATATTTAATAAATAAAGCTAGTAGGAAAGTTTAGATGTACTTTATTCACCCAGAGAGGATACCAGGGAGAATAGACAGAATTAAAAGTAAGGAACCAACAACAATTTAACAAAATATTCTCCAAGGTTTACATCAAATGGAACTATACACACAAATTGAATGCTGCAAAAACGCATTCAATCCCATCCTATAACCGAAATATGCTACAAATTAAAATGCTGGCCGTACCTCTCTCTATGTTTACAAGAATTTTACTATTGACATTCCCAAAGCCCAGCCAGCCAAAGTACGCTAGTATGCGTCACACAGTTGCACAGCGAGTTAGAGTTGACCGAACTCTGTTATTTCTTTTTTTTTATTCTGAAAGTCTCCTGGGTACTAACTGGCTGAATTGTACACATTGCGACTTTGATCAGAATAATGATTTTAATAATAATGATTATAACAAATTGCATTTATATACCGCCTTTTTTGACAATCTAATAATCCCTGGCAATGGGATTTAAATGAATATAAGATAAGAAAATAATACAGCATTCAAACATTTAAGTCATTACAGTCGCTACTCTGAGGAAATGCAAAAACACAAAGGGCACTAGGCCACTGATGACAAAAAGAACAAAAATTGAACAAAGAAAGTAGAGCCAGGTCGCCGTCAGGAGAGTAGTCCAGGAGCAGGCAAAAGGAGGTGGTGGCTGGTACTTTCTCGTCTACAACATAGACAACGCAGCGATATCAAAATAAGTAGTTATAACTGGAGAGACGGTGAAATCCGTGACCTGCTGACCAGCATTGGAGAGAAAGTTATGCAATCGCATTAAACGAAGACGGGGAAAAATGGTGCGATCTACAAACAATGCAGCAACACCTCTACCCAAGTCCCGCCCCTGGAACTGCGAACCCGTTTAATCTTATTTACATCAAAATGAAACCGCCAATATGTGTAGGGTCTGAGTAAATTGGGGTGCGAAATCAGGCCGGTTTATTAACTCGGTCAGTGTAAAAACCCTGACCGTGCCGGGAAAAAGGAGGGCACGCATAAGACGGGCATATTTAGCATTGTAAAAATGTTTAGTGACAGGTATAAAACAATCGGACAAGGTACTAGCGACACAGGGTACAAACAGTCTAGGCAGTAAAAATACAACAAGGAACAGGTGAGAAGGGAAAGAAGGTGGGAAACAGAAAAATGGTGGACAACAACAAAGAACAACAGCCGGAGACCAGAATGAGTGCAAGGCCAAGGGGTTGACCATAACGTCTACTGGTGCATTCAGACCACGCCCATGTTGATGTAGTTACTCTGCAAATCAATGGGATATGTCTCAAGGACCCACGATTTTCACTGTTCACTGAACACAAAACATACAGCAAGGGTGTGGGTCGGATCACAATACATACAGTAAGGGCTTGGGACTGAACACAATACATACAGTAAGGGCGTGGGTCGGAACACAATACATACAGTAAGGGCCTGGGTCGGAACACAATACATACAGGGATGGCTTGGAAGTTTCAGAATAAGAGACAATGATCAACAGACAGAATACAACAATCCCTACCAGGCTATGCCTTTGAAGAAACCGTAAGAGATTCTTTTTCTTTTTTTAAGGTGTGGTTATATATATATATATATTGCGGTTATATATTATTTGACACTGGTTGTAGAGACCTGTTAGACCATTGTAGGGAACTGACGTTTAGTTTTTAGTTTTGTTATGGCTTTGCCATCAACCGTGCAACCAGCATAGTAGCTAGCTATCCCGAAACACCTACACACTCCTGTTTAGCACCTGTTTGTTTTGTATTGAGTCTGTGTGTGTGTGTGTGTGTGCGTGTGTGTGTGTGTGTGTGTGACAACCAACAGCTCTCATGTTTATTTGTTGCTAAACACTCCTGTTTAGGGTTTGTCCACACACAGACTGACACACACAGTAATGTTACTCGACCTGCTGAGCAGAGGAATGTTTTTTATGTAGAGTCTTAATAAAACTTTCTATTCTATCTCTTCTTCTATTGAATGCTGAATACCACCATTGTATTGTATTGTATGTATGTTATTCATAGTACTTAATTGTGTAACATCTGCAGTAGCTGCTAGCATTGCTGTACACAGGGAATGGGTAAGCCTAGCGATTGTTAGTACTTGCACTTGGCTCTATGAACATCTTTACTGTACTGACAGCGATATATTGTTTCACTTCTTATGACAAATGTACTTATTGTAAGTCGCTTTGGATAAAAGCGTCTGCTAAATGCCCTAAATGTAGATGTAAATGTTAATAATATTGTGTTTCTATTCTGTCACTGTTGAGAGGAGTAGGAGGTAGAGAGGAGGTCACTGGAGAGGAGGAGGTAGAGAGGAGGTCACTGTGGAGAGGAGGAGGAGGAGAAGGTTGAAAGGAGGTGGAGGACAGGAGAAGGTGGGGAGGAGGAGGGTGGAGGGAGTGGAGAGGAGGAGAAGGAGGAGAAGGAGCAGGAGCTGGAGAGGAGGGGGAGGAGGTTCAGTCTGTGCTCTCTGTCGTTGGTCTCTTAAGCAGACTGAGCAGCGTATGGCCGTGGCAGCAGCCGCCGTGGGAGGGGGTTAATCCTTGTTGTCGCCAATGTAACACTGACCCAGTTAGCGCTGTGTGGCGCTAGCAGAGAAAGCTGCTACTGAAGCGCCGCTGGAGCGTGCCGACAACCCACACAACAACAACCCCTCCCCCCTCACCCCTTCTGCCACGTGCCACGTCAATAATTCATTGTTATCCGGTTCCTGTTTCTGGAAGCCCTATTGCTGCTATTCATTAAATGAGTGACTTGATAATGTAAATATGAATTCGTTTTCAAAATGTGTGATCCTTTTTGTAAGGCAATCATTTAATCTGTCTATATATATATATATATATATATATATATATATGTCTGTTGGTATGTGTCTGTTTGTATGTGTCTGTGTATGTTTGTGTGTCAACAAGTTTATGTTTTTTTGTTGTCCTGGCCCCGCCCCCTCCCTCTCCCGGGTCTCTTTCGGGCCCCTCCCCCTCCCGGGTCTCTCTCAGGCCCCTCCCTCTCCCAGTCTCTCTCAGGCCCCTCCCTCTCCCGGGTCTCTCTCAGGCCCCTCCCCCTCCCGGGTATCTCTCAGGCCCCTCCCCCTCCCGGGTCTCTCTCAGGCCCCTCCGCCTCCCGGGTATCTCTCAGGCCCCTCCCTCTCCCGGGTCTCTCTCAGGCCCCTCCCCCTCCCGGGTATCTCTCAGGCCCCTCCCTCTCCCGGGTCTCTCTCAGGCCCCTCCCTCTCCCAGTCTCTCTCAGGCCCCTCCCTCTCCCGGGTCTCTCTCAGGGCCCTCCCCCTCCCGGGTATCTCTCAGGCCCCTCCCTCTCCCGGGTCTCTCTCAGGCCCCTCCCCCTCCCGGGTCTCTCTCAGGCCCCTCCCTCTCCCGGGTCTCTCTCAGGCCCCTCCCTCTCCCGGTATCTCTCAGGCCCCTCCCCCTCCCGGGTATCTCTCAGGCCCCTCCCCCTCCCGGGTATTTCTCAGGCCCCTCCCTCTCCCGGTCTCTCTCAGGCCCCTCCCTCTCCCGGGTCTCTCTCAGGCCCCTCCCTCTCCCGGTATCTCTCAGGCCCCTCCCTCTCCCGGTCTCTCTCAGGCCCCTCCCCCTCCCGGGTATCTCTCAGGCCCCTCCCCCTCCCGGGTCTCTCTCAGGCCCCTCCCTCCCCCGGGTATCTCTCAGGCCCCTCCCTCTCCCGGTCTCTCTCAGGCCCCTCCCTCTCCTGGGTCTCTCTCAGGCCCCTCCCTCTCCCGGTATCTCTCAGGCCCCTCCCCCTCCCGGGTATCTCTCAGGCCCCTCCCCCTCCCGGGTATCTCTCAGGCCCCTCCCCCTCCCGGGTCTCTCTCAGGCCCCTCCCTCTCCCGGGTATCTCTCAGGCCCCTCCCTCTCCCGGTCTCTCTCAGGCCCCTCCCTCTCCCGGGTCTCTCTCAGGCCCCTCCCTCTCCCGGTATCTCTCAGGCCCCTCCCTCTCCCGGTATCTCTCAGGCCCCTCCCCCTCCCGGGTCTCTCTCAGGCCCCTCCCTCTCCCAGTCTCTCTCAGGCCCCTCCCCCTCCCGGGTCTCTCTCAGGCCCCTCCCTCTCCCAGTTTCTCTCAGGCCCCTCCCTCTCCCGGGTCTCTCTCAGGCCCCTCCCCCTCCCGGGTATCTCTCAGGCCCTTCCCCCTCCCGGGCCACTGCTCATCATCATGAAGTGCAGTGGTTGTGAAGTCAGATCTTTGTGTGCTGAGCGACCTGGCGTTGCTCCTCATTGGTTGTATTTAGGTCATTGTGTTCATGGGCCCACAGCCAATCACAGAGTAAATTGAACTATACTATTAGCTTTTAGCATCATTATTAATACTGTAGGACCCTGAACTAGTATTATACTGTTATGATTTACCATAATTATCAATACTGTAGTACCCTGAACTAGTATTATACTGTTATGATTTGGCATCATGATTAATATTCTAGTATGTTGAACTAGTATTACTGCTATAATTTAGCATCATTATTAATTCTGTAGTACCCTGAAATAGTTTTGTTCTGTTCGCCTTGACCACCCTTACTGATACTGTAGAACCCTGAACTAGTTTTATCCTTCTATCCTTTAGCCTCAGTGGGTGATCCATCTCATTTGAATGCGTAGAGCATTATGAGCTGTTAGTTGGCCACCGTACGACTTCCTGTGTCATTCCTACGCTCTTTGGTAAGGCCAGCACGAGATCTCTGGGGTGTTTGAAGTAATCAGAGCGGATAGATGCTTTATGGGCACAATAAACTCTTTCTGTCATTTATCATGCAGTATTTGTCTCTGGGGGGCCCATGTGTGTGTGTGGAGGTCAAACTGTTGAAATGTCCTCTGTGGGCCGCCGTAGAGCTGAGGGTCATTGTATCGATGCAGCACAGAACATTCTTGAAAGCTTCATCAGCTGAGATATTTTAAGCATACTGCCAAAAACACAGAGTTATGTAAAACGCAGTCTCTTCTTGTATTAAGGTAGTGAGCTGTACCCATAGTGCTGCTATAAAGACCCTACAGCTCCAATCTCAAAGGGATTCACAGGCCCACATTAACCCTGTACACTAAGCCCTCTTGTTCTGCTGTAGACTACTACTCCTTGTCGACCCACTCTTGTTCTGCTGTAGACCACACTACTCGTTGTGGACCCCCTCTTGTTCTGCTGTAGACCACACTACTCGTTGTGGACCCCCTCTTGTTCTGCTGTAGACCACACTACTCCTTGTCGACCCACTCTTGTTCTGCTGTAGACCAAACTACTCCTTGTCGACCCCCTCTTGTTCTGCTGTAGACCACACTACTCCTTGTGGCAGACAGGATGTGTGTGGTTGAGTGTGACTGAGTGAGTGTTAGGTAGTATGTACTTATTATTATATTCACAAGTGTTCTGTGTAATGTTCTACGTTCACTAAGTACACATTTTGTTTGAACTTTTTTCTTCTCTCTCTCTCGCTCGCTCTCGCTCTCTTTCAGCTCAGGGACGTGTGTGTGTAAGACGGGCGTGTACGGGCCCAAGTGTGACGACTGCCACCCTGGATTTTTCCACTTCAGCAGCACCGGGTGTCAACCCTGCCGGTGCAACAACCACACCAACTACTGCCACCCGCAGTCCGGTAAGACCTGGGCCCCCAACCAGAGCCTCTCCTCAAGTGTATCCGTCTCTATCGTGCTGCAGCAAATCTTGTCACTCTCGTCTTTTGTCTCTCTTTCTCTCTCTCTCTCTCTCTCTCTCTCTCTCTCTCTCTCTCTCTCTCTTTCTCTCACTTCTCTCTTTCTCTCTCTCTCTCTCTCTCTCTCTCTCTCTCTCTCGATGTATATGGATATATATATATATATATATATATATATATATACATTCTCCCTCTTTCTTTCCACATCTCTGAATATGACAGTTCCAGTTCCGGTTCTTATTGGTGAAAAAGTTAGACGTTGAGTCAGTTATGTAGAGATTATACTAAAACCAAGGTTCTGTACTGAGCTCCAACTGATATGGAGTGAGCTGATCTTAAATACAAACCCTATAAATTCACAGAAATGTCCTGAATCTACAGTTCCAGATGACAAACTGCTGAATATAATCTTAGGTTGTAAGGTCTTAGCCCCGCCCAAGGCTGCAGCAATGCATCTCATTGGTGGAAATAACGGCAACAAAACCTTTATTATCGGCTTAGGTTGACATTGCTATGACAAGTCTTTTTACGTTTTTCTATATTCACCAATGATTTACTTTAATAACCTTCTGGAACTTCACAGTCCAAATGACAACAGATTACATGTTACTGTAAGGCACCTTCTCTAACCCGGTGCATGTAAAGAAAACAGTTATTAATTATGATAATACATGTATTTATGCCACTGTTCTAAACGCTCAAATACACTTTACATTAATAAAAAAGAGTAAAAGAGTAAATATTTGTATATCAATAAAGATTCTCAGGATGACTATTTTAGAGGTAGTTCAGTGGTTATGGCGTAAACATTACATAAGACTTCTGGAAGCACACACTACATTACACATGCTAGAACGCAAACACATGTCCTACTTCCCTGATGTACCTCATGCATGATGAATATTTAATGAAGCACATACTTCACACAGTCTTCAACATCAACTCTTTATGTAATTAGAGAGGGTGAACAGTAGACAAACAGAGACCCTGCCCCCCCTGGTGGCCAGAGCCCACATAAACAGGCTTGTGGAAATATGAATAAAATGTTTTTTGTGAGAATGGGGGCGACTGGGTTTAGTCTGCTGTCTGAAATCTATCAGCCTACTGTAAATACTGGTGAATATTTGTCTGGGCCTACTTAGAGGATGTCAATGGTGAAAACAGTCAGTAGTAGTTAATATTCCAGGGCCACTCTGCTGCCCAGCATGCTCTGGGTTGGACTTGGAGCCTAACCCTACTTTTTATTGTGTTGCTTTATTTTTTTCGTTAAAAAGACATTTGTCGTTGTTATTCGTGTTTGTGGTTCATCGTTGTTGTTTTTTTTGCATCTGAGTCTCTTTGCCCAAAGAAAGTTCTGCTGCTCTGAGGATTGCCCACACGCCACATTATGCTACAATTTAGTGTACAAATATTTCTTAGTAGGTAGACAATTATGTTGGTAATCAAAGAGGTCCGTCAAAATGTGTTGTATAGTTAAGGGGCCCAACATGAATTTAATAAGGATTAAATTATGAATACTACTTCAAGCAGAGCACAAACTCATAAAAATACATGTTGTACTAACGTTGTTTTTCTAGTTTCTATGGCTCTACTGTTGCATTTATTCCTCTAGCTACTCCACTTCTGACCGTATGCATCAACTGTTCCTACACTTTAGATAAGCGTATTCTGCAGATGACTGACAACCCTCGCCCTATCTCTATACATAGATTAAACCCTGTTCTCCTTCTCTCTAGGTGTGTGTCTGAACTGCATGAACAACACCCAGGGGGTCAACTGTGAGGAATGTCAGCCCAACTTCTATCGGTCTAGCAGCCCCGCAGAGCTGGGCCAGTCCTGCTCGCCCTGCCCCTGTTCCAACACCTCCACCACAGGCCGCTGCCACGCAGGTCAGACCCCGTCTACTGATACTGTCTACTGGTTATATACAGTCTACTGATAGTCTTTTTGTTACAGTCTACTAATATTGTCTACTGATTATATACAGCCTACTGATACAGTCTTGTGATACAGTCTACTGATACTGTCTACTGATTACAGTCTACTGATACAGCCTACTGATACTGTCTACTGATTATATACAGTCTACTAATACAGTCTTCTGATCAGTGTTTGTAATAACGCCGTTTAAAAGAACGGCGTTAAGTAACGCTGTTATTTTTTCAGTAACGGAGTAATCTAACTAATTACTATTTCCGTCGTTACAACGCCGTTATCGTTACTGTACGATAAATGCAGTGCGTTACTATGAATTGATTGAATAAACTGTGTAATCCGAACGCATCCCTGGCTCCAAACACAAACTGCTAGTGAGGAGACCGGGTGGGTTAACAACGAGATAAGCGATTATGATTGGCTAAGGCAGAGTCATGTTTCATGGTAGCCAATCGGAACCAGTGTTTTTCCACACAGGCCAGGACACGGACGCCACACACACGCAAACACACACACCAAACAGATTCGATGAAGCAGCAGAAATGGCAATCCGAAGAAAAGTTGGCATTTTCTGTAGTATTCGGCAGATGTTCCACAGCCTTTGCAACCAAGAAAATTGAAATTCAGGCCCCATCCACACTAACCCGAGTAAATGTAAAAACGCACATCCGCAATGAAAATGATCTCCGTCCACACTAGTTTTCATATCTTTTTCGGAATGTTTTGCATCCACGTTCCACACTGAAATTATTTTGATAAACAGTTGTTGTCATGGTTACGTAATTCCGCCACGCCACTCTGTTTAGATTACAGGCGCGCGATCAGCTGATATTTACAGTTGATTAGCTGGTAAATCATTTTCGACCCGGTCTTGTCCAGAAATGCGCTCAAAGTACGGTTTGAACTGTCGTCTTTCGGGTTTTTTTACCATCAATGAAGAACATCAAGTACAGCGCTCGCATCCGGCGTTGGAGCAACAAATATGTTTTGAGCCATTATGTCGAGTTGTTTCTGGAGATAAATTAGTACATTGTACAAAGAGATCATCACTTGCATTTCACCCGCCATTTTTTTTGATGAGCGTCTCGGTCTCGTTTTCGAAAAGCATCGTTTTCAGTGTCGGAATTCTCAGTTTTAGTGTGGACGGAAGGGCTAAACTGATAAATATTTATGCGTTTGTAGATTTACCCAGGTTAGTTACAATTACAATTACAATTACAATTAAGGCATTTAGCAGACGCTTTTATCCAAAGCGACTTACATCTGTTAATACACACATTGACACACTGACGGCAGAGTCAACCGTGCAAAGCGACAGCCAGCTCGTCAGGAGCAGTTTGGGTTGAGTGTCTTGCTCAGGGACACGTTAACACTCAGCTAGGAGGAGCTGGGGATCGAACTTGGAAGCATATTAGGGCCTTGAATGGGCAGTTCAACCATTTAACACATTAAAGCCAAGTGAAAACTGCTCAGAAAAATCCAAATTCTTATAGCAACTTTCTTTTTTTTACAGTAACGCAAATAGCTACTTTCCCTGGTAACTAGTTACTTTTATTGTAGAGTAATTCAGTTACTAACTCTCTACTTTTTTAAAGTAAGGTTCCCATCACTGCTTCTGATACAGTCTACTGATACTGTCTACTGATTATATACATTCTACTAATACAGTCTTCTGATACAGTCTACTGATACTGTCAACTAATTATATACAGTCTACTAATAGAGTCTTCTGATACAGTCTACTGATTATATACAGTCTAGTGAAACAGTGTACTGATACAGTCTACTGATACAAACTTCTGATTAGATCATATCCATGTCTATTTATATATATATATATATATATATATATATATATATATATATATATATATATATATATATATATATATATATATATATATATATATATATCAGTGGAGGCTTCTCCAGTGAGGAGAGGGAGGAAGATCCTCCTTAACATTGTTGAGAATAAAAAAATGTAGATTGCCCAGACTACTTTAATGAACTAATGCCCTTAAATATGACTACTTTAATGCCTTTGTATATGTTATGTTTGTTTCCCTGGGTAAAGGGACATTAGCACCCCCTATCGCCTATTCACAATTACTTCAGGGAGGATGTTCCTACCTCAGCCTCCATTGACTCACATTAATTTCCCCGAAAGTGTTGGCGGCCGGTGAATAACATGGGGTTCAATGGGAGAGAGGAGAAAAGTCCTCCTCTGAGTGGCTGTGACTAGCTGACGCCTACGTTTATTCAGGAATAGGCTGAAGCCCTGGTTGCACTATGAACCAATAAGCAGGAGTCCTGGCTGTGGAGCAGCCCGGAGAGAGGGTTTATCCCCTCAAGTCTTTGTTACGTGAACCAATGAACCCGCTCCGTCAAATGCCTCTTTCTACCGAGCGGTGCGCTACTACTCGTTGCGGTACAGTGCGGCTCTGTTCGCTTGTATTGACGTTTCCTTAGCCCGGGCTGCCCGCGGCCGAGGTGCGGAGCCCGCGAGGAGCGTTGACTTGATCTATAAATGAAGTCCCTCAGTCTTAATTGGCTTAACACCATGACCAACATTCTGAAACATCCATTAACATCCACATTTGCCTCAAACAATGTTAGGCTGTAAATAGTGCCCATGTAAATAGTTGTGAAATAATGTTCTTGTTGTCCTTTTTATTGTTTGTTACTCTGACCGTTGTGTTTGATATTGTGGAAAGGATGTTAGTGAATGATTCAGCGCATGATGCATTTTAAATGGTATCACTTTTGGTATTGTTTCTTTATTTTTCTTAAAACAATTGTAGCTGAAAATAAACATACCAAATAACAACCAATAGCTTCAGTCATTGAGGGCAAAACTAGGCCCAATGATAGGCCCAGATTTTTTTATTTAGTTTTACAAATCAAGAGTACGCCTGATTTGACTAATTGGCTTTGCATCCTTTCCTTCTGCCCTTGTAGTCCAAGACATGCTGCCCACCAGCTTTCAAAGTCCAATGCTGCCACTGGTGGATTTGTATCAATTCACATAATTATCCCATCCTGCTATTTTGTAGTTCACCAAAACACCCTAAAACCCTAAAACAACTTGAGTGTCACATACTTATGCCACAATAGGCCACTAACAGTGCAAGCAGGCCAATGGCAACCAAGCGCGCAGTCCTTCCTCCCTCACTTTAAAAACCAGCAGCCGCCACTGATATATACACATATATATATATATATATATATTTATACAATTGTCTATTGTTAATAGAAAAGTCTATTGAGCATCTACGATTCTACTTAATAATTTACAAATTTACAACAAGACCCAGTTACCAATTGGGTGTAGGTGTCGCCTAGGACATTTTTTTATATTGCCATATTAAATATAAAATATTTATCATATCAATATAAATAGGTGTGTTACATCTTGAGTCTGAATACTATGATCTAGAGCCACCTAGTGGTTGAATGTTGGTCATTACATATCACACAAACACATACACCTTGTCTTGTTATAAAAGCTGACCATCCTGTGTGGAGATCCCTTCTGACTTAGGTGGTTCCTCATTGGTTCCTAACGTCTCTCGTTCGCTCTCCCCCAGACTCGGCAGGCCAAGCTGTGTGTGACGCGTGCCTGCCTGGCTATGCTGGGCCACGGTGCCTCACCTGCACCCCGCGATTCTTCCGCTCTGAGGGGGCGTGTCTTCCCTGTGAGTGCCATGGCAATGCAGACCCAAGCAATCCTCCCCAGATGTGCGACCCGGACACAGGCCGCTGCCTGGGCTGCTCCCCCGTGACGACCGGCGATAAGTGCGAGTTGTGCGCACCGGGCTTCAGCGGGAACGCCCAGGCACAGAACTGCACCCGAGCACCAGGTACGTGCACACACACGTACTGAAGGTACGGAGGAGGATCACAGCTGCTTCATCGTACTGATCACATGCTAAAGCTTGCTGTGTCGTTCCCTCAGACGTGCGGGCCGCGTCCGATCCCGGGACCACCCCCCCGCCTGCCACCACGCTCCCTCCCATCATGACCTCGCCCGCTACGACCCTCGCCGACCCCTCCTCCCACAGCAACAACACCACCATCACCACCAGCCCGGGCACGCCGGCCGCGTCCACCCAGACGGTGGCCAGTACTCTAGGGGCGTGGCCCAGCGACAACACCACGGCGCCCAGCGACGTGTCCTGGACCCAGTTCAACGTCATCATCCTGGCCGTCATCATCCTGGTGGTGCTGGTGCTGCTGGGCTTCGTGGGCGGGGTGTACGCGTACCGGGAGTATCAGAACCGCAAGCTCAACGCGCCGTTCTGGACCATCGAGCTGAAGGAGGACAACATCAGCTTCAGCAGCTACCACGACAGCCTGCCCAACGCCGACGTGTCGGGGCTCCTGGAGGACGAAGCCAGCGAGGTGGCGCCCAACGGCCAGCTGGCCCTCACCACGCAGAGCAACTGCTACAAGGCTTAGGCCCAGCCCCACATCCACCAGACTTAACACTGCTCCGATGTTCAATCTTAACACAGGCTCCTCCTCCTCTTTCTCCCTCCTCCTCCTGCCCCTCTCCCTCCTCCTCTTCTTCTTCCTCCTTGTCCTCCTTGCCTTCTCCTCTCCGTCCATTTTTTTTGTTTTCTTTCACTTCTGTGTATTGCCATGATGAAACAGGTGGACCATTCCAAAAAAAGGCAAAGACATTTATTTTCTTGTGAAGCCACCAGGGGCCGCTGATGCATACTAACTGCTGCTGCCTTGGTAGGGATTTAATAAGGGGCCTAGCATTTCAAAGTAAAAGTTCAAACCAACCAACTAACAAACTGTTTTGAGTTAAACCGGACCAGAAGAAATGATTGTTATTTAATTTAATTTATTGGTTGATTACTTTATTTCTTTGAGAGAAATGCTGCACATGTTTATTTGAATGGTGTTTTATCTAATGTATTATTGAATATGGAGTTGTGGTTGACACACCGGATATTTTCCATGTACAGTTTGTGTGTTTGTACGCGTAACGGGAGGGAGGGGAGGGAGGGGTGGATGGGTGGAAGACTTGCTGACACAAACCATTATTGTTGTTTTATTTTGCAAATTGTATACAGATCCAGAAGGCCCTGGTTGTGTGACAGGTTGTGTTCCATTGAGACTTCTCTATAAAAGGCAGTAAAACTCACCTGGCCCTCATAAGAACACCCCTCTGTTTCCGCTGCCTACCTCAACACCAAGAGTCCAGACCTCAGCGTGGTATTGGAACACCATGTTGGAGAAACACAAACAATCGAATATACCTGGCCACTGTGCGGGGGAGTCAAGACACGCCTTCTGTCCACGCTCCGCTCCAATGCTGCAAGGCTCTGAGCACTCTGAACACACACTGACCACACCTGTGAACTACACATGTAGACTACCCCTGCAGACTACACCTGTAGATTACAAATGTGGATCACACCTGTAGACTACACCTATGGACCACACCTGTAGATTACACTTTTGTACTACATCTGTGTACTACAGCTGTAGACTTCACCTGTAGATTACACCTGTAGACTTCACCTGTAGCCTACACCTGGAGACTACACCTGTAGAATACACCTGTAGACTATACCTGTGAAGTACACCTATAGAATACACATGTAGACTACACCTGTAGAATACACCTGTAGACTATACCTGGGAAGTACACCTGTAGAATACATCTGTAGACTTCACCTGTAGACTACACCTGTAGAATACACATGTAGACTACACCTGTAGAATACACCTGTAGACTATACCTGGGAAGTACACCTGTAGACTACACCTGTAGAATACACATGTAGACTACACCTGTAGACTACACCTGTAGAATACACATGTAGACTACACCTGTAGACTACACCTGTAGAATACACATGTAGACTACACCTGTAGAATACACATGTAGACTACACCTGTCCTTGTAGTTGTGTTGCTTGGCATGTGTCTGCTGTGCTGAACTAACACCCCCCTCGCTGCTCAGGTTCCTGTTATTCCCCCTAACGTGATCTTCATTGTAAATAGCTTGTACAGATGAATGTGAATACTAGCATTATTATTGTACAGATAGAGTACTGTGTGTGTGTCTGTGTGTGTGAGTGAGTGCGTGTGTGTGTTTGTGTTGTCACTCAACAACTATTCACTTTAAAAAGGTGGCATCATTCCACAGCCTTCCTCCTCTGTGGTGACCTCCTTCCTGTCGTGGCTTCAGGAAGTAGATCACCAGCACCCAATACTTCCAGCCTGCACTTGTTCCTTGATGTGCAGAGTTATCACACGGAACCGTGTCTCCATGGCCAACAACGGCCTTAGACCTTCCCCACCACATCCCATCCTGATCAACTGAATAGCAAAAGCAAAGAATCCTTTTGTCCATAAGTACTTTGCTAGGTTTTCCTCCCTGCAGGTCCAACCTCTCGCTTCACCACCAGGGGGGACCAATAGGGGCGGGGCATGGCGTACCTTCATCTATGCAAGTGGCAGAATAGGAGGGCTGGGGAACGAGACAAATCAGACAAGTAGTGTAAATAGTGAGCCAGGCTAGACGGCCATCTCTCAAATCAACATACCAAAATAAAACTGGGTCAACTTTTAAGCTCTTTGTGTGATTCTTTGTTTTGTTATGATTATCCATCTTCCTCCATCTCACCAAGAACACTGAGGTCATGGGTCAGGGGAGGTCACTGCCTGCTGTGTATATATATATATATATATATATATATATATATATATATATATATATATACGTATATACAGTATATATATATACGCTCAATGTCTGACTGTTCTCACATTGTACAGTTATGACCTCCAGTGGTTAACTCGATATTTGTAAAGAATCTCAGTAATAAGTCGTTGCCATAATCAACACAAATATTTTAACCCAAAAAAGAAAACTAAAGTAATATTATCAGAAGATCAGCACACTGTTGTTCTGTGTCAACGTAGAATGTAGGGCTCTGTAGTGGTGCCTGGGTATTCTCTTTATGTTTTAAAGTGGACCATCCAGCAAAGGATAAGCACCCTGTGTTATAAACAGTGACATGTAAGACTACTCTTGCATATTTAGTTGACCTAAAAATTGGCCAGTAGTATTTGTACGTTGTCACTTAACTTCTGCTGCTTGGCTTCAGGGAGTCAGAATCATTATAAAGTAACATGAGCCAAAGAAGAGGTGCAGATTTTGCAATCAATACTGGTTCACAGAATAGAGTTAACTACATAATTATGCATTTCGAGTGAACTATTCCTTATTCCTTACTCCATCCACACATTGAAATTGGATAATTACTCTCTCACCTTGTAAGTAGTCTATGTACATGGGCATCTCTCATTTCGGTGATCATTTTGCAAAATGTATCTTGCAACTGGTAGTGTAGGCCAGAGTGTGCCAACATTCTAAAATAACATTGGTCAGGGGGCAACAGAGCACCGAGACCTTCAGGCCCCAGCGAAGCAGAGAGACCTTCAGGCCCCAATGGAGCAGAGACACCTTCAGGCCCCAACGGAGCACCGAGACCTTCGGGCCACAACGGAGCACCAAGACCTTCGGGCCCCAACGGAGCACCCGAGACCTTTGGGCCCCAGCAGAGCGCCGAGACCTTTGGGCCCCAACAGAGCACCGAGACCTTCGGGCCCCAGCAGAGCACAGAGATCTTCGGGCCCCAGCAGAGCACCGAGACCTTCAGGCCCCAGCAGAGCGCCGAGACCTTCAGGCCCCAATGGAGCAAAGAGACCTTCGGGCCCCAACGGAGCACCGAGACCTTTGGGCCCAAACGGAGCACCCGAGACCTTCGAGCCCCAACAGAGCGCCGAGACCTTCGGGCCCCAACAGAGTGCCGAGACCTTCGGGCCCCAGCAGAGCAAAGAGACCTTTGTCGTGGATAAAACCTGCGGTCTAATACTTGGGGTTGAGAAGGACTAGGGTTGAATGATCAAGGCTTTATTGTCACTGCGGAAAGTACCAACATCAGCTGAGTTTGTTTGCAAAGAACTCACCAATCCAGCCCTTCCCGGTCCCCATTACATTTATCTTCCCGCCCCATACCCACATTACAGTCTCATACAGTAATTCAAGCATTGCGTACAAAAGGGTTACATATTAAACATTATAGTTAAATGAAGTTACATATTATACATTACAGTTATATGAAGTGAGGTCTTTTATTAAAATCCATTCATCGCCTTGTTTATTAACCTGATCTTAAATCACCATGACTTACCACACGTGTTTTAAGAGATGAGCCATGTGAAAGCAAGATTCAATTAAACTATCTAATCTAATCTAGTAAAACATGGATTTAATAGTTAACAATACCACTTTATTTGTCTGTGGCTTATACAGTCATAATCATAAAGATGGTAGCGTCTAAAAATTCTTAAGTCTAAATTGAAGTCTACAGAATAAACATTCTAAAGCCACAGACGAGGAATCACAGGGGTGGGGCAGATGTCTCTGTAAGGGACCATGAATACATAAATGAGGCATCGGGGGTTCATCGGAATGCAGGCATTTGTTTGACAAAGGAAGGCCAGGTAATATCAAAAGTGTTTAACATTTGTCTCCATTGTAACAATATTTACCTCATATTCTTTTGTGATTAATACTAAAAGTTAACCTTACTTATGCTTATACTTATTATCTAAGTGAACTGAGAAATAGACTGATGTCATTTACTACAGATGGATGTCTGTCTGAGTGTTTGCCGGTCAACCCAGGACCCTCTGAGGTGTTATGAATAACAAAGGGACAGGGCCCGGAGCGTGCCCCACCCCCCCTGCTGAAGCGTCTCTCTCTATCAATATTCCAACAATTTGGCTGAGAAGCCTCCGATATTTTCCAACATATTATTTGCCCATCTTGGACCGAGCATATTGTGAGCCCTGCTGGTTGTTTGCAGACAAAAGTGCACCTTTCTACAATTATGCATGGGTCAGAGGTGTGCCACCAATTAAAAAATAAATAAATAAATAAAAAATGCATACTCATTACTTATAAAGGTTTTTCGTTTCCCAGTACTATTGTCTTAATTTAGAAGCCAGTTTAGTTCTTTTTTGTATCGTAAAATAAACACAATAATTTTTTAAAGTCCCAAGTGCTTGAAATCATTGGAAGCGAGTCTAACTGACCTCAACTTCTGTACCCACAGCACAAATGAAGAGCGGCCGAGACATTTTAGTCGAAAGACTTTTTGGTTCCCTAACCGGGAATCGAACCCGGGCTGCAGCGGTGAAAGCGCCGAATCCTAAGCCCTAGAACAAGCCAGGTAATATCAATACAGTGTTTAACATTTGGCTCCATTGTAGCAATATTAACCTTATATTCTTGTATACTTTAGGCTTAAAATTAACCTCACTTATACTTATACTTATTGAGTCTGGTGCTGCAGCACACCCCCGCAGGGGCTGTAACTGCAAGTGAACAAGGTTTTCTGAACAAATCAATATATTTATGTTTTGAGAGTTGAACTTTATCATGGTTATCATTAATTTATTGAAATCCACCCTTTTAATGATATTTATCATTATAATTTCATTTTAGAACATTGTCTGTGTAGGCTTGACGTATAATGCACAACGCAGCACATGCTATGCGCGAAAGATCGATAGAGCTGCAAGTTGCAACATGTCCCAGAAGCGAATTTCAGATTTTTAAAATACTGGCCCCAAAAAAGCCAAACTTCAAAACAGCAGCCTGACAGCCGACTCCCTGCCAGCGGCCCCCTGTCGAGCCAGCAGCTGGTGGGAATTTTCTTAACTCAAAGTTGTCCTGAGGGCAGAAACGTTTTTGATTGGTTCAATCTGACAACCAATCGCAAGACAGGAGAGAATTGAGCTAGCCTAGTGGTAACCCTTTTTATCTGGGAAATAATCACTGGGAGGAATGATAGGGTAAGATTTGGATCAGAATTATTCAGACTTAGGCATCGGATATCTGAGTTTGATATATTTTAAATATTGATTATAATTTAATTTAACATGTGTGGACTTGATTTCAATGTCTGATCTGCATTCATTGTAAACATTCCACAAGGTGGTGCTATATCCCTCTGCTTTGACACTGAGACCACTATTTTGGATCTTTGTATACAATGTGACGAAGTGTAAATACAGCTCTTTTCACTTGTTCATCATGTGTCACCTTTTTAATTGTAGCACAATAAAAACTAAGCAGGCAATGAACAATGAACTTCCATGCAAAAATATAATTAACAAAAAATATATTAAAATAGAAAAACTTTTACAAAACAAGTTTCTTTCAAGTATAACACTGCAGAGGACCCCTGAACTGTCCTTTATAACATTAGTGCAAATCTTTGTAAACAATATTTTTAAAAAGAGTTGCTGCCCTGCTTTCTTTAGCTCATAGTTGCAGTACTCTGCCTCCGCCTCGGACGCACTCACGTGAAACAAACAAATGTGTGATTACATGTGTGCTAGCTGCTTTGTTCTTTGGAAAAAGTTTGCCGAGTCAGGATCGCTTTAACTCACTTTATTTGGTAAAGGTTTAGACTAGTCTCTATGAAGCAAAAGGAGGGGAATTGTATAGGCACGCGTGGGGATACACTTAGTAGGGCATTCTGAAGGATGCGTTACCTGGAGCGTTCTGGCCGTCTGGGCTATGTGTTGGGAGTTTAATACTGGGCAGGCGTGGACTCAGGTATGTGCTCTGATTGGCTAAGCATGGTGCTGAACTCCCGTCTCCTGGATACCCGTGTGTGTCTCTATGCTGCGCTCTTGTGGCTATGTGTTGGCATTGCAACTTGTTTTGTGGCCTTGAGCTTCTCGGTCTCTCGAACACCTGGTATTGGTACATGAATGAATGGCTTCTTGTATGGGCCGGACGCTTCTCTATGATGGGAAAGAAGCCTCTCTAGTCGCCAAGGACATATGTGGCCTGTTGGTATGAATGTGTGAATTATGTTACATAGCTTAAATGTGTGATACATGTTAAGATAGCTGAGCACATTTTCTGTGAAATGGAGCATAGTATGTGCAGTTATGTGTGATTACATATTTTCTGTGAAATGGAGCAAAGTATGTGCAGCTATGTGTGATTACATGTGAGCTAGCTTAAATGTGTGATATTGCTTGTTACAATTCTCTGTTAGGCTCCGCTAGGATCTTCATGGCAAAAGCTTTAGCACCGTCTACCTTCAAAGCTTATAGCCATGCATGGTCTTTGTTTAATTTATTTTGCATTTCCATGCATGCATCAGTTTCCCAGTGTCGGTCCCCATTGTCTGCGCTTTCATCCTCCACTGCTTAGAATCCCGTTGACAAAAATTGTCTTCTATTCGTAGAAACTTAGCTGGTATTCAATTTATGCAATATGCCAGGATCCTGGCTTTCCTAGTTTATTTTCGGCTCCCGCAATTCGTATTCTACCGAAAGGTATTTCTAAGTCACTGCCAAAAGTACCAGACAAACGCTCTCCTATCACTCTCAATATCTTGAATAGATTTGTGTGCTCTCTCAGAACTTTGATATTCCATCTTTATTTTAACGAATTACTCGAAACAGTGTTTTTCACAGCGTTTTATGCGTCCAGGGGAATACACGTCACCTACTCAGATATTTTTCCCTACACAGGGCCTGGCTTTCACCGACATCACTTTCTCTCCTAGGCATTTTTTTATCTTCTTAAAATGGTCTAAAAGCGATTGATTCGGGGCAGGTGTAACCATCATTATTTCGAGAATCAACCACTCATTCTGTCCTTACGCTTCCATGCGCCACTATCTCAAGCTTCGGCAACGCACGTCCTCCGAATCACCTCTGTTTATTTTGCCCAACGGCCTGCCAATGACAAAGAGTGGTTCAGAGTCCATCTCGCTAAGGTGGTAGAAGGCTGCGGCCTACCATCTCCCCTGTACACTTGTCACTCCTTCCGAATAGGAGCGGCAACCACAGCCGCCGAACGAGGGTTGTCGGACGCATCCATCAAACGGCTGGGAAGGTGGGCTCCCAAGGCATACGAATCATACATCCGTTCCAATTCAAGTTTCTTTCTCCAAGCTCATACAATGCTCTCCAACGTTGGTTAAGGTATATTTAACATGTTTGCAACTACTGGTGGTGGTGGTTATTAATTACTCAATCTATAACGTAAGGTCTGGCTATTAAAACTAAAGGTTAGTCTGCAGCAACCCCGGGGAGTGCGTTGACCACGTCGGTGGCACAACACGGGCACTCGTGAGTTCGTTGACCACGTCGGTGGCACAACACGAAAGCACTCAATGTTCATTGCAGCAACTCCGGTGAGTGCGTTGGCCATGTCGGTGGCACAACATCAAACAATCAAAAGTGCATTGACCACATCGGTGGCACAACACGGGCCCTTGTGAGTTCGTTGACCACGTCGGTGGCACAACATCAAACAATCAAAAGTGCATTGACCACATCGGTGGCACAACACAGGCACTTGTGAGTTCGTTGACCACGTCTGTGGCACAACATCAAACACTCAAAGTTTGGCTGCAGTAACCCCGGTGAGTGCGTTGACCCCGTCGGTGGCACAACACGGGCACTCGTGAGTTTGTTGACCACGTCGGTGGCACAACATCAAACACTCAAAGTGCGTTGACCACGTCGGTGGCACAACACGGGCACTCGTGAGTTAATTTGACCACGTCGGTGGTACAATACGAAAGTACCCAGTGTTCGCTGCAGTAACACCGGTAAGTGCGTTGACCACGTCGGTGGTACAACACGAAAGCACTCAAGGTCGCCGCAGTAACAGCTGCAGAGTGCTCTAAATTTCCACTGATCTCGCTGATGGTATATTAAGCTGAACTGTTTCATGTGGTATATGATTGACTCTTAAAATGTTGTACATTGGGTATGCCTTTATCCTCCAGAAGCAGTATAGATCCTTGCCCCCTTTTCTACGGCGGGTATGTATGTTCTCATTACTCCTTTTTGTATATCCCATCTTTTGAGGGTGGGCTCCTCTCCTGCCAGTCCTGGCAGGACATGCCGAATTATCACTTATTTCTAGCGTTACGTCTTTTCTTTTGGGGAAGGCTCCGCCCTCGCTAGTCCTGGCAGGATATGCCGAGTCCACATGTCATCCTGGATCCGTGATGGGGCTCACGCCAAAGATTTATCATGCAAAATATTCTCTCTTATGTTATCATTTAAAATAAATCTTTATTGGTGAATGAGTCTTCATGGGAGAAATGTAAGCTTTAGCGCAAGTTCTACCAGGAGGACTCAAATCCCATGCACCAGTTTGCCAATCACCAATTACCAATCACCAATCACCTGCCTATGCCTGCTTTATAAAGAGTAGTCTAACTATATGTTCTTTGCTGCTTAGGTCTTTCGTTCGTTGCTCCCCCTTCCACCCCACCACCACCAGGTCTGCCCCAGTCCACCGGTCCAGGGGAAGGCTCCACCCCTGCTAGTCCTGGCAGGATATGCCGAGTCCACACGTCGTTGGATCCGTGATGGGGCTCACGCCATAATGCAAAATATTCTCTTATGTTATCATTCAAAATAAATCTTTCTTCGTGTTTATTGGTGAATGAGTCTTCATGGGAGAACTTACCTGCTAGTTTTCACTCATTGCTGTCTAATATATATTTGGCTGTGCTTATTCATAGGAATCAGAAGTGGAAGAGTTGAAAGAGAGATGGCCTGCATTGTTCACATCGGATGAGGCAAGTTACTTTTTTATATTGCAATGGGTCAGTGATGATCTGTAAAGTAATTTATTATCCTAAAAATGTAGCCAAAATGCATGTTTTGGCACCTGATGTCAAACCAAAGATCTCAAACACCACACAGCTTAAATGTATTTACGTTAACCTTTGCTATTTTTTTGTTTTTAAAGATCAATGCTGAATTTATGAGAATTACAACTGTTCCACTTCAACCGTGATTCCTGCCTTCCTTGGACAAGCACCACAACAAGCTGATAGAGATCATCAGAAACAAGGGAGGAGTTGTCAGAGAGAAGACCCAGAGTATACTGAATCTCCTTGATCAAGTATGTACTTGCTCAAAACATCAAAATGTATTACTCATATCACATAAAGAGTAACACTGTAAATAGAAGAAATGGTGTTCATTTTGTCAACAAGTTTGATTTTGGAGTTTGAGTAGGTCTTAAAACTGTTTGAGCACGTGAGTGTGTATGCATGGTGTATTGTTTGCATAATTTGAAGTTGCAAAATTGGACTGCAGCGTAATGCATTATGGATGTGTTTGTGCTATTACCTAGAGCATCGAGGTGATTCAAAAAAGAGTGTTTGCTAAAATGCCTCATTGTGTACCTTGGAGAAGATGTGGACAAACTCATCAAGGAGTATCGGGTAAGTAGTTTTGCATTAATCGCTTAAAGTTCCCATGGCATGCTACTTTATGGATGCTTTAATATAGGTTTTAGCTGGCCCCTAGCACAGTATTTGAAGACATTCCCGAAATTCAGCCATGGTGCAGAATTACAGCCACTACGAGCCAGTCGCACATTGAGCTTTCCCCAACCGCGCCATTTCGGTGTCTGTAGCATTAATGCAAATGAGGATAGAGGCGGGTCAAGGAGGAGGGTGGGGTTTGGCCCTGAGCAGCTTGCGGCCACGGTACCATGCGCTCTGTTTACAGTGGATGTATCGCAATGGCAAGGCGCACACAGGCGGGAGTCCTGGAGCTCTATATCTAAATAATATCATATTATGCATAGATATCTATAGCATATAATGTATATTATCACGGCCAAAAGCTATGTGCGCCTCCAGACGATATTATGAACGTCAAACGACTGCGTCGGGTTCTCCGACGTCTCTGGTTCTTCAACTTCCACATCAATCTGAAGTAGACTGAACCGCGACATGGAGAAGAAAGGGATTGTTGCCCGCGATTATTGACTGCGATTGTCTACCGCCGGAGCCTCACTGCCCACTGCCAAGGGACCACCGCTGAGGCACCACCGCCCCGCGGCGGTGGGCAGCGGGGCTCTGGCGAGAAACAATCGCGGGCAACAATCCCTTTCTCCTCCGCAGTTCATGTACTTCAGGGAGTCAAAGCCAAAGTTCCTTTCCCCCCCAATTCCTTCTCAACCATGGCTGAAATAACCCCACAGGTCTTGTTGTGGGAATACAAGAGACGTCAGAGAACCCGACCTGTTATGCGCCATAACACCAACAGCAGAACAGTTATCCAAATAACAAAGAAGTGTACAACACTTGCGTTACAGTGTGTGTATTCACAAACACACACACACATGTGGCGCTCGACATACAGGGAAAATTCCAAAACGGCGCATCTGAGCTTCGTTTTTTCAAAAGTTGAGCAGAATGCCTAATTCCCGTTTTACACCCAACGCAATTTCTAGCTACTGGGGGACCAAAGGTAGGCTAGGGGAACTCATATTAATGTTAGAAAACCTCAAAAAGTGAAATTTTCATGCCATGGGATCTTTAAGTTTTAGACAAGATGAAACATTGCATATATTAAATACATAAACATGGT
The DNA here is from genome assembly GCF_949987615.1 of Pollachius pollachius. Lineage (NCBI taxonomy): Eukaryota > Metazoa > Chordata > Actinopteri > Gadiformes > Gadidae > Pollachius > Pollachius pollachius. The sequence goes on along the minus strand of NC_136934.1, from coordinate 24,790,018 downwards.
CTCAGATCCTATCAAAATACTTGTGCATGTTTTGTAAGTTATATCTTGTAGAAAACTGTATATTGTATCTTAATTGCATTCTTAAATAAGTGTAATTCAGAGCAGCAGCATTACAGATGGAGCATTGTGTAAGACTGGTCATTAAAAAGGCAATCTTATCCAAATTTTGCATTGTGTAAAGTGTCAGTCTGTGGCTATTTTTCTGAAATCAATGAAAAATAACTTTGTAATAAATAACTTGTGTCTTTCTGTATCAGGTTGTTCAGAGGAGGAAGCTGAAATGGAGCTTGAGAGATTTACAATGGCCGTGTATGTCATCAAGGAAGAGGAGGATCCTCTCCAGCCACCACATGACTTAGGGGTTATTGAAGGGGTGCAAGTCCTCAGTGAGTTGCCATCAGTCCCACATGCCTGTGCCATGTTGTTTGGCCTCATCTATGCTCTTAACTTGAGCTATCCAAGTGAGCTCAAATACACCTTTGATGCACTGCAGAAACTATTCATAGAGATGAAACCCAAGAAAAGGACACACAGAGGGTGCAGTCTGAGTGTCAAGCTGTAAGTATTGGATTCATCAAAGAGACATTGGATACAGGATGTGTTTTATTTTGTGTTATTGCTTGTATTCAAATATATTCTATGATAAAGGATGGGACCACTGTTGATTGTTAAGAGGAACAGACTTTAATTCAAAACTTTATTTTATTGTGTTTTTCCTCTAATGTGATGTGTAAAGTACATACAGGCTAGGGGCATTTTCTTGGTTAAACTTCAGTAAATTCGTCTAGAGGACTCATTTATTTTTGAAAGCTACAAAGCAAAAAAACAACCAATTGTTTCATGTAGGTTGTCCCATGCTAGCCTAATAGCCAGCAAAATTCATTTGAGTGTTTTATTTATATTTTTGTAGGTTTTTTTGACAACAGAATGTGATGCTTTTTTTTTTTTAAACAAAGACAATGACATCACAATAAATATCAAGGTCTTTCGAAGAAGACATTAAGTTTAGTATTGTGACCAAAGAAAATGTATTGATATGGTATAACTTAAAAACATAGTTTGTACTGAATCATAAATTTAACTTGAGTATAAGTGACAGGGTGTGTGCGGACAATGGTCTCAATATCCCATCTAGCAGCTCCTATGAGGCACTGTGGAGACAGGACGGTGCTAGGTGCAGGAGCAGGATCAGAATCTGGGAACTGACGAGACAGGGCATCCGGTTTACCATTCTTGGAGCCAGGTCGGTAGGACAGACAAAAGTTAAAACGGGAGAAAAACAGAGACCAACGAGATTGTCTGGGGTTTAAACGTTTAGCCGAACGGAGATACTCCAGATTCTTATGATCCGTCCAAACTAAAAATGGCTCCTTAGCTCCCTCCAGCCAGTGACGCCACTCCTCTAGGGCCAATTTTACTGCCAATAGCTCTCTGTCCCCAATGTCGTAATTGCGTTCAGTGGGGGTGAGTTTGTGGGAGTAGAATGCAGAGGGGTGGATCTTCTGATCTGCCCCAGACTTCTGAGAGAGAATAGCACCCACCCCAACATCGGAGGCATCCACCTCAACGATAAATTTATGGTCAGGGTCAGGTTGGCTCAAGATCGGGGCCGATGTGAAACGACTCTTCAGATCATTGAATGCTGCTTCGGCAGCTGGTGTCCAAGAGACTTTCACCCTGGGGGAGGTTAGAGCGTTTAGGGGAGCAGCCACTGAACCATAGTTGCGGATGAATCGCCGGTAGAAGTTAGCAAATCCCAGGAATCTTTGTAGCTCCCGCCTAGACGTTGGACGCTCCCAATCGGTGACTGCTTTTACCTTCGGACCATCCATCTGGACCCCTCCTGCTGTGATGACATACCCCAGGAAGGAAACAGTCTCTTTGTGGAATTCACATTTCTCCACTTTAACGAACAGTTGGTTCTCCAAAAGGCGCTGCAGGACACTCCGAACGTGCTGGGAGTGCTGGGAAACCGACGGAGAAAAAATTAAAATGTCATCAGACCCTGGAACACAGCTGGGCAGTTGGTGAGACCAAAAGGCATGACTAAATACTCAGTGACCTGAAGGAGTATTAAATGCAGTCTTCCATTCATCCCCCTCCCTTACTCGGACCAGATGGTAAGCACTGCGGAGATCCAGCTTGCTGAAAATCTTGGCCCCCTGCAACATCTCAAAAGCTGAGGACATCAAAGGTAGAGGGTAGCGGTTCTTCACCGTGATGTTGTTTAGACCCCTATAGACTATACAAGGACGCAGGGCGCCGTCCTTCTTCCCTACGAAGAAAAACCCGGCACCAGCAGGCGAGGAAGAGGGGCGGATGATACCGGCAGCTAGTGATTCACCGATGTATTTGTTCATAGCTGCGGTTTCGGGGGGGAGACAAGGAATAGAGACGGCCCCTAGGAGGTGACGTACCAGGTAGAAGATCGATGGCCAGGTCATAGGGTCGGTGTGGTGGCAGGGAGGTTGCACGGGCTTTACTGAACACGGCCTTGAGATCCAGGTACTCAGGTGGTACATCAGATAGATCCATGGAATCATCTGTGGCTTGTGAGATTGCGGGCAGGGGGGTAAGAGCATTCTTAAGGCAGTTATTCAGACAGAATGGGCCCAGCCTAGGATGGTGTTATTGGCCCAATCAACATGTGGATTGTGCTTTACCAGCCAGGGCCGGCCGAGGACGATGGGAGCAGTCGGTGAGTCTAACATATGGAACACTAGGTTCCCTTGATGGTTGCCAGAAATGAGTAGACTCACCGGGGGCGTGACATGGGTTATCTGGGAGAACCTTTCTCCGGTTAGTGCTCTTGCCTCCAGGGGTGTTTTCAGCTGGGCTGGGATGAGGTGTAGCTCAGAGGCCAGAGAGGTGTCCATGAAATTGCCATCAGCTCCCGAGTCAATAAGTGCGGACATGAGGTGGGAATGAGCTCCTGTAATGAGCGTGGCAGGGACAAGGGTACGGACGGTAGAAGAGGGATGAAGAGGAGTGACGCTCACCAGTAATCCCCCTTCTACGGGTGAGCGTTGCCTTTTGCTGGGCATTGGGCGGAGTAGTGGCCAGGTTTACCACAATACATGCACGAATTGGTGTCCCTTCTTCTCTGTCTCTCGGCTGGGGACAGATGGATACGGTCCACTTGCATGGGCTCTGGTACGCTGGGTTCAGCTGGCACTGGCAGGGATGGGAGAGGGACCCCCGAGGAGGATGACCTCGGAGGAGGACGGAACTCTCGCTCCCCGGCGCGCTGCTTCAGGCGTTTGTCCACTCGGAGGGCAAGCTCAACGAGGTCGTCAAAGGTGGAAGGTAGTTCGCGGGTGGCGATATCATCCTTGATGGCTTCAGAGAGTCCATAGAGGAAGGCATCATACTGTGCATCTGGATTCCAGCCACTGGTGGTGGCGAGGGTGCGGAAGTCTATAGCATAGTCGGAAGCAGAGCTCTTGCCTTGACGGATCTGCAACATCACTCTGGCAGCCTCTCTCCCATGCACCGAGCGATCGAAGACCTTCTTCATCTCACCTATGAATGCCTGATAGCTGAGGCAGACTGGGGAGTTGGAGTCCCAAACAGTTCCCCACTCTCTTGCACGGCCCGTCAAGAGGGTTATGATATATGCAACCCGGGACTGATCAGACGGAAAGGTGGCGGGTTGCAGCTGGAACACCAGCGAACATTGCGAAAGGAACGATCTGCATGTTCCTGGTTCCCCGGCATAAAGTGCAGGAGCTGGCAGTCGGGGTTCTCGGAGCAGGTTACCAGATGGACCGGGTGGGTCGGGCGGTGTTGGCAGTTGAGGCTGGGGTGGCGGCACCAGGGCCAGTTGCACCTGCTGCAGCTGGGCAGCCAGGTCTCTGATGTGGGTGGCGATTGCCTCCAAAGACCTCTCAAGTGTCTCAAACTGGGCTTGATGTCGACCGAGAAGCGCTCTTTGCCTCTCCAGCACAGTCTTCACCTAAATCAGATCTGCTGATTCCATCTTGGTCAGATCGTACTGTCACGACTCAGAGCGGGAATCAATTGCAGATCAAAAAGGATTTATTCCCAAACAGTCCAGCAGGCAAATCAGATTCCAGGTACAGGCAGGGTTCGTAAACAGGCAGGCAGGCAGACAGATACAGACGGACAGGTAGGGGCAAGAGATCCAAAACCGATAGGCAGAAGACTTAGTCCAAAACAGGCGGGGTTCAAAACCGGGAAGAACAGTAAACTATAGCTTCTCTTTAAAGATCTTCACGCTAGTCTCACTCACGTGGCAGTCAGGTAGCAAACAGTACATACCGTGACGATCTGACAAACTGAACAGAAAGGGCAGTGTTTAAATACTCCACCAATCAATACCCAATGAGAGACAGGTGAACAGAGAAAATCGAGGGAAAAAAACAAAGGCAGGAAGTTGCCCAAATAAGGACATGGGTGTTACTCCAGGCACATGACCAACACATGGCTACAAACATAGACAAAGTCCAGAATTATCACACTCCAACAGGTAGGGGGAGACAAAAACAGTCCATACGAGATTCCTGACAAAAAGTAAAATTGCCTGTAACAAATTAAAGCATTTTAATTACTTTAGTTCAAAGTAAAACTTATACTTGTATTTTATGGTAAATAAAATAATCACTTTTTTCAGTGTGTGTTGCTCACTGGTATTGCTTGGTGTAGACCAGGGGTACCCAATTAGAATTCAAAGAGGTCCAGTGACTCAAATTTCCGCACAGCAAAGGTCCGAACTATTCAAATGTCACCTCTGTTGTGCTCATGGGTATATGTAGTTATTGTATGTATGTAATAAACAAAGTACATTTCAATAAAATGTCAACAATATTTATTGCACATTTTCCATACAGACACATTAAACATGAACTAAAATAAATAAGCAGCCTAATCATGAATAACAGTAGGCCTGTATCACAAATTTTAACACAAAAAATAACTTAAGTGTCTGTTTTTTAAACAAAGTACTTTGATTTTTGAATAAATATGAACATTATAACAGAAGGTTTAATGACCATCTTTCCTACTCTCTCCCACTTCTCCATCTCACATATTTTTAGTGATAGGAATGGGCTTTTGCTTGCCCTGCCAGTAACTTGATCCTTGGCTGGAATGGAGTCAGCGCCATTCTCATGCACATATGTAGGTGCTCATTGGTGAGTCTAGAACGGTACTTATTTTTTATTATGTTCATAGTGGAGAAAGCTGTCTCACAGCTATACGTGGAGCCAAACATGGTCAAGGTGTACAGTGCTACCTTCATTAGACCAGGGAAAACAGTCTCAGGCACTGTCTGTAGCCAGAAAGTGGCATGGTCAGTTACACCAAAATGCTCTCTTAGTGCAACATTTGCTTGCAGATCAATCAGTTCCATCTGGAGAGATCCGGCATGTGCCCACGTGAAGGTCTGTGTCACCTCCCTTGAAAATCCTCTGATATCTGTGATGAGGAATTGATTCTGAATGAGCAGGAGGAACTGCGGTCCCAGGCTAAAGCTGTCAAAGCGTTTTTTGAAGTTTCCAATCAGCTTGTCCATGCAGTCAACATGAGAAACATCTCTCTCTCCCTGAATCTGTTCCTGGACGTTTGGGAGGTGTTCACAGTCTCCTTGAAGATCTTCCTTGAACACTTCCAGTTTCCTCTGGAAGGAGCTGACAGCTGTCATCAAATCACACTTCTTGCCCTGTAGCTTTAAATTTAGTTCATTAAGGTGTGATGTGATGTCTACCAAAAAAGCAAAATATCCATTTTGCTCTCATCTTGCAAAAAAAGTAAAAACTGTGTTGCCTTCTGTCTCTTGAGCTGTACTAAAAAAGCGACTATTTCTTTCCGAATGGACAAAAAGCGTTCCAACACCCTGCCTTTGCTGAGCCGTCTTACGTTGTTGTACAGTAGTAAGTCGTCAGCATTTGCATCAACTTCTTTCAGGAATTCTCTCGACAGGCGATGTTGATGGGATGAGGATGCTCTAAGGAAGTTGATGATTTTCATCATTGTATTCATAGCATACTCTTCTGACAGATTAGCACACAGAACAGATTGATGGATGATGCAGTGGTAAGCTATGAGATCAGGGTTGTCCTCTTTCATCCGTGCCACAGCTCCTCTCTCTCTTCCTACCATGGCAGGGGCTACATCTGTGCTGATTGAGACCACTTGTTTCAGATCTATCCCCCTCTTTCTCAGCATCTCCTGTATGGCCTTGTATATGTCCTCTCCTCTTGTATGTGTCTCAAGTGATGTTACACCTAAGAGGTCCTCACAGAATTCTTTCTTCTCTTTGTGGAAAAATCGAACATACACCAGAAGCTGGGCTTTATCAGTGATATCTGTAGATTCATCAACAGCTAGGGACATGCATGGTGCACTCTGAATAGCTGCATCAAGCTGCGCCAGTACATCCTCTATTAATCCTCTATCAATGTCTTTTTTGACATTGTTTGAGAAGACATTTGGACTTGCTTGATTTTTTCTTTTTTTTTGTTTACCCTCAAGAAGTGGGAAGAATGAAGACATATTGCTCTGTCCATTCATCCTTGAAAGCTCGATTTTTGGAGTCTACCTTTGTTATCTTTGAGCATGACATGCTGTTATCGCTCCTCTTGCTAGCTCTTGCTTTCGATCCTCTCTCTGATCCTCTCTCTTTCTCTCCATGGACCTATTAAAGATTCTCTCTAGCGAGCCCTTTCCACAATTACCCGGATTCGGACCGGAGTCCGAGTTTGTTGGTGACATCTGGTCACCAACAAACTCTGGACCTCTGGTCACCAACAAACTCTGGACTTCTGGTCACCAACAAATGGGGGTGAAATGTGTTCTCTCTCCCTTCCTCACTACCCTTACTGCCAAGCAGCACCTACATCCATTAACAGAAAAGCTGGAATGCAATCTCCTCCATTCCTCATTGTGGAACAAGGCCTAATAACTCTCTCACACACAAAAGGATCCTTCTGTCCACCCATGCACGGTTGCATCCGGTCCCAAATAACCTTTCACTATGATAAATAACTTTACTGCAACCCCCAGATTTCTATACGCACAGTTTCAAAACTTGCGTCTATTGGCCCAGACCATATAAGCCAGGGGTCTCCAACACGTCGATCGCGAGCTACCGGTAGCTCGCGGGCAGGTTTTCAGTAGCTCGCCTGATAGGTTGACCGACTGAGTTGTTAAAAAAAAATAATAATTATAATAAAAAAATAATATTCCGACGACAGTAAATGCACCTCATCTCACTTACGTTCACATATATGTCACATTGGTGTCCCACCCCCTCCAATTCAAAAAATAACAGGCCTATCAACTGTGAATAAAAAGCAAATGTAGCCAAAGTGTGTCTTGAGTGACGTTGTATGCTAACTAAGCTAAAGTGAGGAGTTTGGTGGTATTAGCTAGAACTTTAGACAGACAACAAAGATGGAAAACCAAGGTCAAGTCAAGTCAAGAAAAAGCAGAAAACATACAATTTCCATGTGGAGTGGGAATGCGAATTCTTCTTTACTAGTGTGAAGGACCAACCCGGTATCACGCCATTGCGTGCTCCTGCGCACGAACGTTAATCTATTGAAGCGTGTTCCCGAGCACGATAGTCCGACTTTTTGCGTGTTACACAAAACGAAATGTAAACCAATGCATTCTGAATGGGAGTGTTCTAAGACAATTAACGTTCTCCACAAAACGCTACGAGAGAGAGAGAAAGAGAGAGCGGGAGGGACAGAGAGAGAGAGAGAGAGCGAGAGAGAGGCTTCAGAAAGGGTGTGCGCAGATAGTACAGTGCACCCTAGTTATGTTTATGCCAAAACCTATATATATAATTAGGCTATAATTATATTATTTAGCGTGTAATGAGACAATCTATAGCCAAATTGTCGAAGATGCCCGAGAATCTTTCGGGATATCAGCATGGGAAATCGGCGAATCAGACCCATGAATCTATTGTAGCGACCCTGGGACAGTTAAATAGTTTGTGTGTTATGTGTTACATTATATTTCGTTGTCCGTTATGCCAGTTGTTCTATGTGCATGTATTGTAATGTTATTCTTGTCAAACAGCGTGTGGGGCGAATCATTAGGTCAGCTGGGGGAGGGCCTTGGAAGAACAGGAGGGTGGGGGCCTGCACGCGAGTGAGACCGTGTTGCCGGGGTAACCGGGGTTTGTTTGGGTCCGGTTTTCAGCTGTTGGTTTCAATGTTGTTACAATGTTACGGGTTTCAGTGACCTGGTTTTTGGTCCATTAAAACTACCTTCAACTAATGACTCGACATGATTATGTCACCGGCGAGGTCGTTACACTATAAAGAAACACGTCATCTCAAGCGGGAGAGAAAGTTTGCGGTGCTGGTTTGTGTCACCAACCCAGCAACCCAGTCGCCAAGAAAAAACGTTGACAGTGCACGTTTCCATGAACACTGGATACGTAGCATTTCAACGTAAAAAATAGCGTGTTATACCTACAGTATCCACGTGTGCCGCTGTGGAGGCGGGTTTCGGGGTTTGGGACACGATTGTTTAGGGGGGGGGGGGAGACTGTTGTTGACCGGGGAGGGGGGGGGGGGGGGGAGACACGTTTGTTGAGGTGGGGGGACACACGATTGTAGGGGGGGGGGGGGGGGGGACACACCAACCCAGCAACCCAGTCGCCAAGAAAAAACGTTGACGGTGCACGTTTCCATGAACACTGGATACGTAGCATTTCAACGTAAAAAATAGCGTGTTATACCTACAGTATCCACGTGTGCCGCTGTGGAGGCGGGTTTCGGGGTTTGGGACACGATTGTTTAGGGGGGGGGGGGGGGGAGACTGTTGTTGACCGGGGAGGGGGGGGGGGGGGGGAGACACGTTTGTTGAGGGGGACGACGACACATGATTGTAGGGGGGGGGACACACGTTAGTTGAGGGGGGGGGGGGGGGGGGGACACGTTTGTTGAGGGGGGGAGACACGTTTGTATCCTAACAACAAAACAAGTTAACAAAAGCCCCATTTGTCAACTGAGAACCCCAATTCCCAGAATCCCCCGCGGCTCCGGAACACGGCGTAGCTTATATTAATCTTTATTATCTGAATGGGAAATGCAATATTTTAGGACAGATACACCATTAAACGCGTTTCTAATGACATTTCTAGCGAGAAATGTACATTTTCCTTACATAATCTTCAGTCAGTGAATGTGTATGATCTTTATTAATCTTTATTATCTGAATGGGAAATGCAATATTTTAGGACAGATACACCATTAAACGCGTTTCTAATGACTTTTCTAGCGAGAAATGTACATTTTCCTTACATAATCTTCAGTCAGTGAATGTGTATGATCTTTATTAATCTTTATTATCTGAATGGGAAATGCAATATTTTAGGACCGATTAACCGTTAAACGTGTTTCTAATAACATTTCTAGCGAGAAATATACTTTTTACTTGCATAATCTTTAGTCAGTGATTGTGTCTGATCTTTAGTTTTATAGTTATTAGGATTTGATCGGCTCGCTCGCATGTTTCAACGACGTCAGGTTGCTTTCGCTAAACTAGCAGCTCACGTGCTTCCTGCGTTTGTGTTATTAAACTGTTACTTTATGTAACTTTTAATGATATCATCTTGTTAGAAACACGTATATCTGAGAGCCAACCCAGTCGCCAAAAGCATACGTTGACAGTGTACTTTTCGTGAACACTGGATTACGTCGCATTTCAACATAAAATAGCGTGTTATACACACACACACACACACACGCACGCACACGCACAGACACACACGCACACACACACACACACACACACACACACACACACACACACACACACACACATACATACATACATACATACATACATACATACATACATACATACATACATACATACATACATACATACATACACACACACACAGTATCTTGTACAATGATTTTTAGATTTCTTCTTTGTAAAACTTGAAAAATAAAGTAAGTTTTGGCTTTGGAAAAGTAATTATTTCCCTTATTATACAAATAGGCTATGCTGTTAAGGCTGCCGTGTTCCAATACCTGTACTTCCATGAGTATACTTAAAGGAAGTATACTATCCGTACTATCTACTACGTTAATTTTTCAGATGTGAGTGCTGTTCCAAATCGAGTACTCCGTGGTGCACTAACCGGAAATTACGATCACGACTGCCGCCGTGGCTCCTCCCCCGCAATAAACATCCCGCTTTGAAAGGTGAACTCTTTACGCCTAGCAGCTATAAAAAACTATAAAAACTAAAAAATGACTCTATTAATGCAGGCTATGTGGAAAATGCGCCGACTTTGGCTCAGCCTGGCTCCGACTCTTCCGCTACGTATACATATGTGTAATCCAGCACATATAAAGACGGGGACCAGAAAATAATTACTTTCTCTCCATTGAAACCCATTAATATTTTTCGATCTCAGAGGTCCCATGAGGGGCCTACCGGAAAGGGCGAACTTACGAGCTCTATGACGCTGCTCTCGAGCGACATATAGATAGGACTGCTAATCTTACAAGCATTCTCAAGATCGATTGTCGGCAGTAGTTCTATTCATTCTATCGCTGTAACTTTTCTCTCGTGTTGCTATGGACAAGTTGTTTGACCTGGATCTCCGTGACCCCCGCACAGAAGGAAGACACCTTGCCGTTGGGTTGATGCATGACCAATTCCTTGCAGAAGCCATGGTAACAACCTTTTGTACATTAACTGAACTTGAACTTGTACATGAAATGAATGTTTCAGTACCTCAGAAACTCCGTCTAACAAGATGTTGGACTTAAACACACAGGAGGCTGCGGAGAATGTCAATCGGGCAAGATCTGGAGGGGATTCACCACGGAGCTCAACCAAACGGAGCGGACGCGGCAAGGCCAGAGGGAGACGTGGAGGCCGTGCGGGCCATACAGGCCGTGCAGACCGATGGAGTGGCCTAACTACAGGTTTGTTTATGTGCAAATTCAGATTAGTTTAATTTGGTGACAAACAATTACCCATGGCAATTAGGGATGGGTCAGAATTTTCTATTATTCGATTTTTCGTTCCCGTGGGTCAAAGTCGATTTGTAACATTTGGACCGTTAAAGGTTGGGTATGGGATTTGCGAAACGCCAGCAGATTTTGAAAATACACAACTCAAATGGTCCTACCCCCTCTCCTTCAACGCTGACTCTACCCATTCCAAGTACAAGTACATGGGAGCGGGGGAGAGGGAGTGCCGTACGACCGTTTGATTGACGTACTTACTGTCAAATGAGTTTCTTGCAGCAGTGCAAGCACTTGAGTGTCTGCCGTAGAGATATATTAATCTGTCATGTACTGTTTAACAGGCATGGACACTGAGGTGTTGGCACTTCCTTCAGAGGATTCCTTGCCCTTAACCAGAGCACAGCAAAATCCTCAAGAGATGTTTGGTAAATATACAGTGTTTAATTCTGAAATCCAAATACTGTATATAGAATGTAGATCATTTGGTTATATTTTATTTGCAGAACAAAACATGGAGAGGCTTTCTGCCCTACTGGATTCAAGCCCCTGTCCTGCTGAGCCTGAGAGAAGCGCAGCATCATCGTGGTCTGTTAGGCAGCAGAAAGCCTCTGACCGTTGGGAGGAAGCACGGCCGTACCACCTCAGATGCCTTTTGGAATCTGAGGCTGTTGGCAAGCCATTGTGTTGCTTCTGCCACAAGCCGGCTGTTATAAGGTTGGATGTTCATCAATCAAATAATAGAATGTATCTATGTACACTAAAAAAAGTATATCATATAAATTGAGTGACTTGACTTGAGTGTTTTGTCTGCTTAGGTGCAGAGAGTGCCTTCCGGAGCAGTGGTTTTGTGGGGCCTGCGACATGCATAACCACAGCAAACGGCCACTCCACAACAGGGACAGCGTGGTGGATGGCTTCTTTAAAGCCATTCCCCCATTCACATGTATCTCAAGAGGAGAGACTGGAATATATGCCACACATGAGCAAGGTAAGGTCTGACAAATCTACCTGTCTAGACTTCCTGATCCTTATCTTGTTTATTCAGTCTGCTGCCATATACAGAATGTTCACTTTTCTTTTCGACAGATCGCATTTTACCCACAATGCCAGCACAGCACTGCACCTGCCAGGTCCCTAGCTTCACAGTGGAAGCTGGGAAACCAGTCATCTTGATTACCATCAATGGTAGAAACCAGTTCTCTATTTAGACTTCTGTTAGTCTAATATACAATATGTGTCAATGATTATGACTAATGTTGTTTTTTTCGTTAGGGCGTTATGATTTGCATTTGCCACGTTATGTGTGCCAAACATGCCTGCAGCAGTGGGCCCCTGATGTGAGAGACCTAGTCAGGAGTGGATATTGGCCAGCTTCTGCAAATGCTTCCACAATCTACACGGTGGACCTCCTCAACACCTTTCAGGAGCTGAAGTTGATCTCACCTGGATTCTCCAGGCAAGCCCTTGCAAAAATGCTGGAACATCGCACACTGTGTGCAGGAAGAGTAAGTGACATCAGCAATACTATTTATTATGCTCACCAATATTGTCAGCAATTTTTTTTTTTTTTTTTTGACTATCTCAAAAATGTTTTCCATATTCTGATATACTTTCTAGTCTGGACAGATCAACGGGGATGCCCTGCAGAGGAGCTTTCTTGAGTTTGCATACGCCTCCTTTGAGAAAGACCAGCTCTGCTGTGATACCCCTTTCACCTGCCCTGCCTGCACACCTGAAATGGTAGCAGTGTCAGCAGATGGCAACAGGAAGCTTTATCGCTTTGGCCATACTGGAAGGTGCACTTTAAGTTCTCTTTGGTAATTGAGTCGTGACTGTAAGTGACAACAAGAGTAGGTAATGGATGTTATATATTTTTCCCCTAGATCTAATGACACTCCCTTTTTTGATGGGCTATTTCTAGCCAAAGACAGTGAGGTGTCTGATTTTGTCAACACAATACAGATGGCGGTGAAGAATGTAAGTTTAAGCTAAGTTTAAACACTCAAATAGTTCTGTTACTAAAGGAATCATTGCATTTCCTGGACTTCTAGAAGTATTCCATACTCCCTACTCTTTTGTCGTGAATTACATTAACAATATGTGTATGCACTATATTCACAGATAAAGGGGAGAGGCACATGTGGAGACTCTCAATGGGCAGCAGCAAGGGAGACCTCTAGGCGGGCCTCTAAACTGGATGAGGAAGGCGTTGAGGTTGCGGTGTGTCGGCATGGCTTCCTTTTTAAAAGCCCTTAACATGTACCGAGGAGAGATATTTGCGTATCCTATGTATCTCCAAAGGGAGCTTCTCCCAAGCAAGGCACAGTTTTTTGCTATGGATGTGGCATGCAAATACTGGCCATACCTACAAAAAGTTGCTTCGGTCATTCCAGCTCTCAAGAGCCTCACAGAAATGAAGCCCTTCCTGAGCATCATGCATGCAAGAGCTCATGCTACCAAGTGTGAGGTATGTCTGTTATCTGTTATTTTCAAATGAATACGCCATGTGTTACTATAGGAATGGACAGCTTTAAGCTGAATTCCTTTTCCATAATATTTGTCCACGTTTTCCAACTGCTTCATTGGCTCTAATGAACCCCAAATCCACCCATCCTTGCAACAGATAAAATGGAGTGGTCGGAATCAGAAGGGAGCAGGCACAACTGCCGGTGAGGAGGTGGAGCAAATAAACAGCTACCTCTCCCGTTGTGCCCTGACAACAAAGTACATGTCAAAAGCAGGTAAGTCACTTTGGTCTGAGTTTATGCTATCATCTAATATTGCTCATAGATTGCAGAACATAATGTAATTCTCCTTATACCAGCACGTGTGGACATGCTCACTGTGCATGCAATGGGTTGGAACCATCACAAAGCAGAGACGCTACACAAGGCCCTCTCCACAAGATATGTGAAGGTATGTTTCATATTCATGTATGTTTTTGTGCCAGTTGTTAGGCAGACTGAGTTCCTATTGTAATTATTGTAAATATTTTAGACATCTAAAAGGGCAGAAGAAGAGGCAGAGAGGCTGTCACAACTGCAGAAGGACCTGCAGTGCTCAAATGCAATGGCTGTACAGTGGATTGCTGAAGTCAAGGAATGGGCAGAGAGCGGTGAGGACAGAACAATATACATGCCTTTTTGCAGTTTCCTTACAGACATTTGTGTTCAAACGGTAATCAAAATAATACACAATCAGTGAAGCATTAGTGCTGCAAAAATCTAGAAAACTCGGTTGCATTGTATAGAATACAGTACACTGAGCTTAATTTCACCCTAACGGATATCTACAGAGACCCCAGTAACGGGTCTGCACGTTCTCCAGCAGTCCATTGAGGGTCTCCATCTGGGTCTAAAGCAACAGAAACAAACCCTCTACCGTCAGAATGGTATGTAGGCTTTTTCTTGAGTTATCCGGTATACCTAACAATGTATCTATATTGTTTTTAATATAACCTATACAAGGTTTTTGTGTCTGCATATTACGTTTCTCCTAAACAATCTAGAAAGCAACAAGCTTCGCCATCGTCTCCGAAGAAAGTTGACGGAAGACAAAAAGCGCCTTCTCCAGGAGATTGATAAATACAACAGTCTTGTTGCAGACCTCTCCAAAAGGATTGATGTGGCCTTGGTTGACCACTCTTTGGCTGGACAGAGCACTGGCGCAATATGGCCATGGGAGGACTATGGCAGTGGTATGCATTTTTCAATGCTTTTAAAATGTCATGCAGTATATCGGAATAGTGAACTATCCTGAAATGATATATTAAATATAATGGTGGTTTTGTAATATATAAAACGATTTTGGGAAAGAAACATCATTTCTAAATTCTGTTTCCATTATGGCTGCATTGCTAAATGTTATGCCAGATACTCATGTATTGATCTTAATATTTTGGATCATTAGTAACAATCGGGGTCAAGAAACGACTGCACGACCAGGAAATGCTGAAAACACGGCTGGAAGAGGAGCTCCCTATCCTGGTGTTGGAGATGGCCCAGCACTGTACGTGGTTGCAGAACCTGGGAGTGGCCCTCGAGACGGAGCTTGCAAGATACGGTAAGTTAAAGACAAGTTTTGGGGATCCCATTTAATGTATTCAATTAGTGGGGGATGTTTCAATATATATTAACGTCGTTGGGTTTTCTGTCCTCTACTTGTAGAAGATGAAAATGGACTTCACTGTCTCTTGGCAAGAAGACTTGCGGAAGTGGAAGAACGACATCAAATGGTCCTGCAGCGGTATAAGACTGCTCTAGGTCCATTGGCCTCTGTCCTCCTTGATGTTTGTGAGGAAGAGGAATGTGATCCGATGGGCCTGGTCAGTCCAGACACCAGCGAGGATGAGGAAGATGCAAGAGAACAAGCAACTTAGTTGATGGTGTGGTTTCGTGCCTCGCTTGATGTACACAAATGATCATTGTTATTGCTATGTTTAAAATAAAAAAATAAAAAAATCGATCTCTTCAATTCAAGATGGGGTGGGTGAGAATAAATAGTGCTATAACCTCACTAGCCTTATTGACATGGACACATCTGTTCCGCATAGATTTCTATGCACGAGACTTAACGGACACTTTTGTTACTGCCATGTATACAGTACATTCGGATCACATTTTAGGAAGAGATCTATGACGCATAGAAATCTATGCGGATCAGATGTGCCATGTAAACGCGGATACTATGAATTTCATTCATATATACAATTTCAGAAGTGGATGAGATTCGAGAAATATCTTGTTATAATGAGAAAGAATGTCAAGGTTTGGGGGTTGATGAAAAACTATTTTGAACCTTTGTGGTATGGCAACCCAGTCGCCAAAAGCATACGTTGACAGTCACTTTAAGGACAAGTTATGAGAGAAATGCACATTAACTTTTTGTTATCTCATAAGCGGTGTGGTGCCGGCTCCTTTTGACCTTTTGACCCCAGACTTCAAAAACGTGTCCACAGGCCAGCTGTGTCTACCCACCTTAAGCCACAAATGTACACCTACATCCCACAGTAAATGGGGACTAGAAACATAACCTCTGTCATATACATTTACTCTACTGTTGGAGGTCACGCCCCTTTTTCCACCTTTTCGAGATAGCTAGAGATGCTAAAATGTTTACACACATTTCCCGGGGCCCCGTGTACGACATATCCGAGATTTGGAGTTCTAGCCCTTAGAGAAAAAAAGTTTTCCCAAATGGAGTGTCATTTGGACAAAGCCCCTCAGAAGTGTAGCCTGCAAGACCTAATGGTTCAGAATGTGGTGGAAAAATTTTTTGAGATAGGAAGGTCCTACCACCCTGAAATTTTAATACCTTATTCTAGGGCCTAACTGGGACCTCCGCACCGAAACTTGGCCCGGTCGGACCCCGAGGGCAGGAAGGGGGGGCCTGCCCTCGGGGTCTGACCGGGCCAAGTCTCGGACAGGAAGGGCCCCCCCTTCCTGCCCTCGGGCTCCGACCGGGCCAAGTTTCGGTGCGGAGGTCCCAGTTAGGCCCTAGAATAAGGTATTAAAATTTCAGGGCGGTAGGACCTTCCTATCTCAAAAAATTTTTCCACCA
Source organism: Pollachius pollachius (assembly GCF_949987615.1). NCBI lineage: Eukaryota > Metazoa > Chordata > Actinopteri > Gadiformes > Gadidae > Pollachius > Pollachius pollachius. Next base: position 24,773,489 of record NC_136934.1, on the reverse strand, counting down.
CATTCTGAACCATTAGGTCTTGCAGGCTACACTTCTGAGGGGCTTTGTCCAAATGACACTCCATTTGGGAAAACTTTTTTTCTCTAAGGGCTAGAACTCCAAATCTCGGATATGTCGTACACGGGGCCCCGGGAAATGTGTGTAAACATTTTAGCATCCCTAGCTATCTCGAAAAGGTCGGCAAAGGGGCGTGACCTCCAACAGTACAGTAAATGTACATAAGACAGAGGTTAGTTTCTAGTCCCCATTTTTTGTGGGATGGAGGTGTACATTTGTGGCTAAAGGTGTGTAGACACAGCTGGCCTGTGGCCACGTTTTTGAAGTCGGGGGTCAAAAGGTCAAAAGGAGCCGGCACCACGCCGCTTATGAGATAACAAAAAGTTAATGTGTGTTTCTCTCATAACTTTTTGTCATTATTAAAGAGAGGCCTGATTCTCAGATATGCATGTTGGATGGCTAGGGTGTAGGTTTGGGTAGAACTTCAGACAAAAATCTTGTAAGCGAGCCGCTGGGTGAGGTGCAACAAGATGGAGCACTTGCTGAGTCATTTCTTGTAGGGCCGGTGCGTAAGAGGGCAAACAAGATGTCCTTCAATATCTACGCTTCCAGGCGATTGCAACGGTGCCACACATGAACACATTCAAACATGTTTAATGGTAGTAATTAGCTGGCGAAATTGGAGGCCTTAATCAATAATGACCAGCTATTGATTTGCTTCCCGATAAAAGTTTGTGACAAATGACATGTTATTTAGCATCTACACATTGAGCTGAGTCCAATGACACAAAGCATGACACTCCACGGCCCTACACGGCCCCCTACACTACATGGCCCCTGTATTTTACATGGTACACCTATGGTCTAGGGCATGATCTCTGTGTGGCACAAGGTCGAGCTTGATCTCATTGGACTCAGCTGCTAATGTAGATGCTAAATAACATGTAATTTGTCAGAAAACTCCATCGGGTAGCAAATCTATAGCTGGTTATTATCTATAAAGGCCTCCAAAATCGACAGCTAATTACTACCCTGAAACATAGTCAAATATGGTCATGCATGGCACCGTTGCAATCGCCTCGAAACGTAGATGACAAATGACACCTTGTTTGCCCCGTTACGGGAAGATATTTTCATGGTATATCTTTCTATTTCCTAACCAAGCTCCATTGCCGTCTTTAACCAACGTGGTTTGCCGAGAGTCACGTGACGTTGACGCAGGCCCATTGAAAAGAAAAGGCCCAAAAAACGTAGGCATGTCACATGTTTAAAGCCGTTATTGTAATTTATTAATTTAATATTAAAATATAGGCTATTATATGTATACAATTATTACGTCGTGTAATATTCTATCTATAAGTAGACCATAACTTTTATTCAATTATCGTTATAACATGATCTGTATCTGACCATTGAACATCTTTAACCAAGTTCAGGTATAACCAGACCATATAACAAATATTTATAACATATAAACTAGGCTATACGTATAGCATATCATACATTTGGTTACAGGCCAAATTCGGTATAAATGTTACCCTCTGCTGGCCCACAACTAGATCGTCGCGTCCCTAGCAACCTGACGTCTTTGAAACATGCTAGGGAGACCATAAAACTAACTATCGAACAAAAGATCAGACACATTCACTGACTGAAGATTATGCAAGTAAAAAGTATATTTCTCGCTAGAAATGTTATTAGAAACACGTTTAATGGTCAATCTGTCCTAAAATATTGGATATATATATATATATATGCCTAATGCCTTCAGGGCGGCGCTACTGTTCAATCAGGACAAGAACAATGAGGTACTCCCACTCTTTTATCCCTGCAACCATCAGGTTACTAAATGATGACAAAAGTAAGGAGTAGGTGGAGAGCACACCAGTGTTGCTGGGTGTTTCCGGGGGCAGGGTGGTTGTTACTGACGGGCTGAAATGAATTGTGAGTTAAATGTGTGTGTTGGACTGCCTTTGATATATGTTTTTGTCTACCTCCTATTGCTATTTATTGTATTTATTAAGTAATCTATTATGTGAGACTGGAAACTGTGAACGAAATTGCCCATTTTGGGATAAATAAAGTTTTCTAATCTAATCTAATATATATATATATATATATATATATATATATATATATACGTAACCATTTCCCCCAAATGCTGGGAGAACGTATCGACCCCTATTGGTGCTATTCCTCCATTCATTTAGATGGGCGGAAGAAACGTGTATCTCTTCACGCTTTGGTCAGGCATAGCGTGACACTGAACACTCCTTGCGAGGTGGACCAATGTATCTATTTCACGCCTTGGCGTGATACCGGGTTGAACAGACTGTTCTGTGTTTATGTGTGGAAAAATAACATCATTACACGGTTCCATAAAATAACATAATCAGCAAAGACAATGGTTTTATTTCCATGCTTTAAACGGCATTCGGGCTGCTAGTTTCAGCGTCCATAGCAACCATCATAGGCTTAGCCACCATGTTTTTCTGTCGAGACAAAATACGTTTTCAGACAAACGTAATTGAGAATGCCGAATAGTTCTCTGGGAACGTAATTTTCATGAGACAGGGTTGTCCTTTAGGGCTTCGGCCTCCTAATTGATCATTGATCAAAACTCTGCCCAATCCTCACCTTCTCTGACGCAGAGAAACTCGTCCACGCCTTAATCCCCTCCAGGCTTGATTACTGTAACAGCCTTCTCATCGGTACACCCTATAACACCTATGGTCCTTAGATTATTATTTATTTTATTGTGTTATTGCCCTTCGTGTTTTGTTGTAGCACTTTGAGATTATTTTTATGAAAAGTGATTTACAAATAAAATGTATTATTATTATTATTGTAGTAGGCTATATTTGAATGCCCTTTCACATATATGAAACCACCACCACACCATGGTTGGTTTGACGTAGCAGCTAACTTAATCATCCAAGAGAATCTGGTGTTTTGGTGTTGAATAAAGATCTATCAGCACAATATTTTAATAATCTGTTGTGACTAAATTGACATTCAGTCGGCCCTGCTTGCACTTGTATGTTTAAAATCAATATTTTCTATACAATATAGCCATTTGCAATTATACCTGGATGCATATCTTAAATACATTGAATGGATTAAATACTCAATTAATTGCTGCTACTACTCTATTAGCTAGAGACCCTTCAGCCCACAACTTTTGAGTTACTTTAACTTTACCCACCATGTACTGCCTACAGACTGGAATTCATATTTATATTAACTGTTGTGTCCATACATATATATATATATATATATATATATATATGTGTGTGTGTGTCATTAAGCTCTTAGTGACCACATTTGAATGGCAGGGCAATCATGTATCAGGAGTAGCACCACATTCTAGAAAGACTGAAAATATGTTTTTATTTGAAGAGGGCAGGGGGACTAATTCAAATCTTTTGGCTGCCAGGACCTGGCCCACTCCTTCCCACTGAAAAGAGAACAAATAATATATCAATGAACCGTTTTGTGATGATTGGTCGAACTCCACTTACATAACACACAGTATATACCTACTTTATATTGATTCTCATCTATAAAGGCAATTACAAATCAAGCCCAATCTTTGCACATTTTTGTTCTTGAGCAATACCACACTTTCAAGTCATTTTCTAATAATTCAAGATCTAATAATGTAATAGTGTATGACACATAAGAAAGGGAATGATGAAACCACTTGATAGGAAATCTGGTTGGCAAGTGTGTTTGGTGGAAGAACTACTGTTAAACGTTAAAATAGCAGCAGCTATTTTGCACCAAGATGGTGCAAAATAATATGGTATAATATAGAATACTCGGAAAAGCAATGAAGTGGTTTAAAAAAACCCAGTGAAACAGAAAGAAACCAAATTAAATACATACCAAACTGGGCAAGGCTGCCAATCAACAAGGACTTCTTTAATGCCCTATCAAGGAAAGGAACCATAAATTCATTAGTAAGATAATAAATTCAGTGTTAGCCTATGAGTTTGATAGACAAAATGCATTGACGGTACTATTCCAAAATATTTATGCAAATTACTTGTATACATGAGTAAATTACATTTACAGTATGCACTTAATATGCATGCTCATGATCAATCAGCGAGAATGTCATTCCTACAGTTAATCACGCATGTGTTTTTGCTGGGTCTTTATGGGTCTGTCAAACCTTTCTCATCCTCTCCTTCCCGTAACTCCTTATTTCGAAGGAGTCACGACCAATATGGTAGGGGCAATCTGAAAATATAAAAAACATGTTTTTCACAACAAAACCATCTATGCTTATCCACTGGCAAATATAAAATACTGCAAATATAAAATCAATAACAGTAATTATTAATACTGTATTAATGCTGTAATCGCTGCTATGAATACACAGGAGAATAATTTACAATTCCATAATTATAAATTGTGTAAAGGGTTTGTCAGTGCTCTGATCGTTACAAACTATTTCATCTTACTCTTCGGTAAAGTCTTGTTCCTTTTTTCAAGCCCCTTCTGGCTGTGATGCTCTGTAGGAAAGAAATGTTGAGGTATTCAAACAAAGACTCAAATGGTCATAACCAACATTCTTATTACAGTCCTTTTTCCAAAATAACTACAATAAATGTAATGCTATGGTGAAAAGAATAGTAGTCAATTAGCAATTCGATCTGTACAGACATTCTGAACATACCTTTTCTCCTCCGCTTCCTCTGCACAGTAGAGACCGCTGTTGGAATGGAAAATAAAATATTACTCATTCAGGCAATGATGTTTATTTGTATGACACTTAGTACCTTCTCATGCATGCTTTAATTGAAAAATCCATACCTGGTCCTTCCGTGTCCGGGTGGGCCACCTCCTCTACCTGCAGGGCCCCCTCCTCCACCTGCAGGGCCCCCTCCTCCACCTGCAGGGCCCCCTCCTCCACCTGCAGGGCCACCTCCTCCCCCTCCTCCACCTGCACGGCCCTGTCCTCCACCTCTCCCATGTCCATGTCCATCTAAGATGACATAAGATAACACTCACTCAAAGTCCAACAGTGGAACTTCAACAGTGCAAGTGTAAATTCAGTTTTAAAAAATATGAAATTAAGACCATACAGATCTATACACATCTATACACATAAATAACCATAAACAAACATGAAAAGAGGTTAGCACTTATACAGCTGACTTAGTATATTGTAATTTGTAGCATAATATATTGGAGTATATATGCAGTATATAACAATATATAGGATTAGCCTCTTTAATTGTCATAGATATTCCTGTATGTCTTCACCTGAGTGGTCCCCCTGCCCTCTTCTGGCCCCTCTGCAGTCCCACTTGCAAAAGGGGTCCATCCTGTGCAAGTTTGAAAAGTGTTGCAAAGGGTTATTAAATTGCAAATGGCAACCAAAAAAATTGTAGCAATAGTTCCATGATAAAAATGAATGTGGTGGACAAATAACAAGATGCAGTTAGTATTTTGGTAAACAAAGCAGAGGGTGTGTGGAATTTATAAAAATAAAGAATCATACCTTGACAAATGTACTCATGGATGGAGCCCATTTTTTTGAGGGACTCCTCCGCAAATGTGGCCAAGGTGCAACGAGGTGTGAACACCTTGACCACATGGCTCTTTTTAGTGGCTTTTCCAAGCAGCAGGACAGGTTTATATCCTGCTGCTTGAAGCTTTTCGAGCTGTAAGGAAATCACAGCATGTTAATGTTTTGCCTGTAGTAATCAAAAAAGACCTACTATTCAAAGCAATAGGGATTCAGACAGTTAGAGGTAGAACATAATTAATCTGAATTGTTTACATACCAGGAGGAACATTTCCTGCTTGACAACAGCCATGTTGTGGTTCTTCTTGCGGGAAGACGCCCACTCTTCCCGCTTAGCCTCAAATTTTCTCAAGGCAATTTTGAGGCGTTCCTTTACAGGCTGGACCATTTTGCAGTGGCTGCAAACCTTTTTAGCGCAAGGCAGAATGGTTTTGCAGGAGGGGCATGTTTTACATGTGCTGCCTGGCATATTGAAAGATTACCTAATTTACAAAGACACAGACAAACCGAATAGACAGATAAACAAAACAGATTAGATACACAGATAGTAGATAGATAAGAAAGATTATAGATATAAAATATTAGCATTGGCAGAGAGATAGTTAAGATGTATGATGCTTATTTGAAGCTGCAGGGAGAAAAAAGTAAATCACTAAAAACAAACTATTTTTTACAAACAGCCGACTACATTGTGTAAATTACCTTCTAACATGATGCTGTGTATGGTACTTATCTAAGCCTTTCTCATTGTTCAATTTCAATTACTAACGAACTAGCTAGCCTACCCGAGGGACAGGTGGCGACGTAGGCCTACATTAGCCTATGAAGCAACGCTTTTGTTATCTGTTATTAGCTGTTAATACCTGTTAATAATCTTTGACAACGGCAATATAATTATTTGCACTATCAACTCCATAATCTTAGTATTTCAAGCATTCAACCGTTTTTAAATAGCAGTCAATCATAGTTGAACTTACGTCACACAAACCAGCACCGCAAATTTTCGGTCACTCCAGAGTTGACGTCTTTCTTTCAACCCGGTGTCACGCGATTGCGTGCTCCTGCGCACGACCGTGTGCGTGTGTGTGTGTGTGTGTGCGTGCGTGTGTGCGTGTGCGTGTGTGTGTGTGTGTGTGTGTGTGTGTCTCTGTGCGTGTGTGTGCGTGTGTGTGTGTGTGTATAACACGCTATTTTATGTTGAAATGCGACGTAATCCAGTGTTCACGAAAAGTACACTGTCAACGTATGCTTTTGGCGACTGGGTTGGCTCTCAGATATACGTGTTTCTAACAAGATGATATCATTAAAAGTTACATAAAGTAACAGTTTAATAACACAAACGCAGGAAGCACGTGAGCTGCTAGTTTAGCGAAAGCAACCTGACGTCGTTGAAACATGCGAGCGAGCCGATCAAATCCTAATAACTATAAAACTAAAGATCAGACACAATCACTGACTAAAGATTATGCAAGTAAAAAGTATATTTCTCGCTAGAAATGTTATTAGAAACACGTTTAACGGTTAATCGGTCCTAAAATATTGCATTTCCCATTCAGATAATAAAGATTAATAAAGATCATACACATTCACTGACTGAAGATTATGTAAGAAAAATGTACATTTCTCGCTAGAAAAGTCATTAGAAACGCGTTTAATGGTGTATCTGTCCTAAAATATTGCATTTCCCATTCAGATAATAAAGATTAATAAAGATCATACACATTCACTGACTGAAGATTATGTAAGGAAAATGTACATTTCTCGCTAGAAATGTCATTAGAAACGCGTTTAATGGTGTATCTGTCCTAAAATATTGCATTTCCCATTCAGATAATAAAGATTAATATAAGCTACGCCGTGTTCCGGAGCCGCGGGGGATTCTGGGAATTGGGGTTCTCAGTTGACAAATGGGGCTTTTGTTAACTTGTTTTGTTGTTAGGATACAAACGTGTCTCCCCCCCTCAACAAACGTGTCCCCCCCCCCCCCCTTCAACTAACGTGTGTCCCCCCCCCTACAATAGTGTGTCGTCGTCCCCCTCAACAAACGTGTCTCCCCCCCCCCCCCCCCTCCCCGGTCAACAACAGTCTCCCCCCCCCCCCCAAACAATCGTGTCCCAAACCCCGAAACCCGCCTCCACAGCGGCACACGTGGATACTGTAGGTATAACACGGTATTTTTTACGTTGAAATGCTACGTATCCAGTGTTCATGGAAACGTGCACCGTCAACGTTTTTTCTTGGCGACTGGGTTGCTGGGTTGGTGTGTCCCCCCCCCCCCCCCCCCTACAATCGTGTGTCCCCCCCCCCCTCAACAAACGTGTCTCCCCCCCCCCCCCCCCCCCTCCCCGGTCAACAACAGTCTCCCCCCCCCCCCAAACAATCGTGTCCCAAACCCCGAAACCCGCCTCCACAGCGGCACACGTGGATACTGTAGGTATAACACGCTATTTTTTACGTTGAAATGCTACGTATCCAGTGTTCATGGAAACGTGCACTGTCAACGTTTTTTCTTGGCGACTGGGTTGCTGGGTTGGTGACACAAACCAGCACCGCAAACTTTCTCTCCCGCTTGAGATGACGTGTTTCTTTATAGTGTAACGACCTCGCCGGTGACATAATCATGTCGAGTCATTAGTTGAAGGTAGTTTTAATGGACCAAAAACCAGGTCACTGAAACCCGTAACATTGTAACAACATTGAAACCAACAGCTGAAAACCGGACCCAAACAAACCCCGGTTACCCCGGCAACACGGTCTCACTCGCGTGCAGGCCCCCACCCTCCTGTTCTTCCAAGGCCCTCCCCCAGCTGACCTAATGATTCGCCCCACACGCTGTTTGACAAGAATAACATTACAATACATGCACATAGAACAACTGGCATAACGGACAACGAAATATAATGTAACACATAACACACAAACTATTTAACTGTCCCAGGGTCGCTACAATAGATTCATGGGTCTGATTCGCCGATTTCCCATGCTGATATCCCGAAAGATTCTCGGGCATCTTCGACAATTTGGCTATAGATTGTCTCATTACACGCTAAATAATATAATTATAGCCTAATTATATATATAGGTTTTGGCATAAACATAACTAGGGTGCACTGTACTATCTGCGCACACCCTTTCTGAAGCCTCTCTCTCGCTCTCTCTCTCTCTCTCTGTCCCTCCCGCTCTCTCTTTCTCTCTCTCTCGTAGCGTTTTGTGGAGAACGTTAATTGTCTTAGAACACTCCCATTCAGAATGCATTGGTTTACATTTCGTTTTGTGTAACACGCAAAAAGTCGGACTATCGTGCTCGGGAACACGCTTCAATAGATTAACGTTCGTGCGCAGGAGCACGCAATGGCGTGATACCGGGTTGGAAGGACAAGTGTGTTTGTCTCATATGCGGGAGCAGTGTTTCGGTCGGCAAAAGAGGTAATGTGGAGCGCCACCACACTCAAGTCCACGGTGACTTTGCACAGGATTTTCCAGCAGGCAGCACTCAACGGACTGAGAAAGTGAACCAGCTTAAAGCAACCCTTAAAAAACAGCAATGTTTATTCATTGGACTGACGAAGAAAGCCAACGCAGCCACGGAGGCATCATTCAATGTGGCGCACATTTTGACAAAGCACAAGAAGCCATACACCGATGGCGGGATGGTGAAGGAAGCAATATCAGTGGTGGCCGACACATTATTCAAGGACCATAAAAGTAAACCTGAAATCGTGTCCGCTATTATGGTTGGAAAAAAACATTTGGTTTTACCCCACTCAAACAAAAGCAGCCAAGTTTACAGCTTATTCGCTGTATTTGCCACTCACTTGATATAGTTCCGTTAAGGCCATGCAATAATGTAATTATCATAATAATATATGATCAGAGAAACTATAATAATAATAATAATAATAACAATAATAATAATAATAATAATAATATATGATCAGGGAAACTTTAATAATATAATAATACTCTGTATGATCAGGGATCACTGGTTCATTCAGCCGAGTGTGACTATAGGACTACTATCCACTGACAAGTCCAAGCTCTACCTGTTGAGCTTGCCAGAAACGTCAGACGCGGTCTTTATGATTTATAATATCATCCAAGGCGCGCATAGCTTTTGGCCGTGATATTAGATATAATTTTATATAAATACTAGGGCTGTAACGATACACCAACTCACGATTCGGTTTGTATCACGATTTTTGACCCACGGTTCGATACATCCCACGATTTTTTAAATTTAAAAAGCAGTTTTTGGCTTCCGGTTTTGACATGGCCGAGTAAGGACGTGCTCTGAAGCCTCTCCAATGAATTCTTAAATATTGTTTTATAAATATAGCTACTACATCTTGGAAACGCTACACGTGATTGCTTTCAATAAGAATTAACTAGTTATTGATGTCTGAGAGAAATAAAAGCTGCAGGGGAAGCAGTAGGTCGACGAAATTAACCGACGACTCTTTGCTAGCTAGCCAAACAACAGGTGAAATGGCGGAGAACGTTGGAGAAGGCATGATCGCCACCATCCGCACTGAGGTGAAAGCGCTACAGGCGGAGATTATGGCTGAATTCCGTGCAACAGCTCTAACTATGTGCGAAGAAATTGTCAAAGAACTTCGTTCTGCAATGGCTTCACTACAGACAATAGTGAACGTGTGATTGGCTTGCCTGAGAGTGAAGAGGGCGCCAATCCGACTGCCTTCATGGGACCCTTCCTGAAGGAAATCCTGGGCGACAAATCATTCGCCAACACACCTGTTGTATACAGAGCACATCATACCCTCGCAGCCAAGCTCCCTCCGGGCAAATCTCCGAGAGCTATGCTAGTGCAGCTGCACTATTACCAGACCAAGGAGCTGATTCTCCACACATCCCGCGAGCGTGGACAACTGTCCTATAAAGGGAGAAAGATCCACATATTCCCTGACTACTCTGCAGCATTGGCCCGACGCAGAGTGAAGTTTAGGAATGTGAAGGCACAACTCCACCAAGCGGGTGTTAAGTTTTGTCTGATCCATCCTGCCAAGCTACGGCTTACCTTCCAGGGAACTGTCCACACTTTTGAAAACCCCGACACAGCGCTTCTCTTCTTCCAGAAACTACCCAACCTATGGCTGAATGACCCGACAACAGATATTGTAATCTACTTAAGGATATTACTTGGACTACTTGTTCATTTTTTTTTTTTTAAACGGAACGTTGAAATACGCAGACGTTCACCTAGTTTGAAAGTGCGCGATGGTAAGCTAACCCACTGCTTTTGTCCCAAGTATAGCCAATGTTTACGTAATTGTATTATATACAATTACGAACCAGCTTGACCTGATATTCACAAGGTCCTGTGGCACCTCTGCTCTCTCTGTTACCCCACTCCCCGTGTCTGACCATCACTTTGTTGCTTTTTCTCTCCCCTTAAAGTCCTCTCCCCCCCTCCTCTGTAGTCCCCACATTGTCACCACCCGCCGCAACCTCAAAACTCTCTCTCCCTCTACGTTTGCCTCAACTGTTCTGTCTTCACTACCTTCTATTGAACAATTCTCTCAACTATCCACAGAGGAATCCTCTGACACTCTGCTATCCTCCCTCTCCTCCTCTTTGGACTCCCTCTGTCCCTTCCACTCCAGACCGGCGCGATCTTCACCCCCCCCTCCTTGGCTGACAGAATCTCTGCGGACCCATAGAGCAGAGTTGCGGGCAGCTGAGAGGAAATGGAAGAGATCAGACTGTCCTAATGATCTATCTCACTATCTCTTTGTTCTCTCAGATTTCACCTCCACTGTGTCAACAGCCAAATCTGCCTTCTACCGGACCAAAATTAACTCCTCCGCCTCAAACCCCAGAAAACTGTTTTCCTTGTTCTCTTCCCTCCTCAACCCTCCCTCCCCTCCTCCTCCTTCCTGCCTCACTGCTGATGACTTTGTTACCTACTTTACCCAGAAAGTAAAGGACATTAGCTCCTCTTTTATCACTGCCACCATCCTCCCTCCCCCAACCCAACCTCTGTCTTTACCCAATTCATCCCTCTCACCTCAGAAGAGGTCAACAGAATTATAACATCATGTCAAACGACATCCTGCCATTTCTTACCGCACTTATTGACTCCTCCCTCACTTCTGGCATTGTTCCAACGTCTTTCAAGACTGCCAGAATAAAGCCTCTCCTCAAAAAACCAACCCTTGATACCACTGACATCCAGAATTACACACCGGTATCTCTTCTTTCATTCCTCTCTAAAACATTGGAACGTGCCGTCGCTAACCAACTGTCCTCCCTCATCTAACAACCTGCTTGACCCTCACCAGTCAGGCTTCAAAAAAGTACACTCCACTAAGACGGCTCTCCTCGCGGTGACTGAGTCCCTCCGTGCAGCCAGAGCCTCGTCCCTCTCATCGGTTCTCATTCTCCTTGACCTGTCTGCAGCATTTGACACTGTGAACCACCAGATCCTCCTCGCCACTCTCGCCGAACTTGGCATAGCTGAATCTGCCCTTTCCTGGTTCACATCCTACCTGATGAATCGCACTCATCATGTAACATGGAATGGCTCCTTGTCCAAACCTTGCACGCTTGATACAGGTGTCCCTCAAGGCTCTGTACTGGGGCCTCTTCTGTTCTCCCTCAACACCAGATCTCTGGGCTCTGTAATTACATCCCACGGCTTTTCCTATCACTGCTATGCTGACGACACTCAGCTATTTCTCTCTTTTCCCTCATCTGACAAAGCCCTGATTGCAACACGCATATCTGAATGTCTGGCAGAAGTCAGCACCTGGACAACTGCCCATCACCTGAGGCTTAACCTCAACAAGACTGAGCTCCTCCTAATACCAGGGAAAGATTGCCCACACATGGACTTACTGGTCACTGTTGAGAACATCACTGTATCTCCTTCTCCAACTGCCAAAAACCTTGGTGTAGTGTTGGACAATCAGTTATGCTGCACCGCAAACATCACTGCGGTGGCCCGATCCTGCAGATTTGCACTATACAACATCCGCAGGATCCGGCCATTCCTCACAAGGGAAGCAGCTCAGCTTCTAGTCCAATCACTGGTCATCTCCCGCCTCGACTACTGCAACTCGCTCCTGGCTGGAGTCCCTGCCTCTGCGATTAAACCCTTGCAGCGCATCCAGAATGCGGCAGCGTGCCTTGTGTTCAACCTACCAAAGTTCTCACATGTAACCCCCCTCTTCAGAGACCTCCACTGGCTCCCTGTAATAGCTCGCATCAGATTCAAGATGATGGTACTGGCATACAAGGCAGTCAATGGAACTGCCCCTGCCTACCTCCATGCATTAGTAAAGCCACACACCCCAGCTCGATCCCTCCGCTCAACTACCTCAGCTGGACGTCTGGTACCGCCATCGCTAAGAGCAAGCAAAGGTCGATCAGCGAAGTCACAACTTTTCTCTGTTTTGGGACCTCAGTGGTGGAACGAGCTCCCTACCGATGTCAGGATCACAGAGTCGAACACCAGCTTCCGCAAAAGACTCAAAACTCACCTGTTCAGAGTTCACCTCGACTCTGCATAGAAGCCAATGCACAGCCACCATTGAATGTTGTACGTCCTGGCACTTGTACATTGCACTTATTCAAGGTACTTAATTGTGTAGCATCTATAGTAGCTGCTATCATTGCTTTACATGGGGAATGGGTTAGCCTAGCGATTGTAATACTTGCACTTGGTTCTATGAACATCTTTACTGTACCGACAGCGATATATTGTTTCACTTCTTATGACAAATGTACTTATTGTAACAAATGCACTTATTGTAAGTCGCTTTGGATAAAAACGTCTGCTTAATGCCCTAAATGTAAATGTATATAGCAGAGCATGCTTTGTGGCACTTCTGATGTTCATATGCCCCAAGCTGTATTAATTTGTACCAGCTCATTGCATGTTTTGGTTTTTATTTGTGCTCATGGTTAGTTTTCAATATGTATTGCTTACAAATTTAGCTGGCTGCTTTTATTTTATTCAGACTGTTAGTGGTAGCCTTTGACAAATTTTCTCTCCTGAGAATAGGACTGATTGTGGCTACCAGGGTTTAAATTTAATTTAAGCTACTTTCGTCAGTAGTTCAGTGGAGTGAGTCTGTTAGTTTAATGACAGAGAACGATTGTGTCACCTACACGGTCGTTTGTTGTGACAGGGTTTGGGGTTCGAGGTGCCTTGTTTGGGAAGGTATTAGGGCCGGGTGGGAGGGGGCGGTACTGGGGGCAGAGAATTTATTCTTCACTTGTGTGTGTAACGAGTATATGGCTTTGTATGCAATGGCAATATGCTGAACATTACTTCTCCTACATCCCAAATGGCTGATTTGAACATTACTCAGGGTATCCGCTTTGTGTCTTGGAATGTCAAGGGTTCAAACAAGGTTACTAAATTAAATTAAATAATGACCCATTTCCAACATCTTAAGGCCGACATAACTTTTCTCCAGGAGACGCACCTGTGTGCCTGATGTTCAGAGGCTCAAAAAGGGATGGGTTGGGCACTTATTCCACTCAAAGTTTAATGTCAAAGCGAGGGGTGCCGCCATTTCAATTCATAAAAACACTGCTTTTGAACTACTCAGCTCTATTGCCGACTCCATCGGCCGCTATGTTATTGTGTTAGGTCTCATCCAAAACACTCCTGTAGTCTTTGCCTGCGTGTACGCACCTAATTGGGATGACAATTTAAATTGACATTTTTCAATGTCAATTCATCACCAAATTATTTTCTACATTACCAGGTCTCAACAACAGTTTGTTAATCATAGGGGGGGATTTTAATATGGTCCAAGACACCACTCTTGATCATCTACCAGAGACGCTGTCTTTTCTAGCTCTGCTAGGGTTATGAATTCCTATGCTGAGCAGCTGGGCTTGTCTGAACTCTGGAGGTTCAACTTCCCATCTACGAAGGCATATTCATTCTTTTCGCACGTACACTGTACATATTCTTGGATAGATTTCTTTCTTGTGGATGATAGACTTTTATCAAAGGTTGATTCTTGCAAGTACCACAGCATTGTTATATCGGACCACGCCCCCACCTCAATGGAGGTCAACCTACCTAGAAGTTATGCTCCTTCAAGGCAGTGGCACTTTAACTCCTAAATGCTGTCCGATGATAATTTTAAGGAGTTCCTTACGTCTCAAATTGGATTTTTCTTTGGAATTAATAAAACCCCTGACGTCTCCCAGTCCACTGTATAGGAAGCATTCAAAGCTTAGTTATGAGGTCAAACAATCTCTTATGTCTCACACGCCAAAAAGTTAGAAGCAATTAAATTGTCTGTGATCTCTGAGGAAATTTTACAGTTAGACAACCAATATGCATTAGCCCCAACCCCGGCTCTGTATAATAGACGCCTTCACCTCCAGGCAGAGTTTGATGTGTTATCAACAAGTAAGGCTGAATTACTTCTGCTTAAATCCAGACGTATTTTTGAGAGAGGGGACAAACTTCTCGCCTATCAAGTTCGTTCAGCTGCAGCTTCTAGACTGATCAGTTTAAAAAAGACCACCCACTGGTGATGTTCTCACAGATAAAAGAGATATAAACGAAACCTTTTTTTTTTTTCACTTAAATCTTTATTGCAAAACTCACATAGACAGTCAACAGTCAAAAATAAAAAAATAATACAGTAAACAAAAGACAAAACAAAAACCAAACAAAAAGTTCGGCTTGGGAGTCATATTTCTAGCAGTTCTTCTTTTCTCTTCGTGTCTTCATCTATGCAATTTGATCCTGTCTACATTCCTCGTCGCCAGTTTTGGTTCTGAATATTGTCCATTTCTCCCACTTTTCTTCAAGCTGTGCTTGTTGTAGCCTTAGGCGGTGTGTCAGTTTCTCCATAACATAGATTTCCTCCACTACGCCCATCCACTCTTCCTTACAAGGAGGCTCTACCTTACCCCATTTCCTAGTTATAGCCTTCTTACTAGCTATCAGTAATATTTTAACCAAATATTTATCTCTCACTCTTATATTCTCTTTCATAAAATTGAAATTGCAAAGGTATAGTACCATATAGCTCATTGGAATATCGTAACCTAGTATCTTTTGTACAGTTTCATGAACAATTCCCCAAAACTTAAATACTTTATGACATTTCCAAAATATGTGTGAGTGGTCTGCAGAATGCTTTACTCCACACTCTCTCCAACATGTTACATCTGTGTTATTATACTTGCTCTTGACCTTGGGCGTGATAAAAAAACGGACCAGATTTTCCCAGAGAACTCCCTCCAAATCCGCGAATTAGTGGACGTTTGATGTGATTTCCACATGTCTTGCCAATCATCATCCGAAATTTTCGTATTAAACTCTGATTCCCATTTTTCCTTTATGTATTTAGTTGAATGTTTAGTTGTCGTCAATGCTTGATATAAAGCAGATATGATTCTTATTTTCTTTCCTTTGTATGTATTCTTTAGAATTTGGATCACACCATTCACTCCAAACTATATTTATCTTTCACGTTTTGGAAACTCTCCAGTGCCCCATCCTTCTCTAAAGTACACCATGCCATGACCCCCTTATCTACCCACTGCCTGAATCCTTTATCATATTCAGCTGATTTAAAATTACTGTCAAATGCTACCCATCTAAGAACGTTTGTTTCTTTCTTTATCCTATAATTTTCAATAACTCTGAACCATAGTTCAAGTGTAAATGTCGTCATTGAATCTATATTATTTTTAATCCTTTTGAATATTTCTTTATCGCCAATAAGGCTCTGGATAGGATATTTTACAAACTCTATTTCCATGTCTTTCCACTTAGCCGTGTAATCTGGCATACACCAGCATACAATATGCCTAAATTGGGCAGCGTAAAAGTACTCCTTCAGTTTTGGGAGACCCATACCTCCTTTGTCTTTCGGTAACTGGAGAGTTTCGTACCTAACCCTTGGTCTTTTGCCTCCCCAAATAAACCGAGATATTATCCTGTCCCAGGTCACAAATTGGGTTTGGGGGATCTCTACTGGTAGGGACTGGAATAAATAAAGAAGTCTTGGTTGTACATTCATTTTGATAATCTCAATTCTTGAGTTAAGATCTAGTGGCAAAGTAGACCATCTTTCCGTGTCTTTTTGTATCTCCTGGCTTATCTTGTTATAATTGGCTTTATAAAGTTTAGATAATCCTTTTGTGATGGTAACCCCCAGATATTTAATTTTCTTTAGACTCCAATTTAAGTGGAATGCTTCCTGAATCTCCTTTGGTGGGGTGTAATTAAGTGTTAAAATTTGTGTTTTTGAAACATTTACTTTATATCCCGAAAGGTGTCCGTACATTTCCAGCAGTTTCATCAATACAGGTAGTGATGTATTCGGTTGTTCGAGGAAGGCTACGACGTCATCCGCAAAAAGTCCTATTTTATGTTCCTTGCCATTTACTATAACTCCCTTTTGCCCATCATTTTGGCGTACCGCTTGTGCCAAAGGTTCAATAAAAAGCGCAAAAAGAGTGGGTGATAAACAACAGCCTTGCCGAGTTGATCTCTGTATACTAAACTTGTCAGTTAGGTTTCCATTTATTTTGATTCTAGCAGTGGGCTGGTGGTATAATGTCTTTATGCACTGTATTGACTTATTATTGAATCCAAATCGTTCTAATACTTTATATAAGAATTCCCAATTTACCAAATCAAATGCCTTTTCTGCATCAATACTTACTACTATAGTACTTTGTTTTTTCTTTTGTGCTTGATCTACAATATGCAGGGCCCTTCTAATGTTATCATGTGTTTGACGTCCTTTAATGAATCCTGTTTGATCTTCCTCTATCAGTTCTGCTACAAAAGTATTCAATCGTTTGGAGATAATTGTTGTATATATTTTGTAATCTACATTTAATAATGAGATTGGTCTATAGTTCTGACAGTGTTCCTTGTCCCTTCCTGGCTTTGGGATGATGGTTATAATGGCTTCAGCCCATGATGGAGGTATTTTATTGTTATGAAGAGTCCAATTAAAAGAATCCAAAAGTAGTGGCGTCAGCTCTTTCCCGAACATCCTGTACCACTCTGCTGGGTATCCGTCACTACCTGGGGATTTATTATTTTTTAGTGTCTTTATTGCATCTTTCACTTCTTCTATAGTAATATTGGTTGTTAATGTCTCATTTTGCATACTACCAATTGATGGTAAATCCAAAGAATTTAAAAATAGCTTCCTTTCCTCGTCACATTCAGATGTGGGTTGTGTATATAGTTCCTTGTAGTATCCACAAAAAATGTTCTCTATATCCTCCGGTTTATCTGTTAATTTACTTGTATGTGGATCTCTGATTTTATGTATACTACTAAGTGCTTGTTGTTTACGTATACGTTTCGCCAGCAATTTAGTCGCCTTTGAGCCTGCTTCGTAATAATTTTGTTTCAAGAATTTGTTCCTTTTTTCAACCTTGTCTAATAATATGTCATTTATCTTTTTTTTAACTTCCTTGATTTGTTGATATACCTTTGGATCTTCTGTTCTTTGATGTCCCTGTTCTAATTCCCTCAGTCTCTCAGTATGTGTTCTATATGACTCTAATTGAATTCGTTTTGCATGCGCTGTTTCCGCTATCAATTTCCGCCTTATCACCACCTTCATGGCATCCCATAATATTGTTGGGTCTACTGCTCCATTGTTGTTTCCCTCTATGTACCTTTTTATTTCTGCTTTTACCTTCTCTTTCCGTTGGTCATTGTTCAATATTCCTACATTCAGTCTCCATACAGTATTTCGTGTCCTGTTACTTAAATATATTTCTAAATAGAGTGGATTATGGTCAGATACGTCTGCCCCTCCTATTTTACATTCCGTCACTCTGTGTTTATCTCCTGTATTCAGTAGAAAATAGTCTATCCTTGAATGAACTTTGTGTGCAGCTGAATAGTGCGTAAAGTCTCTTTCCAAAGGATGCAGACTTCGCCATATATCTGTCATCCCCATCTCTTCTAGTGACATATTGACAAATCTTGTTATGTGCATTTTAGTTCTTTTGAGACTCGTTGTATCTATATTGTGATTCAAGACGACATTTAGATCGCCCCCACAAATAAGGATTCCCTCTGTTTCTACTGCTATGACGTCAAAAAGGGACTTACAAGTATTTGTTGCTTTCTGGGGGCGCATATACATTTACCAGTGTGATTGGTTCATTTTCTATTCTTCCTTTTACTATTATATACCTTCCTTCTTTGTCTTTGACTTCCTTTTGTAATAAAATTGTGTTGTGTTTGGTATTAATGTTGCAACTCCCCTCCTGCGTCCCTCTTTATATGTACTGTAGTATAAGCTCCTGTACCCGTATCTTTTCAATTTTTCATGTTCTAATCTAGACAGATGTGTCTCTTGTAGGAATATAATTTGTGCTTTTTCCTTTTTCAATTTTGTCATCACCCTTTCTCTTTTCATTGGTACATTTAACCCATTCACATTCAGCGACATTATTTTGATGTCATTAGTCATTTACTACTCTCTGAAAATATTCTCCCAAACCGTTACAAACTACATAAACCTGAACATGAACATACACTAACTGAACACAAACCAAATACCTCCCGAACTTCCAAACATGGGATAGTCTTTTACTCCTCCCCGCGTCCCCGTTGGTGGGCGAAGGGGATATCCTCATCTCTAATAAGGGCCCCTCCCTAGACCTAGGTACGCGCCCAACTTGTGGGGTACCACAGCGCCTACAAATGTCCAACTTAAATACCTCGACCTCTCCCAGTCGGTTCTTACTATGTTATGTAAACTAAAGAAGTCCGAAAATGTTCAGATGCTCACACTGTGGATCTATTCTTCTGTCAGTCTTTTTTCTTTTTGTTTGTTTATCCACTTAGTTCCGTACAGTGATTATTAATTAGTCTTTTTTATTCCAGTCTGTTAGTATGATCCTTTCCCATACCATTATTTAAGCAGAACTTATTAGGGTTTCCGCTGATAGTTTTGTAGTTTGTCTCTTGCTCGTTGCGCCGGGTCGGGTCCTCGGTCTTTCCCTCTCACTCGCTGCCACTCTGCCGCTCCTCGCATCCTTCCGTCAGCCGCGGCTCCGGTGTCTCCGCCTGGTACATCCGCAGTGTAGCCTCTTTCCTTCATGTCCCGCGCCGCTTCAATGGCACTGTCATACAGCTTTGCTCCGTTGTTCCAGTGTATTCGCATCTTGGCGAGCGGCGTCTGGAAACGAATTCCCTTCTCCCTCAGTACTCTTTTAATGCCCGCGTATGCCTTTCGTTTTTGAACAATTTCTGTAGGATAATCATGATCAAAGAAGATTTGTTTGCCTCCTACTTGTAGCTTTTTCTGCCAAGCTCTCTTCAAAATCATTTCCTTCGTCTCGAACTGTAGAAAGTTGGCAATAATTGACCTGGGCGCAGCGTTCGGGGTCGGTTTCTGGGCTAGGGCTCGGTGGGCTCGCTGGATCTGAAGGTTGGTCCCCTCCGGGAGCTCGAGTTCGGCTTTTAGAAGCTGCTCCAGGTATATGGCTGTCGAGCTCCCCTCTGTGTCTTCCGGTAGCCCAAAGATTCTGATGTTATTTCTCCTTGATCTCCCCTCGAGATCAGTTATTTTCTCTTGCATTCGGCGCGTCTGCCCCATCATCTCCGACAGCGCAGTACTGGCCTCCATTTTCCACTCTTCGACTTCTGCTATGCGCTCCTGAGCCTCGCTGACGCTCACCTGTTGTGTCTTTTAGCCGACGGTCTATTTCTTGCCGGAGGTTGATGATTTCCTCCTTCATCTCTCTCTTCAGCTCGTCTTTAAATGTGGTCAGCTCATGGCGTAGTTCTTGTTTAAGATCATTGATGTCCTTGCTGATAGTTGCATGCCCGACTCTTAGCGTCTCCGCGCTGTCCATTTTCCCGGTTGTCCCTCCGTCGTGTTCGCTAACCTCGTGTTCGCTAGCCTCGTGTTCGCTAGCCTCGTATTCTGAGATTTCTTCCACTACGGGTTGCTCTTCTGCTTCGTTTTGCTCTTTGTTGCTTTTCTGACTTCTTTTCTTTCTTGTCCCACTCATATTCTAGTTTTGTTTATCGAATTATGTCTGAATAGTGGGAATATTTTACCGACTCTGGAGAGCTAGTTAACTATGCGTCTACTCTCTCCGCCATCTTCCCGGAAGCCCCCCAAACAAAACCTTTTTAACTTCTATTCTGATCTTTACTCCTCTGAATGCCCTCCAGATATTTGGGACCATGACAACCCTCTTGAAAATATTTGCTACTCAGCTCTTGATGAAATGCTTTCCGGCAACCTTGGTGGACCGATTTCACTTCTTAAGATCCAAGAAGCCATAAAAGTCATGCAAAATGGCAAGTCCCCAGGGCCTGACGGACACACTGTGGAATTTTATAAAACATTTTCTCACCTTATATCCCACGAATTACAAAGCATGTATAATGAATCATTTCTGAATGGTCGGCTGACAGGAACACTATCTCAAGCCTCTATAACCCTGTTGCTTAAGAAAGATAAGGACCCACTTCTTTGTAGCACTGGGAGACCAATCTCACTTCTAAACGTGGACCAGAAAATTTTAGCCAAAGTCCTTTATAACCGTCTCCGACAAGTGGTCCCAGACCTGATATCGACTGATCAAACAGGCTTTATTCAGGGGAGACATTCTTTCTTTAACTCATGCCGATTGCTTGAAATTATTCATGCACCAAGCTCTGAATCCCCCGAATTTGTCCTTTCATTGGATGCAGAAAAGGCCTTCGATAGGGTAGAATGGACATGCCTTTTTTTTGTCCTGGGAAAAATGGGGTTTAGTAAAGATTTTATTTCATGGATTCTTCAGTTAGCTTCAGTTATCACTAATGACCTACATTCACCTTTCTTTCCTCTCAAACGTGGCACAAAACAAGGTTGTCCTTTGTCCCCATTGCTGTTTGCGATTGCTATTGAACCTTTAGATATCTGGCTTTGTAGTCAGGCAGGGTTTGAGGGTATTGCGAGAGGTGGGGTCACCCACAAAGTGTCCTTGTATGCAGATGACTTACTTTTGTATATATCTAATCCAATCTCTTCCATTCCTATTATTATGTCTATACTGGGGCAGTTTGGTAGATTTTCAGGGTACAAGCTGAACTTTCAGAAAAGTGAACTTTTCCCTATAAACCCAATGGCCACTAGAACTAACCCAATGGCCACTAGAATTAGCCTCATTCACTCTTTCCTTTTATACGGATGGACACTGAGTTTAAATACCTGGGCATCATCATTACTAAATCATTCCCTCGTATTTTCAAGGAAAATTTTCTCCCATTACTAGAACGATGTAAAGACGATTTTAAGCATTGGTCCACTCTGCCCCTTTCACTGGCTGGCCGTATTAGCCTTATCAAAATGACTGTCCTACCCAAATTTTATATCTCTTCCAACATATCCCAGTATTTATTAGGAAAAGCTTCTTTGCAAAATTTGACCAGACTATATCCTCCTTTCTATGGGGAAACAAACCATGGCGCATTAAGAAAGTGTATCTCCAACGGCCCAGGTTGATGGATGGCCCTTCCAAATTTTCTTAATTACTATTGGGCATGCAATATTCAGAAGCTTCTCTTCTGGTCTAATCTGGAGAACACTCCTCTTTGGGCGCGAATGGAGATGTCCTCTTCCCAGCAGTCTCTTTATTCCTTAGTGTGTTCAAGCTTACCGCTTGTCTCCGTCATCAGCTCGATGCCCACTGTTACACACACTATAAACATTTGGACGCAATTCAGGAGGCATTTTGGTCTGAACAGACCATCCTCTCACTCCCCAATATGTCGTAATCACTTGTTTAAACCATCGTGTACTGATCTCACCTTCCAAACCTGGTCTGTTCTCGATGGGAATCAGAACTGTTGATGATCTGTACAGCAAAGGGACTTTCTCGTCATTTTCAGACTTATCTGAAAGATTCGATTTACCTGGATCTCATCTATTTCGCTATTTCAAGATTAGACATTTTTGACAAAAGCAATATCCAGAATTTCCAAATCACCCTATTCATTCTGAAATTTATTCAATTCTCTCTTTGAACCCCAATATAAAGAGCCTAATTTAAATTATACACACTGAAATAGATTCCATTAGGCCCGAAACTCTTAATAATCTTAAAGTCGCTTGGGAGCAGGATTTGGGGGTGGAGCTGACGGATGGGACGTGGGCGACTGTGTTGGGGCTGGTTCACACCTCCTCAGTATGTGCCAGACATAGTCTTATACAATGTAAGATTGTACATCACATTCATTATACTAATGCTAGACTAGCAAGGCTATTTCCTGGCACAAGTGATGCATGTAACCGTTGTGGACAATCACCTGCTGACCTGGTTCACATGTTTTGGACCTGTCCCCGCCTATCTGATTTCTGGACAGACATTTTTAAAACCTTTAGGGATATTTCTGGTGTGGACGTTCCTCCTGATCCTCTTACAGCCCTGTTTGGTGCTCCCCCTGGGACCAATGCTCCCTTGCATCTTAATGGGATTATGTCTTTTACCTCTCTCTTAGCTAGACGCCTCATACTTCTGGAAATGGAAACACGTATTCCCACCTACCTATTCTAGATGGATCAAGGATATATTACATTTCATCAAGCTAGAGAAGATTAGATTCTCCCTGAAAGGTTCACTGAGAAACTTTGAGAAAACATTGACACCTTTTCTAGACCAGCAAGTGTTAAGGTACACAAAGACCTTAACAGTTGCTTCAGAGGATGGGGATAACTATAGCTATACAATGTTAGATAGAATGTTCTGCATGCATACATTGTTATTGTAATTTTTATTTTATTTTTGTTTTGTTTCATGCCTTCTTTGTTTTTGCACTCTGCCAATTACCTATTTTGTATTTGAAGATTTCCTAATTCCTGTTCATCTCTGCTAAGGGGACGGGAGGGAGGGATGCATATGTATGATTGTTTGTTTAATGTGAGAAAAATTGCAAAACCTGATAAACAGATTTAAAAAAGCAGTTTATTTAAACAACGATTATTTAACATTTAACATAATGTAACATTTAATAACAAATAATATGGAACACTGAACAGATTTGAACAGAGAGAATACTATTAAAGTATAGCAAAATGAATAAATAAATAACCAAAGATTGCAGTTGGAGGATGCTTGCAGGTAGAAAAAACCCTCAACTAGTTTTGTGGTTTAGGCTTATGTATTTGAAAATATTAATGTCAAATAAATAATAGTAATTTGAATAGTTTGGTAGCACTAACCAGCGTTCCCGCTAGAAAAAACGGTGCCAGTCAAAGTGACCTGCATAGGTTTCATTTTCGGTCAAATATCCTATTATCGCTTCTTAATAGGCTATGTAGCTTAAATAATGACATAATCAGGCCATATAGAATGCAACATATTTAATAGCCTAACTTTCAAATAGATGGGAAAAAACATGAACGTCTGATTCGCAATAACGAGGCGTAGTGTTATGAGTATCGTATGTGTGTGTGCGAGAATGGCAGTGTGTGTGTGTGAGAGAGAGAGTGACGTCTGTTATGTTTGTTCCATATATATGACAAACCGGCTGCAGCAGCATGTTTAGTGTCTAACCATGTTTTATTGCATTAGCGGTCCAACACCTGTACACGCTCATAGCGCTCACGTAGGCTATCTCCCTCCAACTGGCGCTAAGCCTCATGGGTAAGGTAGTCCAATAAACCTTATCAACACATCTCCCTTCCTTTAGAAGTAAAGCATTTTCTTCCTAAACAAATGCATTCAAAATAAGTAACTGCATTACCACATAACAACAAATAAACAACATTTGTTTAAGTAATTCTTTAGCTTAACCGTAAGCATCAAACTTTGTTTTCTCAGTATAAAATATTCAAAACCAAACATAAATTATACTGCCATAACCACAGTTACAAACATTCACTTATTTGTTTCCCCCCCCTTTTTTTCTTTTTTTTTCACATATTTCGCCCCCCCCCCCCCCCCATAGTGCATAACTCCATCAGCAGGATTCTATCAGTCTCTCAGGTGGTTTAACCATCCTGCTGTGTCTGCGTTTCACCGCTGGTGAACTGGGTACGGTTTGACCACAGTCAGTAGTATTCAGGGAACTCGGACAGTCTCTGTTGCCCGTAATGGTGTTTGTCACCTCTGGTGGCTGTGTGACAGTCTCGAAGCAGTTAGTTTGTAGACAGATGTCCACACGATTTCTCCTCAGGGCTGATCCACGATCTGTCTGGATGAGGTAAGAACGAACCTTCCTGTTGCACAATTCCCTGCTGTGTCCACGTTCCTGTCAAGTAATCCAGAAGGCGGGCTCTGTCCCCTGGCTTCAGGTAAGGCAGCCGTTTTGCACTTTGTCATACCTTTTCTTCTGCTTCACTTTCTCCTCCTCTTTGGCTTGCCTTACTTTCACTGCTCCCTTTGGTTTTAGCAGGTTCTCGTGCATGGGCAGATTAGTGCGAATGCGACGTCCCATCAACATCTGGGCTGGTGACAGGCCATTTTGCAGTGGCGCGCTCCTGTAGATCAACAAACTTTTGTGAAAGTCCTCATTTCCGTCATGTGCTTTCTTCATTATTCCTTTGATGATCTTAACTGAGCTCTCTGCAAGTCCATTTGACCTTGGGTAGTTTGGGCTTGACGTGTGGTGATTAAAACCCCACTCTTTAGCGAATGCTTCAAATTCGCAGCTTGAAAACTGTGGTCCATTATCTGAAAACAGTTCATTTGGGACTCCACGTCTCGCGAAAACAGTCTTCAAAAAAGCAATGACGGCTCTGCTGGTTGTGGACTGTAATGTTGCAACTTCGGGATAGTTAGAGAAGTAGTCCGTAACCGCAATTTTTTCCATTGCAATCGAACAAGTCAACTCCAACCTTGTAGTATGGGAATTTCGGCACTTGGTGTGGCATCAGCGGCTCTGCCTGCTGTTGGGTCTGTATGTGAGACATACTTCACAAGAAGCCGTAGTATGGCTGATGTCTGTGTTCATTCTTGGCCAATACATAACTTCTCGTGCCCTCCGCTTGCATTTTTCTTCTCCCAAATGTCCTTCATGTATCTTTTGTAACATTTCCTTTCGCATTGCAGGTGGAATGACAAACTTGTTTCCTTTGCATATGATGCCATCCACAACAGTGAGTTCTGTTCTACACATCCTAGTCCTGTATTGCAGCTGGACATGTTTGTCTTTGTTCAGGCCATCCTCTCAGGATTGTCCCTTTTAGTGTTCTCATGGTGTGCTCTTTCTCTGTCTCTTTTCTGATCTTCCCTCTTTTCTCTTCAGAAAAAGGCAGGGATGACACTATCATGTCCACATAAGCCTTTATTTGTGCATTTCCCGTTTCATCTGTCCTTTCATTTTTGTCAACTGCACGAGAAAGCGTGTCTGCAGCGAACATGTACTTGCCTGGTGTGTAGCTCATAGTCACGTAGTATTTTTGCAGCCGTATTATCATGTGCTGTATCCTCATAGGACAGTCGTTGAGTGGGTTTGACATGATTGACACCAGTGGCTCATGGTCCATTTCCACTTCAAAAGCTTGACCATATACATACTGATGGAATCTCTCACAGCCGTAGGTGCTGGCTAGTAGCTCCTTCTCGATCTGTGTATATCTAGTTTCAGCTGATGTCAACGCTCTGGACGCATAGGCGACAGGTGGCCAGTCTTTGTCATGCAACTGTAGCAATACTGCCCCTAGTCCGTACTGTGACGCGTCAGCTGTAATCCGTGTGCTCTTCTCCGGGTCATAGAACTCAAGCACAGGCTCGTTGGTGAGTATTCTCTTCAAGTTTTTAAAGCAGTCTTCCCGTTCATGCGACCATGTCCATTCATTATTTTCGTCCAGGAGACACCTGAGTGGCGCTGACTTTGTTGACAGCTGAGGTATGAACTTTACAAGGTAAGTTACCATACCTAGAAACCTTCTGACGTCATCATTATTTTCGGGATGTTCCATGTTCTCGATGGCTGACGTTTTCCTTGGGTCTGGACTAATCCCTGCCTCAGAGACTACATCCCCCACAAATGTCAATGACTTTACTCCAAACAGGCACTTGTCTTTGTTGAGTTTTAAGTTTACTTGCCGTGTCAGGTCGAGCACCACGCCCAGAGGGAAAGCTGGCCAGAGGAGCAGTGGACCCTTATTGTGGCCCCGTTCCTCACCGGGCCCGCCCAGCAGGCGAGCCAGGACCTACCGGCCGAGACCGCCCGACAGTACCCGGCCCTCAAACAGGCGATCCTGGCATACTACGGCCACAACCTCGCGGCCCGCGCGCAACGCGTCCACGACTGGTGGTTCGACGTCCGGGGCGCCATACGGACGCAGATCGCCCAGCACAGTCGGCTGGTGAAGCGGTGGCTGCTCCACGGGGACACGTGACCAGGGCCCCGGGGAACCCCCCCGACCCGCCGAGCGGGATGCAGGTGAGCCGCGAGAGGAGGCACTGCTATGAGTGCGGCCAGCCCGGCCACCTCGCTCGCGACTGCCCGGGAAACCGAGACGTGCCGATGCTGTCGGCCTGCGCGGGCCTGGGGACGGGCCGACCCTGCATGCTAGCGACCTGTTGGGCGCAGGGGATATCAGGAAGCCCGACCATACCGGCGCGGGTTATGAACCGGGACACGCAGGCCCTCTTGGATACCGGCAGCGTGGTCACCCTCCTCCACCCCGACTTGGCGGGCGGGAAGGAAGGGGTACCCATGGAGGTGGCCTGCGTACACGGGGATACCCGGACGTATGAAACCTGCCACGTCATCGTCCGGACCCCGCACGGGGTATTCACGATGCGGGCAGGGATCGTACCCCACCTCCCGGTGCCGCTGCTAATCGGGAGGGACTGCCCGATCTTCCACCGGCTATGGGACCCGGCGCGTGAACTCCGGAGCCGGAGAGAACCTCCCCGCAGAGGGGTGAGGGGAGCTTGACAGGCCTAAGGGGCCACCAGGCTTCCGTCGTCCCCCGGAGGGCGAACGGCGGAAGACCAGGACTCCGAGGGGAACGGGCTCTCTCCACCGGGGTCCCCGATCCGCGCGGCGGGAGGACCCACCAGGACCGGGTCGCCGGACCCTTCCCCCGACACCCCGGAAACCCTCACGGCACCCGAGCGGCCGGATTCCCCGGAGGAGCCGGAGAGTTCCCCCCTCACCGAGTTCTTGGACTTCCTACCGGGAAGGGGGGAAGGCTCGGCCCTACCCGGCCAGTTTTCCACCGCCCAGCTCCAACGGTGGAGTGCAGGTTCCTGGCCAAGTGGCAGGGCCCCTACGAGGTGGCTGAACGCGTGGGAGAAGTGAACTACCGGGTCAGGCAACCAGGGAGGCGAAAGCCGACCCAAATCTACCACATCAACATCCTAAAGCAGTGGAGAGGGGGGGAGGAGAAACCCTCCGACCCCGCTCCCCTGGCGCTGACGGCCCGGCGGGAGATCCCGGAGGTCCCGGTGGGGGAGGACCTCAGCCCGGCCCAGAAGCACGACCTCGATGAGGTCGTCACTCAACACCGGGACGTATTCTCCGAGCTACCAGGGAGGACCACGATCGCCCGCCACGACATCCGGACGGCGCCGGGAGTGAAGGTGAGGGTCCAGCCCTACAGGATCCCGGAGGCCCGGAGGGAGGCCATACAGGCCGAGGTACGCCGGATGCTACAACTCGGGGTTATCGAGGAGTCACGCAGCGCCTGGTGCAGCCCGGTGGTCCTCGTGCCCAAACCCCACGGGTCCTACCGCTTCTGCAATGACTTCAGGAGGCTGAACGAGGTGTCCGAGTTCGACGCCTACCCCATGCCCCGCATCGACGAACTCATAGAGCGCCTGGGACCGGCGCGGTACCTCACGACCCTAGACCTGACCAAGGGGTACTGGCAGGTACCGCTGACCCGGTTGGCCCGAGAGAAAACCGCGTTCTCAACCCCCGGAGGGTTATATCAATACACCGTCCTCCCCTTCGGAGTACATGGCGCCCCGGCCACCTTCCAACGCATGATGGACCAGCTCCTGAGGCCCCACCAGGCCTACGCGGCGGCCTATGTTGACGATATCATCGTCTACAGCCCCAGCTGGGACGTCCTTGTCCACCAGCTAAGGGCCGTGCTGGGGGAGCTGCGGAAGGCGGGCCTCAGCGCCAACCCGGCCAAATGTCGTCTCGGATGGGAGGAGACGGCCTACCTGGGGTACCAGGTCGGGAGGGGAACCGTGCGGCCACAGGACAACAAGGTAGCTACCATCCGGGACTGGCCCCAACCCCGCACAAAGAAGCAGGTAAAGTCGTTCTTGGGGCTGGTCGGGTACTACCAGAGGTTCATACCCGGGTTTGCCACGCTGGCCAGCCCCTTGAACGACCTAACCCGGAAGGCCCTGCCGGACCGAGTCGCCTGGTCCGAGGCAGCCAACCGGGCTTTCGTGACGCTCCGCGAGGCTCTATGCTGGGAGCCTGTACTCATAACCCCCGACTTCACTCTTCCCATGACAGTGCACATGGACGGGACGCCTCGGAGGTGGGGCTGGGGAGGAGCACCCCATCACATTCATCAGCAGGAAGCTCCTCCCCAACGAGCGCAACTATTCGACGGTGGAAAAAGAAGCCCTGGCCATCAAGTGGAGCCTCGAAAAGCTCAGGTATTATCTCCTAGGGAGGGAGTTCATCCTGGTCACCGACCACGCCCCCCTGAAGTGGATGGCCGGAGCCAAGGACACCAACGCACGAGTGACGCGGTGGTTCCTGGCCCTCCAAAACTTCAGGTTTCAGGTGGACCACCGACAGGGCAGGGAGCACGCTAACGCCGACGCCCTGTCACAACGGGATGCCTGCCTGAGCGGGTTCACCGACGACCAGAGGCCTGAGCAAGCAGTGGAGGAGTGTGGCATCCCGCCCGCGGGACCTCGGACTGGGTGGGTCCGAGGATCCGTAGTAGACGGGGTATACCATCGCCACCCTCCAGCCGGCGACAGAGAGCACCACGTCTCTCCCCCCAATCAGCGGGATAGGGGACACCTGGCCGGAGGGAGGGAAAGGACCAGGAGCCATCATAAAAGGAGCACTACACCGGGAGAAGGAAACGGAGTGACACGAAGGGATTACACACCACGCCGGCGGACTAGAGGCTCACGGAGACCCTAGAATGAGAATACAGACTTTATTGATTCTTGTTAAATAAACGCAGACTGCGGCTTAACCCTTGCTTACCGTGTGATTCCTACCGAGAACCTGACATTCGGGGAGACGGGCTTCCACAACTCATAACAATCAACAGCATTGCTTTTATTTGCTTACCGCTGTGTTCGAATGTTGCAATACAGCCTCCTTTGACCGGCACTTTTTCTCCAGTGTATCCACTCACTTTTGTTTTCACAGGGAATATTTTGCTTTTCACAATCAGTTTCTCATACTCATTCACAGATATGAGGTTGACTGAGGCTCCAGTGTCCAGTTTGAATGGAATGATAGTCCTGTAAACAGTCAATGGCACTATCCATTCTTCTTCATCTTTAGCCTCCTTTATATGCACCGCATCCACAAAGAACTCCTTAGGTTCCTCTTCTACTGCATGTACCTTCTTTTTCTTAAAGGCGTCCGCTTTGCAGTATTTTGAGAAGTGGTTCTTTTTCCCGCAGTTATGACACTCCTTGCCATATGCTGGACACGACATTGGTTTGTGGCTTCCTCCACAGTTTCCATATTTAAAGTCTGTTTTAGCCTCTCTTTGCGACTTGTATTTATTTGGATGCTTGGAGTACTGTTCTCCCGTTTTTATCGCATGTACTGCTGTCTCTTCCTTGCACAGCTCCTTGGCTTGAGCAAGTGAGGTTTCTGCTGCTCTGCACATGTTAATAGTTTTGTCCAATGTCACGTTTTGTCAAGTCCATTATCGGGTATTCCACAGACAATTTTGTCTCTAACTAGCGAGTCTTTCAAATTTCGAAATTCACACGTCTTACTCAGTGTGTGCAACTCAGCTAGATACTGATCAAAACTTACTCCTTGTTTTTGATCACATGAGAAAAACATATATCTCTCAAACGTAATGTCCTGTTTTGGCACAAAGTACTCTTCAAACTTGTCCATTAGCTCATCCAGGCTCGTATCATCGTCAAGTTGGAAAATGCATCCTCACCTATCACGTGCAGCAAGATAGACGCTTTTACTTTATCGTCTTCCTTTGCTCCACGTCCACTTCTAGCAATATAGATGTTGAATCTCTGCTTAAACCTTTTCCAGTTATCAGCCAGGTTTCCTGTTAGCGGCATAGGTGTTGGTGGACTTAGCTTATCCATGTTTCCTCTCTCCCGTTACCTTGACAAGTGGACACCTGTTGCTAGCGTTAGCCTCTTCTGCTAATCCTTGCAGCGTGCAGAACTCCACTTCCACTTGCGGTCGAAAATCCTCCTCTTGCATTAGCGGTCCAACACCTGTACGCGCTCAAAGCTCTCACGTAGGCTCCCTCCAACTGGTGCTAAGCCTCATGGGTAACGCAGTCCAGTAAACCTTATCAACACAACGCCTTCTCACACCGCGAGACAGGTTCGTGGCTTAGAGTGTCGCGATTTCGGTTTCGATACGCATATCATCACAGCCCTAATAAATACCCATATATAATATCATTATTATTATATTATATAGATATATAGCTCCAGGAGTCCGCAAACGGCAACAATCCCTTCTCCTCCATGGTGTGGTTCAGTCTGACATCTCATTGGTCAATGGGCAGCAGCTAAATTGCATCAAAGCTATAGACAACAGAAACAGCGCATTCAGAAGAGACTGAAACAGAGGGGAATAGCGGTAGGCGAGATTTTTCCTAAAAGCTATTTCCAGCCAACAGCTTCAAAAACATGTTTTCTGGAACTCAAATACTAGGTTTACTTGTGGGAAAACACCATAATATGTCTCCTTTAAGCCAAGCATCTTGAACAGCGAGAGTCAACTCAGGGACCTAATGTCCTTCAGTACCTTCCTCTCACCTGTGGATGCCGACCTGGGGACCACTTTAATGAAGTGAGGACAGTACGGTGACCTGCTTCTATGGAAATGTTGTGCAAACTGGAGCTCCTGTGCCCAAAATCTGTGTTGTCTACTAACAACAGGACTTGAAGACCTGAGGGGTATTCCACAAAAACGGTTTTATCACATAACCGGGTAAGTTAGCACAGGGTTTGCGGTAACCCTAGGTTTTCCGTTCCAAAATGAACACGGTATGTTAGTTACTATAGAAACATATGCTCTGAATCAAACCTGGTCGGAGCAGGTTTTGCGCAGGTTAAGTTTGGAACATAACCTGGTTTTGGGTATTTAAACCCGCGTTCACCGCAGATTTCATGTGTTCACAATGGCATGCCCTTTAGATGAGAGGCGATATCGGAGCACAAATTATTCGTGCAATCCACCGAGCGCTTAATAAGACCACGGCTCGACATCTTGGCATATCCAGATGACTTTTTGCTGGAGAGATATAAATCTTTAATATATTTAAATAGCCTTCTCCAGCTTTACATAGCCAACACTACCAATCGAGGACCTGGCCTCAGTTCACTCCAGACTATTTGCGTAGCCCTCCATTTTTTGCAAATGGTAGTTTTCTCTATAATGTTGGAGATGCTGAGCACGTCTCAGTCCTTTCAGATGACCCATCCACGTCCGGACAAAGATTTTCGTCAGACTCCTATCATACAAAGAGCAATATTGGCTGAGCATGCCGAGAGGCGCTTACAACAGAAAGTATAAAATAGTCCTAACAGACTTACATCCACTGGAGAATGTTTGATCGTAGCCGGTGGCTCCATTACAAGCACTAATCCATCATGATCTGGGAAGTTGATGAATTGTCACTTTTAGGTTTTCTACCCAGTTACCAAAAAAAAACATTTGGAACATTTGCGCTGTGGCACACATACGGTTTGCATGTGCTACTTTGAAGACAAACAAAATCGAAAATACAAGAAAAACAGAAAAACCTACATTCAACCAGTGGGGTACCCTCACACGGCCCCCCTCCATGCCGGGGCGCCCTGAATTTATGTCTATTGCCAGCTCCTCCACCGGGGTCAAGACCATTTGAGGACCAGATCCAGTCTGCCGACTGTCAGGCTTTTTACGATTGGTTAAAAAAAAGGCATATTTAAATGCAGGAGTAACAAATATGGTATGACAACTTAAATGCTGGACTGACAAAATATACCAATCCGATGGTGGGAAAAGCTTAACAGTTTGTATGATGTTTTTATACTTCATTTTTACTTGATCCGCTGACTACTTGGGAGCCATTAGAGTACATATTTTTTAGAAGAAAAGGGTTATGTGGTAGGAACGTTAAGAATGCTTAACTGGGATATTAATAGATTCATGGCTCAAATATGAAGGATCATGCTTTTGACATCTTAGGCATTTACGCGGTCATTGATCCGCTGCCAGGCTTTGGTTCTCTGGGTTGCAGAGGCTTAAGCGTTCCCTGTTCTTGTGATAATGTCCTTCTCATCATAGCTCTCCAGGAGAACCTGGAGTTCCATTTCATTGAAATAAGCGGCCCGTTTCGCCATTACGAACAGGGTTTCCATGATCTATACATCACATCTTTGTAGGTTTGGCGTGGACGCGCACAACCCTGTGTTAACCAACCCTGTGTTGATTGAACTAATGCACAACCCGTGCAGTGGAACCGACAGCTCTGGTTTACTTGGCACAGGGTCAATCAACCTAGAGTTCAGCGTTAACTCTGTTTGTTAAACCTCCGTTCGTGGAATACCCCACTGCCCATCAAAGTCTGTGATGTCTACTATCAACAGGACTTGAAGACCTGCCCATCAAAGTCTTTGATGTCTACTATCAACAGGACTAGAAGACCTGCCCATCAAAGTCTGTGATGTCTACTATCAACAGGACAAGACTTCAAGACCTGCTGTGAAAATGAGCCTTCCGACTCACTCCCACTTCAAAATGCAGCGGTTAGGACGCAATGAAGTCCTTGAGTAGGCCACAAAAATTCAGACAGCAACATAGGTTTACGTGGAAAAACAGTGATTTATTTACCATGCTTGAAAAAGTGAAATGGCAAAGCCAAACAAAATACTTTCATAAACAAACCAAAAATCAACCAGAGGGTTGCTCACTAGCAAAGTTCAAATAACAAGAGAATCACAGTACAAGTACCAGCCTCACAGCAAGCCGCCTCACTCTGCCTCCCCCAAACCTTTTCGAGAACAGAAAATACCGGGCTTAAATAAAGCCAACCAATTAACTAAATTGGTAGATACCAACTACCATAGGGGTTCACAGACCCATGTACCATAATACATTTATACTTAACAATGAAATTATATTCGACCATACACTTCATTACACATCTAAACAGTTAAAATGTTGATTATGAACTTCACTGTTGCAAAATGCAAAATACCGTAATTATTAAACATAGTGCAAATATAAACGTAGTGCATATTCCTGCATCCCAATCAGGCAATGAAATGTTGCATTTCCAGGTGCTCGTGTTGTCTGGGGTTCAAAATGTTTGGGGACCCAGGAAGTGAGTGAGGCTGTCATTGTCTGTTTATGTGATGCAAAATGTATGGATTAACGGCAGAGAATGGGTTATGGAGTGTGGTGTATTGGATTGAGCACTCTGTGCTCAACTGTGTTGGACTGTCACTACTGCTGGGTTCGGGGATCGATTGTGTTGGTCTGACTGTAATGTGATTTGAGCGCGAGTAAAGTTCAGCTCATACTGCATCGTTGCCTCCGTGTGTTCATATTATATGCTTGAGTAAGTAACCCACAAGTAATATTAGTACAACAATAACCAGCATTACATAAAGCTACAACATGGAGCAGATCGGCTGGTACCTAACCGATTGCCAGTATGTTTATGTAACCCATATGGACTATAGGGCTACTAAACCCTTTATTATCAGCTGAGCCAACAGCTAACCAAACTCGGACGCCAATCAAAATAACTACTGATTTCACCCACTCCAATGAACATGACTCACTGTCACTCCCTTTAGGTGCAGAGGCATTACCCTCACCCAAGAAACAAACACCTGTACTTACCCTCTGAACAACTCATCACTCCTGAAGTCCAAAATGTTGTAGTGGAGCATGTCATAAAAAACAGTAATTCGACTTCCCATTATCATAGCAGCACCAAACTCAGGCCTTTCTCTGGGAAGATCCCCTGTCCCAACTTTGAGTCTGACTATGACACATGGTGCAGCAA
This sequence comes from Pollachius pollachius, assembly GCF_949987615.1. Taxonomy (NCBI): domain Eukaryota; kingdom Metazoa; phylum Chordata; class Actinopteri; order Gadiformes; family Gadidae; genus Pollachius; species Pollachius pollachius. The sequence continues at coordinate 24,738,803 of NC_136934.1, read as the reverse complement.
TGTTGAGTTTCACCTTACTGACAACGGGATGTCTGACATGCTCACTGTCAGGAAGATGCTGGAAAGCCTTCTCCCACCTGCTTCCAACATCATCAAACATCTTGGGCCTAACTCAACCCCGAAGGATTATCTCAGCCTGCTCGACTCAGCATATGACACTGTTGATGATGGAGAAGAGCTTTTTGCAAAGTTATTAAGCACAAAACAGAACTCCTGAGTAAACCTGAGTAAAGTCATTAAATGAGGCGGTATCAGTGCAGACGACTCAGAGCGCCAGATGCTCAAGCAGTTTTGCAGAGGTTGCTGGAACAACAGTCTAATCACAACCCTCCAGCTTGAGCAGAAGAAAGACAATCCACTTTCATTCTCAGAGCTGCTCCTTCTGTTACGCACAGAGGAGAATCGCCAGGCTGCTAAGTCCAGCCAGATGAAACAGCACTTTGGGTTCTCAAAGACCAAAGTCCAGTCAAATTCCCTTTCAGTTGAGGATTATACTCCTGATGACACAGACATGATAGCTGCAGCTGCATGCTATAGCTCCTCCCATCCACACAAACAAGTTAGAAAAACAACTTGCAAAGTTGCAAGCCCAAATGGCTTCTTTGAAAGCATCCTTGAGTAATGGCTCTGGCCAGTCTTCTGATAAGTCAAACAAGAAATCGAAATCTTACACAAAGACCCCCACTGAGCAAAAATCTCCAAACCTAGCCGAGTTACATTTCACAAAGAAGCCCCGGCCGGGCTATTGCTTTAAGTGTGGAGAGGGAGGCCATATTGCGCCTTCCTGCAGTAATGAGCCAAACCCTGAACAAGTTGACATGAAAAGAAAAGAGTTCAAATGAAAACAACAAGCCTGGGAAGAACAAAACAGACATAATTCAAACTCACCTCAGTTCCTGTCAAGGGACTGCCAGGAACTGAACTCAAGCATCAATGTCCTAAAACCAAATCGAAAACCCAAGCATCCATTCGCGCCCACAAGGTAGAAAATCTAATTAAGTTACCAAAAGGGCTTGTAGGAGAGAAATGTACAGCTAATGTCACAGTGTCAGGAGTTAACTGTAATTGTCTCCTCAACACTGGGTCTCAAGTGACCACTGTTTCAGCTTCTTTCTACAACAGCCATCTTTCAGAGCATCCCATTCAACCAATCAATGGCCTGGATGTTGAGGGCGCTAGTGGCGAAAACGTTCCTTACTTGGGTTATGTGCCTCTCATTCTTAAGTTTGCCAAAAACTTTGTTGAAACAGAGCCTGAGGTCTCTAGCTTGGCGTTGGTTGTTCCCGACATACGCTCCAACTGTGACCTACCTGTACTGATCGGGACCAAAGCACTTGATGTCTTGTATGATGTACACCAGGGGTGCCCACACTTTTCTGAATGGTGATCTACCTTTTAAGTGTCTGGGTCAGAATGATCTACTAACTACGCACACTATCTTTTACGCACATTGTCTTTTTTAAATTTACAATACCAAAACGAACACACAGTGTCATACGGGCTATTTCACAAAATGACAAGTTTAATTATTTTACGATTGAGTTTAATTTCCATACCAACCCTGGAAATAACAACAGTAACATCCACAATAGAGGCTACTAATCAGCATGTGATTTCATACACAGCGACAATACATTGCCCGTACAATTTAGTAGCCTACATTTATGATTAAAAAAATCCACACATTGAAATGTAACTTTTTTTTATTTAGGATTTTCTTTTAACATACATACATAGATAGTGGCATTTGGCCCACAGTACACGCTCTAACTCTCACTGTTCAAACTGAAACTTTCATTAACTTTAACTTTATGTGTACTATTAACTTTATGTGTACATTGCATGTAGCCATTTTTTTTTTTTCATGTGGCAGGTTCACATTACATTGCCAATAAAATTCAGTAGGCCTACATTTATGATCAAATAACACTAGGACACTTTTTTAACACTAGGAAACTACAATTCACTGTTCAAACATTGAAACTTTCAGACAATTAACTTTATGCATGTAGTCTTTTTTTTTTGCATACACAGGGGCATGTTCACATCAGTGGTCAGTAGGTTACCTTATTCAGATGATGACTTGCATTGGATGGAGTCCACAAGGGATGCATAGTCCGGGCAATAGCTACTGATAGTCAGTCTTAGACACGCCTCCAAATGATTGTCGGTCAGGGTGGAGCGGTATTTGGATTTTATAATTTTCATATGTGAAAAGGCTGACTCGCACAAGTACGTAGATCCAAACATTGCAGTCAGAGATGTTGCACATTTTCTCATGTTGGGATACTTTTCTTCTGTGAGCAAACTCCAGAACTGTTCATTGGCCCTGGCCTTCAGGTTAATGTCTGCTTGCAGTGTCAAGATCTCATCCTCAACTTCAGCAGAACTGAGCTGAAACATTGTTGAGATTTTGGAAGCGAGGACATCGATCTCAGCATCCTCCCGAAAAGGGAAGCACATGAACGTAGCAACTGGCTTGAGTAGAGCGAAGTCTTGAAATCTCCTGTCAAAGTCTGACAGGACGGTGTCGATCTGTTTTGCATAACATGCACTGTCAAACTCTGTTGAGTCCTTTTCTTGATTATTCAGCTCAGATGCAAGGTTGCTAAAGTTTCCCAGATCATGGCGTTGGATCTTTGAAGAAAGCAGTTTAAGTTTTCCCTTGAAGGCGTTCACTGTGCTTATCATATTGATCACGAGTTTCTCTTTGCCCTGTAATTTCACGTTTAGCTCATTGAGCATGTTTGACACATCAGTTAAAAACGCCAAATCAAGCAACCAACGATCATCATTAAGTTGCTCGTATTCTGCATGTTTTTTCTCCTGAAGGAACTGCTTTATCTCGGGAAGGAGATCGCGAAATCGTTGAAGGAATTTCCCCCTACTCAACCACCTTACGTCTGTGTGAAGGAGTAGCTCCGTGTGGTCACTGTCAGCCTCCTCAAGCTGCAAGCGGAAGAGTCGTCTTTGGAGAGATTTTGCACGGATAGAACAGGCCACTTTTGTTGCTACGTCCATGATCTCCTTCATGTTCAACATTTTCGCACACAACGCTTGTTGGTGTATGATACAATGGTAACTTAGAAAGTCAGGAAACGCTTCATCCTCTCGGCATTTAGCAACAAATCCATTACGGCAGCCTACCATGGCAGGCGCCCCGTCCGTCGTGATAGACACCAACTTGCACACTGGAATCTTAGTCTTGTCGATAAAGGTTTTGAAAATCTGAAAAATGTCCTCCCCCCGTGTGTGTGCGTTCATATGCAAAACTGTTAAAAGTTCCTCTTTTGCAGTCATATCATGAACCATTCGAATAAAAATGCACAACTGGGCTTTGTCTGTGATGTCGGTAGACTCGTCCATCTGTAGCGAGAAGCACTCGCAACAGTCAATGTCCTTAGCAAGCTGCTGTACTAAGTTGTCGCCCATCATTTCGCATCGCCTGGTCACTGTATTTTTTGTCAATTGAACAGCTTTGACTGCAGACATTATTTCCGTTTTGTTTTTAAATTCTTTAAATAACGCATCTGATGCTTCAATGAAGGCTTCCTTCGCCATAACTCCATCCTGGAAACACTTTTTGTGCCTAACAATCGTGCGACTCACCCGGAACGATGCCTCTGTTGCGGCCTTGGCTTTCGATGTTGGCCGAGTAAAAAGAGACTGCTGTCCAAGAAGCTGAGACTTCAACTCCCTCACCTTTCTCTTTCTCAATTCACTGCTTGGAGGAAAGTCTGTATCAAAGATTCGATGAACCATTCGAAAATGTCTCTCTACATTCCCCTTCTTTGGAAGTGCAATGCTGGATCGACAGATAAGACAGACACACTTTGAGTGTGACATCGTGAATAAGAAGTCCTCTTCCCATTCTTGATGGAAATGGTAAGTCTTCGATTTTTTAATTTCTTTACCTCCCTCATTCATTTCCGAATCATATTTCGTAGGCTACTACACAGAGAATCGAGCAAACGTAAATGCAGCGGTAAAAGGAAAGCGGCGATTGGCGCTTGTCTGGTTGTTATGGTAATGGTGTAACAAACTTTTTAGCAACAAGCAGACTGGCCTGTCTACACGTCAATCAGCGGGCACATTTTAATATCATTAAATGATTGGATGAATTGCTTTTCTGAAAACCGTTTTTTTGTTTTTCTTGGCGAGTTCTGTGAGCTACTCTCATTGGCCCTGCGATCGACCAGTCGATCGCGATCGACGTATTGGGCACCCCTGATGTACACTGTCATGGAAAAAACACTGGAAAAAATGACTTATCCCCTGTCTATGGCTATAGGCAGATCCTTCGCATCTTAAAGCTCCGGAAGGAAGTGAACTCAACAGGAAGAATTGGTCTGATAACTCTGAAAAACAAAGAGCAGAGAGTTATACCTGCACAAGGGAAAGTGCTTCTTGAAGGCTACGTCAAGGCTGACACCGCCAACGAATGTGCTATTGTCAAACAGCCAAGCACATCCAGCTTACCTGGTGGGATCTTTGTAGAGTGTTGTCTTGTCACTTTGCCCAAGAAGAGTCTCCACAAGCTACCTGTGTGGGTAAAAAATGAAAATGAGCATGATGTAAAACTCCCATCCAGTTGTGTCATTGCCAAGCTCCATGCACCTGAACAAATCTATGACAACTTACTTAATTCTGACAAGAAAACTGACGCTGTGAAATGTTGTGGTGTTGCTTCTCAGCCAACAGTTGATCCAACCCAGTCAGGTCTCACATTTGACTTTGGTGATTCCCTCTCCCACAAGAGTGGAAAGAAAAGATAACACAGAGTCTAAAAGCTTATAGTGATGTTTTTGCCCAAAACGATCTTGATTTCAGGCAAGCATCCAAAGTTAAACATCACATAAACTTAAAAGACAAAACACCTTTCAAGCAAAAGTCCCGACCGATCCATCCCAATGACTATGAAGCTGTAAGGAAACATCTGCAAACACTCCTTGATGCAGGAGTGATTCGTGAATCTGAGTCACCTTACTCTTCGCCAATCGTGGTGGTACGGAAGAAGAGTGGCAAGGTACGTCTTTGCATCGGAAGCTTAACACTCACAATACGAGACAATACGAGATGCCTACGCACTTCCCAATCTTGAAGAAGCTTTCTCGGCTCTTGCCAGCTCCAAATGGTTCTCGGTAATGGATTTGAAATCTGGTTATTACCAGATAGAGATGGAAGAACGTGACAAAGCTAAGACCGCCTTTGTGTGTCCTCTGGGGTTTTACGAGTTTAACCGCATGCCCCAGGGCATTACCAACGCCCCCAGTACTTTCCAACGATTAATGGAGCGGTGCATGGGCAGTCTCAATCTGAAGGAAGTGCTGGTGCTTTTAGACAACATCATTGTGTTCTCAAGCACATTGGAGGAGCATGAAGTCCGGCTTTTGCATGTCCTCCAGCAGCTTAGAGAAAATGGCTTGAAAATCTCACCAACTAAGTGTCGCTTCTTTTTGAAGCAACACTTAGTTGAAACTGATCCTGAGAAGGTCAGTGCCCTGGCCAAGACCCCAAAATCTCAGTGAACTCAAATCGTTTCTTGGTTTCGCAGGATACTATCGTCGGTTCGTAAAGGACTATTCCAAGATAGTCAAATCTCTAAATGATCTTACAGGAGGCTATCTCTTGCTCTGGGGAGTACTTCAACCCCAAAGAACCCTTCGCCGACCGGTGGACACCTGCTTGCAAAGTAGCTTTGAGGCGAGGGTACTTACTATACTTGGCTTTGCCAATCCAAAAATCACTTACATCCTCCATACAGACACAAGCACTTCTGGTTTAGGTGCCACCCTTTACCAAGAACAAGAAGGTGAAATGCGTGTTATTGCTTATGCAATCAGAGGGCTTTCGCCCAGTGAAAAGCGGTATCCAGCTCACAAGCTGGAATTCTTAGCTCTGAAGTGGTCGGTTGTGGAGAAATTTCATGACTATCTTTACGGAAACACGTTCACGGTTGTAACAGACAACAACCCGTTGACGTATATTCTGAAATCTGCAAAACTTGACGCAACCAGTTACCACTGGCTTGCTGCTCTTTCAACCTTCAACTTTAACATAAAGTATTGTGCTGGAAAGAGCAACCAATACGCAGACGGTCTTTCCAGGCGGCCTCATGACACTTTGCCTGAAGACCCTGCTTCTCTTGAGGGGAGAGAGAGAGAATCCAACAGTTTGATTCTCATCATCTATCTTCCTTTCCCAACCAAAAGGACATACTAGCTGATACAGTCACTGTCTTATGCAACTGCCATCTCTTGAGTCAGGCTGACGACGACCTACCTTCTATCACCTTGGTAGAGTCCCTTGCACTTACTGTGGATGCAGTGCCAGACATCTACGGAGTAGCGGAAGTGTTAGGTTGATCCACCATACCTACATACAGTGAAGAAGAACTCCAACAACATCAGAGGTCTGATCCAGTCATTGAGCAAGTTGTCAACATCTTGGAATCTGGAAATAAAGTGAATCCAAACCTCATTCCTGCCTCACTTGAGCTCAAGCTGATGCTCAAAGAATGGAAGCGGTTGGAGTTGAAAAATGGTCTCCTCTACAGAACTCGCCTATCAGAAGGGGACACCACTTACCAATTTGTGGTTCCCAAGTCTCGGAAGTCTACCATTCTCACGTGTCTCCACGATGATATGGGCCACATGGGTTTGGACAGAACCAGAACCACATGGGTTTGGACAGAACCCAGGTTTTATTGGCCGAAGACGACTATGGATGTAGAGAACACGATCAAATCATGTGAACGTTGTGTTAGGAGGAAAACGCCACCTGAAAAGTCAGCACCTCTTGTGAATATCCAAAGGAACTTGTATGCATGGATTATCTGTCCTTGGAGCCTGACAGTAGCAACACCAAAGACATCTTGGTCATAACTGATCATTATACCAAGTATGCTGTAGCCATTCCAACAAAAGATCAGAAGGCTACAACAGTTGCCAAGAGTCTTTGGGAACAGTTTTTGGTGCACTATGGGTTTCCAGAGCGTCTACTGAGTGATCAGGGCAGGGACTTCGAGTCTTAACTCATCCGAGAGCTCTGCACCCTTGCTGGAATAACTAAAGTATGCACAAGTCCTTACCACCCAAGAGGAAACCCAGTTGAGAGGTTCAACGAACTCTCCTGGGCATGTTGGGAACCTTAAAAGAAAAGGAGAAAAGTCAATGGCGTGACCATGTAAAGCCACTAACTCATGCCTATAACTGCACCAAGAACTATGTCACCGGGTTCACCCCGTATGAGTTGATGTTTGGGTGCCAGCCTAGGCTGCCAGTGGACATTGCATTCTGTTTGAAAACTCCCAAAAGATTGCTTGAACGGAACAAACGCCGATTCGACAGAGCAGTAAGAGAATTAACACTAGAAGAAGGTGACCAAGTGTTAGTAAGGAACCTGCGCTTGAGGAACAAACACAAACTTGCAGATAAGTGGGAGTCCACTATGTACAAAGTTCTTAAAAGGATGAAAGACCTACCCGTTTACACAGTACAGCCAATAAATGGAGACGGCCTTGTCCGAACCCTACATAGGGATCAACTACTCGCTTGTGGGAACCTGACTGAAGAGGAAATTGAGCCGGCCAAGCCAAAGGTCCACCGGCCAATAACTAGGCGCAGCCAACCTCTGCTCCCTGAGGAGAACTCAGACTCTGAGGACGACTCTTACTTCTATCCTACCCAGTTGCCTGTCATCCCTGCAGAAACAGTAGTTGAGGTCTATGAAATCCCAAGGAGACCGCAACCAATTGTAACCCCAACAGAAGAGACTAACTGCTCACCAGTGCCCAATGCCTCCTTGACCCCCCAGCCCCAGGGTGAACCCTGCCCAAGCAGTTCCCCAGTATTGCCTGCAGAAGCTGTTGAAACAGTCCCTGAGTTGGTTCAAGGGGGTGAACCAGATATCATGGATGAGAAACTCTCTGCTGAAGAGACAAATGGAAATCCAGCCATGGCTGAGGATGATGGAAATGGAGAAACTGCTGAAGAAACCCAGCAGCTGAACAACAAACCAACCGGTGTTACGATGACAAAAACAAAGAAAGTGGTGGCTATGACATCTCCCCTGTAGTCTACAGATAAGATCATGAAGGGACTCATGCAGAGTCAAGGGGGAGGGTGTAACCCATATGGCATATAGGGCTACTAAACCCTTTATTATTTAAAGATGCAATTGCATGTGTTCTCCAGTAGGTAGTGCTCGACATAATCCCAGTAGCAAGAAATTACACGTGAGCACCCTGTTTCCAGGGGGGTCACCTTGAGCTGTAACACTGGACAGACAGCAGGTATTAAGCACAACAGAGAATCTCCCGGACCTGAACATTGAAAATACAAGATGACTACCGTGGATTATATTGTTCACTTGAATCTCCGGTTGTTGTTTTTTCTGTTTGATCCCAGGAAGATTGAATCTACGATAGCGAGCTTTGCCCAATAGAACTATGGATGTGTTGGGTACGGCGTGGCCAGCCGTGAACACCGCCACAGACGATTGTGAAGATTCATTAATTACAGATATGACACAACAGATACACACTAACCTACCCGGGTAGTAGTAAGAGAAACTGAAACACACATATCCGGATATCTCCCCCTGAACTAGACATTCCTTGACCGAACAACTCTCAAACTTTCCCAAGGAGTACTGTAGCTGGGGAATCCAGCTACAAAGGACTTATTCTTTTGGTTTGTTTTTTTATTTTCAAAAGCTCTATTTTGTATCAATGTCAATGTTTTATGATAAAAGGCATTAAGATTGCTCATCTATTCAACCGACACCAACTCCCTTCGTGAGTCATTAGTGTTTAACTTCTTAAGGACCTGGACTGATGCTAGCATCCTATCTGCCCATTCCGGGTAAGACCATGGGTGCTACATTTACATGCAAGTAACTGAAAGGTTTTGTTGTTTGTGATCGCTATGATCACTATGTCTCATGACGAGACGCGGTTGCCGGCACCGCGCGTCATACTCAACATTACCAGATGTGTGAGTGCGTGTTGATCAGTTACGTGTTGCGGGTAGTGTCAAAGGTACATGAAAAGGAGGGGCTACCTTTTCACCTTTCCCTCCACCTCAGGAGGCTTGACACTGGGGTGGCGAGACAAGAAATCGGCCACCATGTTTTGCTTACCCGCCCTACACTCTACATCAAACTTAAAAGGTTGCAAAGCCAAAAACCAAAAAAGAGTTATGCATGCCAGTCCTTCATTGTACCAAGCCATTTCAAGGCTCTATGGTATGTTTCTAGCACAAAGTCCCGACCCAAAAGGAAGTAGCGAAAAGCGTCCAACGCTGTTGGACGCCAGTGGCATAGTCCGGCACAAAGCGCCGATACCACCCAGCTAACCCCAAGAAGGACCGGATATCCTTTTTTGTCTGGGGCTGTGGACAGTTGCGGATGGCCTCAATCTTGTCCCTCTGAGGCTGGATCACCCCAAACCCGACCACATGCCCCAGGTAGCACACCTCCTGCTGAGCGAAGGCACACTTCTTGGGCTGGACAGTCAGCCCCGCCTGATGGATGCGCTTGAAAACCTCAGCAAGATGCTGCATGTGCTCTGCAAGTGCTCAGGTGGTGCTATAGACAACAATGTCATCCAGTTATGCCCCCGCCAAGGCACCAGTCCCCTCCAGTACACGGTCCATTAGCCGCTGGAATGTGGCTGGCGCCCCATGCAGGCCAAAGGGCATCACTGTAAACTGGAACAGTCCATGGGGTGTTCTGAAGGCTGAGTAGGGTTTAGCCTCCTTAGCCAGAGGCACCTGCCAGTAGCCTTTGCTAAGATCCAGGGTGGAGATAAAATGCGCCTTCCCCACACTCTCAATGAGGTCCTCCAGTGTGGGCATGGGGTAGGCGTCAAAGTGAGCATTGACCCGGCGGAAGTCGATGCAAAAACACATGCTGCCGTCCTTTTTTGGCACCATGACCACAGGGCTACTCCAGGCACTACTGGACTGCTCAATCACACCCAGTCACACCCAGCATCACCTGCAGCTCCTCCTGGAGAGCAGGTAGCAGACGCTCCGGGACCCGGTACATCCGCTGCCAGACTGGAGTGAAGTCTTTCAGGGGGATGGAATGTTCAGCCAGGGAGGTGTTCCCCGGCTGTTCACTGAATAGACTTTCAGGTCAGTTGGGAGGAACTGCTCCGGGGTGTCTTCCTCCTCCCTCACGGCTTGCACCAACAGCTGCTGTCTCAGCGGCATCTCCCTCTCGTGTCACTCTTTTAGCAGGTTTACATGGAACGCCTGCTGCTGCTTCCTCTTGTCAGTCATTTCCAGCTCGTAGGTTGTGGGCCCCAACTTCCTGCTGATGCAGTAGGGTCCCTGCCATTTGGCCAGCAACTTGTTCTCCTCTGTAAGCAGGAGCAGAAGAACCCTCTGGCCGGGCTGGAAGGTCCGCTGCCTTGCTGATCTCCTCCATCTTCTCCCCCATGTCCATGACGTAGGTGAGAATGTTGGCGATGGTGGACTTTGGTGACTCCCAGGCATCTGAGGAGATCAAGAGGCCCTCAGACCCGCCTGCTATACAGGAGTTTGAAAGGCGAGAACCCTGCAGAGGCTTGGGGAACCTCCCGGTAGGCAAACATCAGGTAGGGAAGCCACCGGTCCCAATCCTTGCCATTAGCAGCCTCAAACTTCCTCAGCATCCCCTTCAGTGTCTGGTTGTACCGCTCAACCAGGCCATCGGTCTGGGGGTGGTAGAAAGTGGTCCTAATTCCCTTTATACCTAGCAGCCTATATACCTGCTTAAGGGTGTTAGAGAGAAAAACTGTTCCCTGATCAGTTAAAATCTCCTGGGGAATCCCTACTCTGGAGAATAACTGTAGGAGTGCAGGGGCAATTTTTCTGGCTGTGACCGTAAGGGAAAGGCTTCAGGGTAGCGGGTGGCGTAATCACAAATTACCAATATGTATTGGTGGCCTGTCTGTGTACCAGGGGTCCAACAATGTCCATCCCTATTCTGGTGAATGGCACCTCTATGAGGGGGAGGGGCTGAAGTGGAAAAGGCCTAACCTTGTGTTTGCTGAAAAGCTGACAGGTAGGGCATGTTCAACAGTGTTTATGTACATCAGTATACAAGCCTGGCCAATAAAATCTTCTGGCTATCCTCTGTAAGGTTTTAACAGTACCCAGATGACCAGACCACGGAAGACCATGACCTAAACTCAGGATCCTTGATCTTAAGCTACAGGGAAGCACTAGCTGCTTAGTACTATCACCCTCAGGTTGATGATATAACAAGCTCCCCCGCACAAAGTAATATTCCCAAGTAAGTGCTTTTGCCCGGCCTGTGCTTACTCCCTCAACCTCAGTAGCCTTCTCAAATAGCTCTTTAAGGGACTCATCCTGCTGCTGTAGCTCTTTTAGATCACCCGGGACATCCCTTACATCCTCCCCCGCACTGGGAACAGCTTGGTCGCCTACCCTAGACATAGCTTTAACTGTGCCAAACAGCTTCTCCCGTCTGCGTTGACTGCGACTCTTTGGCTCCCTGACTCTCTCAGGTGGACTAATCTCTTCTTGACTAAAAGGCATGACATCTAAAAGTGTCTGGGTGTCTGACTCATCACCCAACGCCCTTAGTCTGAGCTCTCGTAGCAACTATACTCACAGACCAGTAGACTGCACTAGTTCAGGCAAGATCGCGACATCCTGACCTAATACCACTGAATGGCTCAACCCTTTAACTATACCAGCTTTAAACCTATAGGTTTGGTCATGCAATTTTACACATATATCTGCTGTGGGATACTCATGCTCATCACCATTGACACGCCCACCTTTTAGCATGTCTGGCTGACCCACCAGATAGGGGCGCACCAGGGTCTGGTTGCTGCCAGTGTCGAGAAGAGCCCTTACTGGTCTGCCATTAACAGTAATGTCAATTATCCGCACTCTGCCAGCACACACAGTTTCTTTCTTAAGCTCAGGCACAACACATACACCAGCAAATGTACCTCTCTTTCCTGGGCACTCCCTGGCTAGGTGACCTGGCTTACCACAAGTGTAACACGCAAAGCTGTCTCGGTTGGTGGGGGTTCGGGTTGTAGAGGTGTCTGTGGGTCGAGGTGTTGTGGAGTGTGGTGTGTTCTGTTGAGGCTGATGTTGTCTGTGGCCTGGGCCCCTACTCTGCTTGTATTTCTAGGACTAGCTCTACTCCCATAACCCCCAGACTTATCCGTCACCACAGGTCGGCTGGAGCCTTGAACACGGAAGTCCTTTGGTCCAAGGCGGGCAGCCAGGAAAGTGTCGACCGGCTCTGCCGCTCGGTGTCCTGTTTGCGGGTCATGCTCCTTGACCCACACCCGCACCTCTGTGAACAATGAGCGCATGAACTGCTCCAAGATGAGGATCTCCTTGATTTCTTCAACTGTCTTCCCAGCCGGTTTAATCCTTTTGTGGAATAAATCCTTTAGTCGGTTGTAGAACTCTCTCGGGGTCTCCCCTCTTTCAATGTTTGGATCCCGGAATCTTTGACGGTAGACTTCTGCATTTATTGCATATTTCGCCAAGATGGCTTCTTTTTTTTTTTTTTTTACTTAAATTTTTATTGGCATTTTTGCAAATTACAGATAATCACAGTTCCATTGAATAATACAGAAAACGGAATAACTAAACAGAAATAATAATATAAATAAAAAATAAAATAATAATAGAAAATAAAAAAAAAATGAAAAAATGACAGTGTGACATGTGAGCTACTCCTTATTTACATAACATCTCTTGCAGGCTTCATGGTCGTGCGGTGTCCTATAAACGTTACATTTGTTCCTCTCTCTTATACTCAATCCATTTCACCCATCTCGAGTCAAGTTTCCCCCCTTGCACCATCAGTATAAACGTGAACCTTTCCATATCATATATTTCCTCTACTACACTCAACCACTGTTCTTTTGTAGGTGGCTCAACCTTGTACCATGCTCTAGTTATAGCTTTCCGACTAGCGACAAGCAAGATTTTGACCAAATAAAGATCTCCAGCTTGTACGTTCATCTCCGTCAGATTCCCCAAATACAGCACCAATCCAGTCATAGGCACTCCATAACCCAGGATCTTCTTCAATATCCCCCATATTTCTTCCCAGTACACCTTCAACTTGGGGCATTTCCAAAATATGTGCGTATGGTCAGCCCCAACCTGGCCACACTGTCTCCAGCAGTCATTATGTTCTGGTGTATACATCCCCTTCACTTTTGGTGTTATGAAGAACCGGATGACATTCTTCCAACCAAACTCCCTCCACAACCTCGAAGCCGTGGCCGAGTGCTGAATCCTACATACATTTTCCCATTCCTCCTCGGTCATCTCTATCTCCAATTCTCTATCCCACTTATCCTTGATATAATTTGTTGAGTTTCCCCTGTTTTCATGCAGTGCTTGGTATAAAGCTGAAATGGCCCTCACTTTCCTCCCTTCGTATGCGTTAATCACCAATTGAATCAGCGGGTTCCGTCCTACAGATTTGTCTATTTTTATTTCCTTATCATAATAATCTTTCACCTGTATATATCTATAATAGTCTCTGCCCCCCAAATCAAACTTGTCCTTAAGACACTGGAAAGTTTGTATCACCCCTTTATCCATTATAGTACATATTGCCGTGATACCCCTAACCTCCCATCTCTTAAAATTCCAATCATCTTTCCCTGGTTGAAACCTACTGTCATGAGCCAGCCATCTAAGAACCTTGGTTTCCTTTTCCAGTTTATACCTCTTGATTACAGTGTTCCAGATGTCTAAAGTGAATCTAGTGATTGTATCCAATAATTTCCCCTGTGTCCTAAAACGTTCCCTATCCCCTAACATTGTCTGGATCTGAAGGCCCTCCCTCCCTGTTAGCCCTCCCGTTTCTATGAACCTCCAACTGGCTTCATAATGTGAATCGCACCAACATATCACCGCCCTGAGCTGCGCTGCATAATAATAGTCCTCGAGATTGGGCACTGCCAATCCCCCCCTCTCTTTGGGCAACTGCATAGTTGTAAATCTAACCCTTGGTCTTTTCCCTCCCCAAATAAAACGAGATATCAATTTATCCCACTCCCTGAATTGATTTTGTGGTATCTGTATAGGTAGAGACTGGAATAGATACAGCAGTCTTGGCAGCATGTTCATTTTGACCACTTCTATCCTTGAGCTAAAATCTAGGTTGATAAGTGACCACCTCCTCAGATCCTTGTTTATTTCTTGGTTGGTGCGTAAATAATTTGCGTTGTATAATTTGTCTATTCCTTTTGTGATGTATACCCCCAGGTATTTCATTTCGTCTGAGTCCCATCTGATTTTGAAACTTTCTTTGAGCCTTTTCGGAGGTGAGTAATTTAACGTCAAGATCTGTGTCTTCGTCACATTAATTTTATACCCTGAATAGTATCCATATTCCTGTAGTAAGCCCATCAAAGCCGGAAAACTTACGTCTGGTTGCGTTATGTATACCAGCAGGTCGTCCGCAAATAGACCCAATTTATGCTCTGTCCCTCTTATCTCTACTCCCCTGATGTCTTAGTGTTGTCTAATTGCTTGGGCCAAGGGCTCCATGAAGATAGCGAAGAGAGTGGGTGATAAGCAGCAGCCCTGTCGAGTCGATCGACCTAATATAAACCTATCCGATAGACTCCCATTCACCCTCACTCTTGCGGTCGGTTCCTGGTACAATGCTTTGATGCATTTAACTGAACTATCATTGAATCCTAACTTTTCTAACACGATGAAAAGGTATGTCCAGTTTACACAGTCAAAGGCCTTTTCAGCATCTAAACTCACCAGGACCGCACTCTCTCCGCTCCTCTGCGTCTCATCCACAATGTGAATAGCCTTCCTTATGTTGTCCTGTGCTTGCCTTCCTCTTATAAATCCAGTCTGACCCTCATCGACCACATCGGGCATGAATGTCCCAAACCTCTTTGACAGTATTGAGGTGTATATTTTATAATCTACATTAAGTATGGATATTGGTCTGAAACTACTGCATAGGTCTTTGTCCTTCCCTTCTTTTAGGATCGTGGTAATGTTAGCTTCTTTCCAAGAGGGGGGAATTTTGCCCTCCTTCATCGTATACCTTAATGATGCCATCAATATTGGGTTCAGCTCCTGTCTGAATACCTTATAGAACTCTGATGGAAATCCATCGCTACCTGCTGTCTTGCCATTTTTCATTCTACCTATTGCTTCCTCTAATTCCTCTTCTGTTATAGCTGAGGTCAGGAGGTCATTCCGTATTCTTCCTATTGATGGCAGTTCCAGTCCTTCTAAAAAATCCTTCATCCTATCTGGCTCTGCTGCTGTGGGTTGTGTGTATAACGCTTTATAGTAATCGACAAACACCCTCTCTATGTCCTCTGGTTCTCTTACTAGCTCATCAGTCGTGGGATCCCTAATTTTGTGTACAGTGTTTAACTTTTGTTGCATCTTTATTCTTCTGGCTAATAATTTACTTGACTTCGGCCCTCCCTCATAATAAGACTGCTTCACAAATCTGGCCTTCTTCTCTACTTCTGTCAATAGTATCTGATCGATCTTTCCTCTGACTTCCTTAACCCTCTTTAGCGTCTCGATGGTTTTCAGTTCTTGGTGATGTTTTTCCAGTTTTTTAAGTTGTCCGATTAAGTTTTGATAGAGCTCCAATCTGGTTCGTTTGAGGAGAGATGTTTGTGCTATTAACTTCCCTCTTATTACTGACTTTAGTGCATCCCACAAAATAGTCGGGTCCACTTCCCCATTATCATTCTCCTCTCTGTATCTAGTTATATCTCGCCTTATCCCTTCTACCGAATCCTTATTGTTTAATAGTCCTACATTCATTCTCCACTCAGTCTTTCTCCTCCTGCTGTTCAAGTCCACCGTCAGGTATATAGCACTATGATCGGATAGGTCCGTTACCCCTATTCTGCAGTCCTCCACCCTGTGTCGGTCCCCTGTCGTCATAAAAAAGTAATCAATCCTGGAGTAGGTCGAATATCTGTGCGAGTAATGAGTGTAATCCCTGTCTAGTAAATGCATATCTCTCCACACATCCACAATTCCTAGTTCTGACAGTTGTAGGTTTACATACCTACTGATACGTGCCCTGCTCCTGTTGGTACTAGTGGTGTCTAATTTGTGATCGAGTGTCACATTGAAGTCCCCTGCGCAGATAAGAGTACCTTCTGATTCCTCCGCTATGATATCAAATATAGTCTTAAAGAATTTTCTATCACTATCCGGTGGTGCATAGATATTGAGTAACGTGACCATTTGCCCTTCCATCTTCCCTTTAACCATCACATACCTCCCCTCCTTATCACTTATCTCCTTAGTTAAGTCAAATTTCACAGAATTCTTGATTAGGGTGGCCACTCCTCTCCTATTGGTCTGTTTGAATGAGCTGTAGAATGTATTATCATATCCAAACCGTTTTAATTTGTCATGCTCTTGGGACGACAAGTGAGATTCTTGCAGAAATATGACCACGGTCCCCTCCTTCCTAAATTTTGCTAACACCTTGGCTCTTTTGACTGGGTTGTTCATTCCATTAACATTCAAAGACACCATTTGCAAACCCCTATCCATTGTACAGTTTCTCAGAGTGTCCTTCATCAGCTCCCCACATGTCAAGAGTCACAAATAATAAATCAGCAGCAACCGCTAAACTCAACAAACAAAAACCAAACCAAAAGCAAAAGAACATGGTTCGGTCTCCCAAGTTAAACGAGGATTGGTAAACTATTCCTCTTCTCCCTGTTGGAGGGCAGGGGGTAAATCCATCCCTAGTGGATGGGCCCCCCCTAGTGGCGAAGACGTCCAATGCTATGGGTCTCCCAAGCTCACTAAGATTGTCCAACATTATTAAACTCCGTAACTCCCGGTCAAAACTTGTTTCGGAGTCAAATTTATCAAATAGTCTGAACCTTATGGCCAACAAAGCCAGATCAAATAACATTGAGGTCATCTATAAGAAGATATCCCTTGCACTCGGTCGTAGGTCAATTTACCTTTGTGTTAATCGCTTGGTGTCCTTTATATATGTTATCCTACAAAATAGAATGTGCACTTGCGATTTATAGTCAATTTCCTGCTCACCCATAGAAGCCTCAAGTCGGGGATGGTAAGCAATAGGACTCGCTCCCATCCCGTCACTCATTGATTATCCTCAGTTCGGGTCCCTCGTTGTTCGCGTACTGGGGGGATCTCCGCGCTCTCGTCTCCCGACCCTGGTCCACTTGCGTATTGCCTCGGCTCTCTGCAGCAGCGTAGGTCTTTCCTCTCTCCGAACTGGTACCTCCAACCCTTTCTGTCGCATCGCCCTGGCAGCCTCCTGTGGGTTGTTGTAGATCTTGGTTCCGTCGCCCCAGTGGATCCTCAGCGTGGCCATGGGTGATTGGAACCGGAGACCTTTTTCCTTGAGAATCCTTTTAAGACCAGCGTAGTCCCGACGCTTGGCTGCAATCTCCGCAGAATAATCATGATCGAATGTGACTCGTTGCCCGGACACCTGCACGTTCTTCTTCCACGCCGTCTTGAGGATGCTCTCTTTGTCATCAAAGCTCAGAAAGTTCACAATGATTGCTCTGGCTGGTTTGTTTTCAGCTGGTCTGGGGGCTGGAGCCCTGTGTGCTCTTTGGATCTGAAGCTCCTCACCAACAGGTACATCTAGCTCCTTGTGAATTAGCTCGTCAATGTATTTTTTGGTCGAGGCCCCCTCAAGCCCTTCTTTCACACCCCAAACACGGATGTTGTTTCTTCTGGACCGTCCTTCGAGGTCAGTCAGTTTTTCCTGAAGTTTGGACTGTTGTTCAATCAGAGTCGTGATAACGTCCTGAGCCTCGGTGTTCCATTCTTCTGTCTCTCCCACACGTTCCTCTACCAATCCCATGTCTTTCCGTTGATCACGAATGTCCACCTCAACACGTGCGATTCTGCCGCTCGTTTCCTCCCTGCAGCTCTCCAGGCTCCGCGTCGTCTCCGTTCTGATTTGACCCATTTCTTCTCTCAATCTTGCCATCTCGTCTCGAACTCCTTTCAGAGCATCATCCATTTGCTTACTTATCTTGTCCAGTTTGGTTTCCATATTTTGCCTGCCAGCGTCAATTTTAACTTGCATACAAGCCAGGGTGGTCTGCATGCTTGTTTGAAACGCAGCCACCCAGCTAGGTTGCTCGTCATTGTCAGCGCTGGCTGTTAGCACGAGGCCCTCGTTGGTTTCCTTTGACATCGTCGTCATCTTTTTCTTACTTTGTGATTCGGGTTTTGGCATATTAAGCCTTTTGTCTTTCTCTTGACCCCTTGTATTCTTATCCATGTCCTATTCATATAATTTGAGGAGTTTTACACAGTTTTTTACTAATTTTGACCGGGAGCTCTACTTTACTGCTGCCTATCGCATCATCGCCAAACCGGAAGCCCCCGCCAAGATGGCTTCTATGAACTGGAAGTAATCCATCGCATCATATGAATCCATGGCCACCTATTCGGACCGCGCTCTGCCCGTCAGATAGGGCACAAGGAAGACAGCCCAGTCAGCTGGAGGCCATCTGTAGGCTGTAGCCAGCCTCTCGAACGTGGTCAGGTCCTGCTCCACATCATCCCCTTCGGCTGATGTGGAACAGCCAATTTGGGCACGGCTGATCAGGGGGGTGATCAATCATATCCCAAATATATGAACTTTATCCTATATATGTTTGTGTTGAATCATTATTATCCTAATTATTAAATTAACTAAAAGAAACAAACCTCATGAATGATCTTACTTAATTTGTTAATTGCTTACAAATGAAAGACATTGAAATAGCATGCCAGAAAAAAAGTGATCATTAAAAATGGTAGACGTGATATAGAATGTATTAAAAATGTTACAGACACAGCTATACAGTTGATGAAAGCATATCATCTGATCCTCTGATATAAAATAGAATACAGAATCAATCATGGGTTACTTGAAATAACATAATAAATGTTTAATGCAAAAATGCAATTAATATAGTTAACACACACACACACAATACCAACAATATCAACAAAATCAATAATATCAATATCCATTTCAATATCCAACCACAAAAACAAGCCTCCTTCCAAACCAACTTTAAGTGCCTAAGAATGTCTGATGGAAAAGACAAATGATAAGAGCATAAAAAGGTAGAGAGGTTATTAACAAGTAGAATGCCCATATAAGGAGAAGCTCCCCCGGTTTTAGTGGATACTGAGGTGGATGTGCGTTCTCATGCTTAGCAGCTAGTCAATGGCCTCCTCTCAGAGAAGCTTGTTTAAAGACATCATAATGTAACCCAGTAGAAAATTGGGCCCTGTTATATTATTCTATTTCCATATTATATACTTATTTCTCAAAGTTTCCCCTTTCTGTACTTTGTCTCAGAGCCATAGAGAGAAGATTTGCGACACTCTCTGATCTCGCCAGCAGGGTGGTCACGTGGTTCATGTAAGCCTGTATAGTTCCAAAACACACTGCGCTGCCGTGTTCTTCAATGGGACTGACAGCAGCGATTGCAATATTAAATGGTAAATATAAATTAAAAAGCACATACCCAAGTACTTTTCTGACTATTGTTGCATATTTGTAAATGTCAGTTTTACATTTGGAGTGGTAGGGTGACAACTGCAAGCTACTTAGATATGTTTTTGAGTTTGAGGGAAAGCTTCACGCTCGTGTTAGCATGGTAAGCACTAGGCTACTGACTTTAGTGGCTTAACCTTACTAGATCTGTTCTGAAATCAAAGACGATTCAAGATGTTCATTTCTGCGCAACTGGACTATTGGATTTTCTTGATTTTGCTTGTAATTCCGATTCACTTACCCGTGGTCAGAGAGCGATTGAGAAAGCAAAGTAACAACAGTCCATTTAGCATTTAGTTTCCAGGCAACTTCTTCTGGTGAGGCAGGAGCTGACCACACAACCATGATACTTTTAAGACTAAGCCATACACAAAGTATTGCATATATTAAAGAATAACAAATGAATGTTGGATGAATTAAATAGTATTTTTTTTATTAAACGATGGGTGAGACAACAAGAATGTGTGTGTATCAAACTTGAAAAACAAGAACAAAGTGAAGGAACAGGGATGAATATTGTATATATAAGTGTTAACAAGAGAGGAATACGGTGAGGAAAGGAGACAATTAAAAAAGCAATACAAGTAAAATGGACCACTGACTATAAAACCCTCCAGCAAATGCAGATTCCACTGCCTAACATCTGCACGCTGCAAAGGAGGATGCACCATGTAAAGCTGGACCAAGTGTTTGAGATGATGTGTTTAGAAAAACATCCTCTCCACATATATCAGGCTGAGGTTCCTGGAACCAAAAACAAGTGGGAACAAGGACTAAGAACAATGAAGCAAACATACAGCAAGTGTGAACAAGAACAGCAAAGTAGAGTCAGGGGGTATCAATAAATAAAACAATGATAGTCATGTGTGGAACAAGAACAAAAAATGTGTAAACAGGTGTGCGTGTATATCTAACTTGTAAAACAAGAACAAAGTGAAGGAACAGGGAGGAATATTATAAGTTATTAATAAACAAAGAAAATACTCCACATACATCAGGCTGAGGTTAAGGATAGTAAAGTGCATCAGGTCGAAAGGAAGGACAACAATCGCAGCCGCCGCCGCCACCAGCCACCAGCAGTCGCCACCACCAACAGCCGTCACCAGCACAAGCCTCCACCCCTAGCAGCAGAAGGCGCCACAACCATCCTTCGCCACCACCAGCCAGCTCAAGCAGCAGCGGCCTGCAGCAGCGACCTGCAGCAGCAGTGTTTCCCGGCACCAGCCAGCTCAAGCCACCAGCAGCAGCAGCCACCGCCATCAGCATCCACCATCAGCAGCATCCACCATCAGCAGCAGCAGGCACCTGCAGGAGAGTGAAAATAATCAGAAAAGACCTTGAATAGCCTGTAGGTCAATGAGTTTCCCCACACATGGACAAATTGCTGCCAAGTTGGGGAAGGGATGGAAAGAAGCTTACATTAGGAAAAAAAAGAATGACACTACTGTCTGTGTAGTAACATTTGAAAGCTCGTCATTATGGCTTATATTCTTTGTGTAGAATAATTTATATTCATATATGTAATCTAACAGCCTTTTCAAGGGTATAATGAAACAAAAGCAACCTTATTTCTACTAGCTATAGCATCAGACACACAGTACTCCAACACTAGCTAACACTGTCAGGTTCAGCAGATTAAACCTGTCGTTAATCAACCTTATTGATCCTAGTAATCCTACATAAATAACTAACTAAATAAAAATTGTCAGAGATTCACTACTTAACTTCTGGTGCAGTGATACCTTCACAGCTGGCGAAATCGAGCTGACTAACTAGCAGGCAATGACTGAAAATCGGTCGTCTACCAAGATAAAAGAATATATGTAATTACGCTGTGCACATACAAATAAAGATCAGTATATGCATCATAAAGGCCCTCTGATACAATATAAACAGTTGACAATTCAAAAGAGGTAGCTATTTAATGCACTTCCTCAGAAGTTACTCGGCGGCCAGCAATGAAAATGAATGATCTCCTAAATGGATGTTTTGGAACTATGCCAGGCTCCGTACCCCGGAAGTAGGCGGCAAAAAACGCTACAATGGAGTCCAATGGAAGTGTCGCCACTCTGTTATATCTATTGCTCTGCTTTGTCTGTATTATTCCCTTAATATTGTATTACCTGTTGGGTTATTAAGCTGTCCATCAGTGATTTTGCTCATACTGGAGTCTTATTGGCTGTTTCTAAAATACAAACCTCCTAATCTGGGTAGAGGGAAGGCTAAATTTATTTGCACTTTACATTTGTGGTGTTTTTATGTTTACAATTTGAGTATGTATGCTCTGTTATGCACTACTTGTGCTAATGGCATGTAGCATATGTTTAAAAAGACTGTTCTATATACACTTATATAGCCTTGAATTTAATATGTTGAGGTGTAGCCTGTAAGAAGTGTTTTATGTTACACCGTAAAAACACACATGGTTAAGTAAGGTTTATTTAATCAAATTTCATGGCTAAAAGAGTTGAAGTGATTGTGATTCATGATAAATGGCTAAATATAATTCATATTTAGTCAAAAGATTAACACATTTCATATGTTAAAAAAAGAATTAATTCATTGTATTACTATGGTGGTTCAACAGTATGTTGAGGATTTTGATGATATCCATTATGGTCATAAAGAGTATTATTCCAAGACCCATGTAGTAATAGCCTGTTTTCATATAGGCTAGGTTTTTTGGAGTCCTTGGAAACCCTTGAGAATCTGGATCGAATTCCACTTGACAAAGGGGTGGCGAGCTAGTGAAGATACCTCCTTATCCAAAGGAGTGGACCGACCTCACCTGTGCCGAGGAGGATACCAATCTTCCTTTACATCCATCACTTGAGCATATAAGCTGAAAGCGCTCTGAAGCGCCACACATGACCAATTGACTTTTACTTTTTGACTTCTGACTTGACATTCCCCTTTTTTGACTAAAGTATGCTGAACTGGCCGAACCAAGGAAATTAAAGGAACACTTGCAAGGAATTTATTTTTGTTTCGATTTTATTTTTTCTTTATGGACATTTTTCAGCCATTTCATGGTGTTTAAAGATAATTGTTTCTGACCTAATGTTAGGGTCTAAATTGTGGAATTCCTGAATATTCTTGATTGCACTGAAATCTATTTTATTATTTTTCTACAAGGTTGAATACAGTTAATCTAAAAGTTAACCTCTGGCTCCAGTAAATCATTGTGTTGTCATTTTATTCATTCCCTCCTTACGAACCTAGTGACCAGGCCATATCTGAATAGTCTACTGCCCACTAGGGTTACACTAACAAAAAGGAGTTTGATAAATACCATCCATGCCTTGTGAGATATTTATCTTCCATATTCATTCGCCATACAATTTTGAGAATATAGACATCATCCATTTTTGCATTGCCTTACAGTGCATTTTGTGTTTTATATTATTCAGTTCATTCTGTATCGTTTCATAACCCTTTTGTCTATAATCTCAGCAATTGTAACGGCAACAGTCAGTTTGAGTCTAACACAAGCCAGTGTTTGAAGTCTCTTTCTCCCCCATTTTCATCTCCTTCGGCCTCCCCTGGATGCAGACGGGTCCTTTCAGGTCAAGGTACTGGTAGAATGTGCAGTTTGGTCAGATGATCTCTAAAAAAATCCTATTTCTAAGCCCAGTGGGTCCCAACTTTGAAGAAAAATACAGAAAAGTCTTGAATGTGAAATTCTGAAAATCCTTGCAACCTCAATTTGTAAAAAAAAATTGACATTTGCTTCCTATCAATGTTTTAAATTAATTCCTTAGTCAATTCCTGCCCGTAGTATGAACTTCCCAGCCAACATATGCTTTTTAAGCAACACGCTACGTAGTTTGTGTGTGGCTACAAGTCATTAGGCATTTGGTCTGTTTGTATACACACAACCTTTAAAGTAAGTAAGTGTGCAAGTAATCTCCAGCAACCCCAGATGCATTTCAGACGACTGGACATGCAACAGTGGGAAACACTGCATGAGAGAGAGAGAGAGAGAGAGAGAGAGAGAGAGAGAGAGAGAGAGAGAGAGAGAGAGAGAGAGAGAGAGAGATATCAGGAGGAAGACGACACTGGCCTTCCCTGGCTGTGGTGGTGGAGGAAGAAGCCATCAGAGAGCAATACAGAGGATTTTATCATACATAATCATACCCATACCCCATTTTTCACAGCCTTGTTTAGGTACGTCACGTTCAATAAAAGCTTCCGCTAAATGACTAAAAAACCACATGACAGTGGTTTGATAACAGGCAAGATACTGTAACCCTGTCAATATAAGGGCTACTAAAACATTAATTGGAGGGCTATTGAAGGCATATACTTGGTCAAAATGCTGTATTGAAATAACTATTTAGTTTGAAGTGTATTAAAAAGGTTACGTTGGTTTTCGATTGAAGTTCAATATAAGTTGCTTTTATTTTGAAGTGTGAACTCTTAGTTGTTTGCGTGAGGAGTTGGTCGTGTGAGAGTGCCGTGAGTTGAGCACGTAGGGAGATGAGACGGAGAGAAAAAGCATGCGTTCATGCTCCGAGCCAGTGGGGTATTCCACGAACGGAGGTTTAACAAACACAGAGTTAACGCTGAACTCTAGGTTGATTGACTCTGTGCCAACTAAACCAGAGCTGTCGGTTCCACCGCACGGGTTATGCATTAGTTCAATCAACACGGGGTTGGTTAACACAGGGTTGTGCGCATCTACGCCAAACCTATAAAGACGTGATGTAAGGATCATGGAAACCCTGCTCGAAAGGGCGAAACGGGCCGCTTATTTCAATGAAATGGAACTCCAGGTTCTCCTGGAGAGCTATGACGAGGAGAAGGACATTATCACAAGAAAAGGGAACGCGATCTGGAACCCAGAGAACCAAAGCCTGGCAGCGGATTGCTGACCGCGTAAATGCGTTAGTTACATGTAAAAAGCATGATCCTTAATATTTGAGCCATGAATCTATTAATATCCCAGTTAAACATTCTTAACGTTCCTACCACATAACCCTTTTCTTCTAAAAAAGATGTTCTCCAATGGCTCCCAAGCGGTCAGCGGATCAAGTAAAAATAAAGTATAAAAACATACAAACTGTTAAGCTTTTGCCACCATCGTATTGGTATATTTTGTCAGTCCAGCATTTCAATTGTCATACCATATTTGTCACTCCTGCATTTAAATAAGCCCTTTTTTTAAGCGTGAAAAGGCAGACCGGATCTGGCCCTCAAATTGTCTTGACCCCGGTGGAGGAGCTGGCAATAGACACAAATTCAGGGCGCCCTGGCATGGAGGGTGTACCTGGAGGTATATCCTCAGAGAGTCAGGGGCCATGTGAGGGTACCCCACTGGTTGAATGTAGGTTGTTCTGTTTTTCTTGTATTTTCTATTTTGTTTGTCTTCGAACTAAGACATACAAACCGTGTGCGTGCCACAGTGCAAATGTTCCAAATGTTTTTTTTGGTAACTGGGTAGAAAACCTAAAAGTGACAATTCATCAACTTCACAGATCAAGATGGATTAGTGCTTGTAGTGGAGCCGCCGGCTACGATCGAACATTCTCCATTGGATGTAAGTCCGTTAGGACTATTTTATACTTTCTGTTGTAAGCGCCTCTCGGCATAGTACTCAGCCAATATTGCTCTTTGTTATGATAGGAGGCCGATTAAAATCTTGGTCCGGACGTGGATGGGTCATCTGAAAGGACTGAGATGTGCTCAGCATCTCCAACATTATAGGTAAAACTACCATTTGCAAAAAACTGAGGGCTACGCAAATAGTCTGGAGTGAACTGAGGCCAGGTCCTCGTTTGGTAGTGTTGGCTATGTAAGGCTGGAGAAGGCTATTTAAATATATTAAAGATTTGCGCGAGAATCTATATCTCTCCAGCAAAAAGTCATCCGGATATGCCAAGATGTCGAGCCGTGGTTTTATTAATCGCTCCCGGTGGATTGCACGAATAATTTGCGCTCCGAAAGGCCTCTCATCAAAAGGGCATGCCATTGTGAACACATGAAATCAGCGGTGAACGCGGGTTTAAATACCCAAAACCGGGTTATGTTCCAAACTTAACCTGCGCAAAACCTGCTCCGACCAGGTTTGATTCAGAGCATATGTTTCTATAGTAACTAACATACCGTGTTCATTTTGCAACGGAAAACCTAGGGTTACCGCAAACCCAGGGTTAACTTACCCGGTTATGTGATAAAACCGGCTTTGTGGAATACCCCTCAGGACAAGCCACTGTGCTATTCATTTTGTCAGATACCCGAACCCAGACACAAACGAATGAACCGTCAGAGCGACGCTGTCCTTTTGTGAAAATACCGGAATTCCTTTGTCAGGTTTTTCTTTTGACGGTTGATTCTATACTGACCGATCCAGTCCAAAGATGGCGAGCTACCATTGAACCAGGATCCACTGTGATGAACATTTTGAAATTCTTTGGACCGGTTGTGAGTTGTCGACTGAGTGGTAGGATCCGCACGGCCACTACTTTTCCGCATATCGTGCGATAATCCAACACGGGAACAATCACACACAAGAGACAATTACAATCCCGGGATACATTTTCCTTTATTCTCTTTGATTTCCTACTTGGGGCCAAGGTTGTGTGATTTATATGATTTATAAAGTATAAGGTTAAGTTTGATTTGCACTGTTTAAAGAAACAACTTTTGAATAATAAATCGTCAAACTAAACCGTCGTCATTTATTATCCATTTTGCTCCAGTAGTCGAACCTAGTAATCTGTCCCAGAATATTGTATATAGAATTCTTAATCTGCAAATCCAAGAAGGTGTTACAATACACTCCACGACAACAGAGTGAGTCACTGGTGTCAAACAGAAAACTGACCGCCTTGATGGAAGACATGAGACTTGGTCGTACCCGGTTTAAGTAACTGATCTCAGTTAGTGACCTCATCTCAGGTATTCCAGCTCCAAGGTGTCCTCCTTCCTGCTGGCCACGTCTCTGAGTGATTGTCAACGCACACACACACGTAAAAAATATCCAATAACAACGTCCACCAGGGGGCAGTCTCTGAGTGAGATGCTGTTGTACGTTCTCTAGTTGTAGTAGGTCTAGTTGTAGCTCAACATTTTCTCCCGTTCAATTGGTTTAACTGGTGGACCTTTGCCAGAAAACTGCCTTGTTAGTGAGGACAATGGTTGTGTTCCACGATATTTTGTGGTTTGTAGGAGAGTGGCGAGTTGGCTTACCTGTCTGGTTACGGGTAGATCAACCCTCACCTGTCGGTCCTGTGACAGTTAGGCCTACCGTCACCTTTTGGTCCAGGATAGATAGCACTACCATAACCAGGGGTGGAGAGTTCAAAGTAATTAATGACATCCCAATTTTTATTTATGAACAAAACCCGATTTATAAAAAATACATATGAGCTCGTTTCTATTCTGAGGGACCACGTTTGATTTCCCCTACTAATTTAGGATGTCAGAACTCATGGGATCAGCAGAAGTGATCGTTACTTGTGTCAAGTCGCACGGTAGGCCTCCTGGGTTTTGAGAGACGTTGCTTCTTCTTTTTTTTACGAGACATTCCACCCGGGCCGTCCGGTGGACCGTGGTGCCCTGTGGACGGGGGAGGGGATGAAAAGGACATAAGTCCCGGACACCAGATTTCTACCACCATGTGACAGCAAGGAATCTGAGCATTAAAGTGAATGATTCTAACAATGACTAGCCCTAAGCATGCTGGATAACTTACTACAAACCTCACTGAGTGGTGAGTATTGGCTCATGTGTGTACATGTGTCTGACCATAAAGTGTTCCATAGACCATAGTGTGCCCTCTCACCGGTATGACAAGTGTGTGGTTCTGACTGAGCGCATCTCTGCTGCAGACAGGCAGTGCTGTGATTTGAGTTATCTAAAAGAGTTGGGCTTGGGGGTGTAACAAGGGGTGGGACCCTTGGGCACTGGGACGGCTCCCACCACCAGGACCCATTCAGACGGCAGCTGTGTCGTGCGAGCCGTCCTGTCTGTGTAGTATGCTAATTATAGGGTTCATTTATCTGGACGCGATTTAATCGCCTTGCTGGTCGAGCGTCGCAGGTTGGAGAACACCTGCCGGTACCGGAGGGGAAGTTATTCCGCCGAGGGAACACTTCGGACCGCATTCCTTCAGACCGCGACGCGGAGAGATCCGTGCGCTCCTCGACTCTACAAACCCGTCCAAATCTTTTTCTGCAGTAGGCTACATTATTTACTCCCTGGTCCGGTGGCGCCATTGGTTTCAACGTTTGAAGAATAACAATATAATGGTGGTAGATCCGCTAGGTATTGTGGTGTAAGTCAAGCGAGACGGCGTTTCCTCGGGATCGGGTCGTATGCCCCACTGGTCGCCGTGATCATGGCTTTATGGTGGCTCGTTGTAGCCGCGGTGGTCTGCGGATCCCCCGGAGCATACGGTGGGTATTCTTTGGTCCAGTGTTGGTTTATCTTTTTGAGATATCAAATTTCAAAAGGATATTTGTTTTGGAGATCCTAAATAGAGCATCAGGTCATGGGATAGGCCTATGCGTATCGCAAGTCAAAACGATGTTTATATAAGATTAGGCTATGTTCTGGGGATAAAGTTTTTGGCAAGGTATTGATGAAAATAATTCCCACAGAATGTAAATCCCAAGGTGTGTTATAATCCGGATTTAGGCCGTTATTACCGATTCCTGCTGTGCACCACGCTTGTGTGTTGGGTTTAGGGGTCATCATGAATGAGTAATAGCCTCCCTGTCACTCATGTAGGATCATCAGAGCACGGATGAATACCTTTTCTCCCCAAAATGAGCTCGGCTAAAGTCTACGATGTTAACAACCCATGTCTTGTCAACCTTTTTTCTGAATTTATAGTCATCATCAAAGTCTATTCAAAAAGTGTGTGTAGATCTCCCTCACAAGATGTTTTGTGAAGATAACCTCTTTGTGACCACTTCTCGATTTTTTTTTTGATAGAAACTCCAAATAGAAAAACACACGTTTAAAGTTAGATTCAATTAGATTTAACTTTACAAACCTGCAAATAGGGATTGAATGAATATAAGCCTCTGTAAACATGTCAAATTTCAGCAAATTAGAGAAATTCAACAGTTAGACATCTGTTCAAAGGATGGTGCAGAAGAGTTTTGTGAAACGTGACCATCAGTCAGGCAAGAGCAGTCTGGCGGGAACAGGTTGAAATTATCCGTAGGTGTTTCAGATAATATGCCCTACAGGTATACTTCCTGCACAGAGTCACAGTATGAAACACTTTGAGTAATTTCTCCCGAAACACTAAACCCTAACAGGATTTGGATTTATGTCGCTGCCGTGTCCAACTAGATGGACTTTTCCTTTACCATAGTCCCTGCTTTCCCCTATAGTCTTACCAATTACCTTAACAACACAAAACACTTTTCCAAAACTTAAATGCCTGAATTTTGTGACAATCTGGTGTGATGTTGTTAGCCATTTCGCCATTTCAAAATGTACCCATATATAGTGTCCACACAGATAGATGACCCTAGTCAGCGGACTTTACAAATGCCTAATATCTGCCTAATTTGGATGGACACAGGCCAACATATACATGCACATAAACCAGATTCTGCCTGCAGATGAGAACATTGTAGGTGTTTATGAAGCAGTTTGTGGCCATGATTCCTTGACCTGTATGGGGAACTTCTTCTCACTGTTGTTCCTCACGCTAATGCCCACCCCATCTCTTCTTACAGGAGCCTGTGTTCACCATGGATCTCTGTATATGGTACGTACCCCACACTCGCCATCACTCGCCATGGTCATCACAGGCTCGGTCTGCATTACAAAGCATGATGGGTAATATGCTCATGTATTATTCACATGACGGAATCATGTTGAGAGGCAAAGTTGTGTGGTTGTGTTGAGTAGGTTGTATTGAAGTGTTAGCTGACAGGATGTGAGTGATCAATAATTGATCTGCTCTGACTTTGATGATGATGATGGCGGTTCTTCGATGAGCCCTGTGAGGTAGCATGGTAGTGAGAAGCCTTCAGTGATGACATCGTGTGTCTAAATCCTTGTGTCCTATCCTTGGCTGCCATTGGTCAGTGTGTCTATTAGAAGTTATATTTATGGAAGGGGCATGTCTTGGAGTTTAAGATTCAAATCTTACCTTCTCAAGTTACCAGATTAGTAAAATTATCTGGTTTATTCCTTGACCTGTTTAGTTAAGTCCCCTGGTTTGGAACCATACATGGTTTGTAGAGTTGTTAAATGAAGCAATGACTTCTGGGAATTTCAAGACCGAATCGAGGAGGTCAGACCGCATCTGCGTGTTTGGAGTTGTTGGAAGTTGGAATTGGAAGCTATACTCTGTCGCCATCAGTGATGGCGACAGAGAAAGAGGTCCTTATTAACTTGGATTCGGATGACGTGATAGACAGGGTTGTGGAGAAGAGCAAGCTCCTTTGTACTTTGTCAACTGCATGACGATAAGACATGTTTTTATTATGGAGCGGCTGGCTCTGATCTATTCATTTTTTATGCATTGGGGTTGTGCATTGATATGTCCATGTTTTGGTGCAGTTGTTTAACGCATTTAAGTTTAAGTTCACCATCACTGGGGGTATCAAAAGTGTGTTTTTTTTCTGTGCGTGAAAAGTTGTATCTGTAACCGCGTGCACCCCGTGGGCCGCTGGTGGGTGCAAATGCCAGGGCCGGTTTTTGATCCCTGTCCGTGACTGGACTGAGTCCAGACATGCTGTCAATCAATACATCCACTTAGCAAAGATCAGAACAAACCAGTAGTAGGAAATGTAACAGCCATGGAGAAGGTCTGGACCAGCAGCAGCTCTGGAAGACAAGCGTGTCTACACCACAAGCAGGTCTAGCTGGTCTAGGACCAGCAGACTGGGCCTTCTATGTGCTACAGAGAGGACAGCTGTGTGATCCTCTGGGATCAGGGACAAGGACCTTTCAGGACCCACCAGGGGAAGGTGGTTATTCTAGGTCTAGATGCTCGGAACCAGGGACTCTTAAACCTTTTCACAGTGGGACCTTTTTTCTTCAAACAAAAAGATCACCAATTCAGGTTTGCTCAGTATTTGTATAGTATAGTGTTCTCTTCATTGCATCCGTACTGCATAATGACCAATAGAAAAGCTGCTTTACACTCTAGATGGTCTAGATTAGTTCCTAATGACAGACCACTGGCTCCCTGCTGCTCTTTCATTCCGTCAAGCCATCACAGTAGAGCTCATAAGCCACATACAAGTGGACACACACACACACACACATACACACACACACACACACACACACACACACACACACACACACACACACAAGGAAACACATAGGGGTTAGGGTCAAGCCCCCGGGAACAGTGCATACTTCCGCAATCCACCAGGGCTCAGCGGCCAAGCCTGGTATTGCAGCTGTTTAAGCGGGCTGTGGACGGGTCCCTCGATTCAAGGGGCCCAGAAGTAGATATCTCCGTTCACTCCAATACAAGTGGGGAACAGGAATTTGTCTCCGCAAAAAATGTCTGGATATCAATCAAAGGCTCATAATTATCTTTATACCATGTACTAATAAAATGTAAGTTTTCTCTTTCCAAAACGTCACCTTAAGCGTTTTATTAGCCGTTTTATTTATTTATTTTTTGCAGGAGAAGGAGGGGTGGGCAGCTGAAAGGAGTTGTAGTGAAACAAATGTTGTTTCGGCCCGGCATCCGAGAGGGCTCAGTGCACGGCTCAGTTAACTTCTCGTGTCCGAGGTTTTTCCTTTTACCTAACATGAATGACGTTGATGTATTTAGGCACTGTGTTGACTTTTTATCACTTAAAGTTGCCGAGGGATGTGTAGATAGACCTCTCGCTTATGATGCTACAATGCTAACAATGCTAGACAACGAGAATATTTCTGCATCCGGCACGTCATGCACAAGGGCGTGGCCGGCTCCCATGCGGAAGCAAATCTCTCCTTGATGTTGCCCTGCGCCATTGAGCAGTTTTCATAGGAATGAATGGACGCCATTTTTTAATCCGCTGTCTTTCTTTAATAGGTCCATGGTTAGGGTACCCTGCATTAAAAGTATAGATGTTCCTTCACACACAGAGAGAGAGAGGGAGAGAGAGAGAGAGAGAGAGAGAGAGAGAGAGGGGCATGCAGGTAAGGGAAGAGATGTTGAGAAAGAGAAAATGAGAGAGAGAGAGAGGCATGCCACTAAGGGGAGAGAGAGAGAAAAGCCTGCAAGTAGGGGGAGAGACAGGGATAGAGAGAGAAAGGCATGTGGGCAGAGTGAGAGATCGGGAGAGAGGGATAGAGAGAGAAGAGAGATAGAGATATAAAGAGAGATAGAGGCCTGCAGGTAGGGGGAGAGACGATGAGAGAGAGAGAGGGAGACAGGCATGCAGGTATGGGAAGAGATTGGGAGTGAGAACTAGAAATGTACAGCGTGACAAGGCCAGTGTTTGCATCGTGTCTACGTTGCCATGGTGAGCTCTGAGCTCCCTAGACCTCTGGAACTCTGGAATCCAGTTCTTGACTTTTATTTTTTAGTCAGAGGAAGTTTGCATGACCAACATCACTACCAACATCGCCACTAGCAACACCACCACCAACATCCCCACCACCAAATTCCCCACCACCCACATCACCACCACCAACAGCTTGTTCCTGCTTATGCACCTAGGCATAATGAGCCATGCTAATGTAATCATTTTTTAAAACAAGGATGTGGTTGTAGTCTACTACTACCTCCCTTATTTCAATGTCAGACAAAAAAATATTTATATTATATCTGTAGTTTATTATACCTTGCAACGTTATTCCATTACAACCTGAAGTTGATAAGCAAGCCTGACTATTGGTGCATATTATTAACCCCTCTTTAGATTATGAGCGTGAATGTCCGGTATCTTTTATGGTCGGTTTGACAGCTAAGATGAGTTTGAATGGCTCAGTTTCCATTTATGTTGTGTTGAATACCAAGGTGGGGTTTTCCTTCTCACTCTGTCTTGGAGTCTTGTTTCTCAGACCGGGAACTGTAAACCAGCTGGTCAACACGCAGGAGCAGCTCCAAATATATCACTATATATTGCCTCTTGGCTTGAATTCCTGACAATGCACACCACTGCTGGATCAAAATGTAAGCCACCGCTTAAATAGCCCTGGACGCAGCCTCAGACAAGGGGCCAGGCTCCAACTACAGACCCCTTACCCAGTCTGAGGTACCAGGGGCCAGGTTACACCATAGACCCCTCAACCCCCCTGAGGTACCAGGGGCCAGGTAACACCATAGACCCCTCAGCCCCCCTGAGGTACCAGGGGCCAGGTAACACCATAGTCCCCTCAGCCCCCCTGAGGTACCAGGGGCCAGGGTACACAATACATATTTTTTATTTAACCTGGAAAAGGTCCCATTGAGTTACAATAACTCTTCTCCCAGGGAGTCCTGGCCAAGAGAGGCGGCAAAAAGTTTCAGAATACACAAAAGACTAGACAAGGCCAAACACTACACCACAAATGACACACTACACACACTAGAATGCTAGACAATACACACTTAATATCAAGCTATACAAACAGATATCTTAAAAGGCGTCAGGTAAAAAAACTGTTGCATTGTTCAGTCAGGGTTTATTTTAAAAGGTTTTTAAAAGTATTGAGAGGTGGGAGGGATTCTAGATTTAAGGTGGCTTGAAGTTCATTCCAGACATTTGGTGCATATGATGAAAAAGCTGTTTAACGAAGTTCTGTTCTTGTTGATGGTATGGTTAATAGTATTTTTTCTGATGACTATTTCCTGTAAAAACTATTATGGTAAGAAAGCAAATCAGTGCGTGGGATTTCCTTCTGAGGGAGAGGGAGGACCCCTTACCCCCCCTGAGGTACCAGGGGCCAGGTTACACTAGAGACCCCTTACCCAGACTGAGGTACCAGGGGCCAGGTTAGACTAGAGACCCCTTACCCAGACTGAGGTACCAGGGGCCATTTACATTTACATTTACATTTAGGGCATTCAGCAGACGCTTTTATCCAAAGCGACTTACAATAAGTGCATTTGTTACAATAAGTACATTTGTCATAAGAAGTGAAACAATATATCGCTGTCGGTACAGTAAAGACGTTCATAGAACCAAGTGCAAGTATTACAATCGCTAGGCTAACCCATTCCCCGTGTAAAGCAGCGATAGCAGCTACTGTAGATGCTACACAATTAAGTACCTTGAATAAGTGCAATGTACAAGTGCCAGGACGTACAACATTCAATGGTGGCTGTGCATTGGTTTCTATGCAGAGTCGAGATGAACTCTGAACAGGTGAGTTTTGAGTCTTTTGCGGAAGCTGGTGAGCGACTCTGCGGTCCTGACATCGGTAGGGAGCTCGTTCCACCACTGAGGTCCCAAAACAGAGAAAAGTTGTGACTTTGCTGATCGACCTTTGCTTGCTCTTAGCGATGGCGGTACCAGACGTCCAGCTGAGGTAGTTGAGCGGAGGGATCGAGCTGGGGTGTGTGGCTTTACTAATGCTTGGAGGTAGGCAGGGGCAGTTCCATCGACTGCTTTGTATGCCAGTACCATCATCTTGAATCTGATGCGAGCTATTACAGGGAGCCAGTGGAGGTCTCGGAAGAGGGGGGTTACATGTGAGAACTTTGGTAGGTTGAACACGAGGCGCGCTGCCGCATTCTGGATGCGCTGCAAGGGTTTAATCGCAGAGGCAGGGAGTCCAGCCAGGAGCGAGTTGCAGTAGTCGAGGCGTGAGATGACCAGTGATTGGACTAGAAGCTGAGCTGCTTCCCTTGTGAGGAAGGGCCGGATCCTGCAGATGTTGTAAAGTGCAAATCTGCAGGATCGGGCCACCGCAGTGATGTTTGCGGTGCAGCATAACTGATTGTCCAACACTACACCAAGATTTTTGGCAGTTGGAGAAGGAGATACAGTGATGTTCTCAACAGTGACCAGTTAGTCCATGTGTGGGCAATCTTTCCCTGGGATTAGGAGGAGCTCAGTTTTGTTGAGGTTAAGCCTCAGGTGATGGGCAGTTGTCCAGGTGCTGACTTCTGCCAGACATTCAGATATGCGTGTTGCAATCAGGGCTTTGTCAGATGAGGGAAAGGAGAGAAATAGCTGAGTGTCGTCAGCATAGCAGTGATAGGAAAAGCCGTGGGATGTAATTACAGAGCCCAGAGATCTGGTGTAGAGGGAGAACAGAAGAGGCCCCAGTACAGAGCCTTGAGGGACACCTGTATCAAGCGTGCAAGGTTTGGACAAGGAGCCATTCCATGTTACCTGATAAGTGCGATTCATCAGGTAGGACGTGAACCAGGAAAGGGCAGATTCAGCTATGCCAAGCTGGGCGAGAGTGGCGAGGAGGATCTGGTGGTTCACAGTGTCAAATGCTGCAGACAAGTCAAGGAGAATGAGAACCGATGAGAGGGACGAGGCTCTGGCCGCCCGGAGGGACTCAGTCACCGCGAGGAGAGCCGTCTCAGTGGAGTGTACTTTTTTGAAGCCTGACTGATGAGGGTCAAGCAGGTTGCTAGATGAGAGATAGGAGGACAGTTGGTTAGCGACGGCACGTTCCAATGTTTTAGAGAGGAATGAAAGAAGAGATACCGGTCTGTAATTCTGGAAGTCAGTGGTATCAAGCGTTGGTTTTTTGAGGAGAGGCTTTATTCTGGCAGTCTTGAAAGACGTTGGAACAATGCCAGAAGTGAGGGTGGAGTTAATAAGTGCGGTTAGAAATGGCAGGATGTCGTTTGACACAGCCTGGAGGAGGGAGGAAGGGATAGTGTCAAGGGGGCAGGTGGTGGCATGGTTAGATGTTATATTTCTGTTGACCTCGTCTGAGGTGAGAGGGATGAATTGGGTAGGTTACTCCATAGAACCCTTAGACCCCTGAGGTACCAGGGGCCAGGTTACACCATAGACCCCTTACCCACTCTAAGGTACCAGGGGCCAGGTTACACTAGAGACCCCTTACCCAGTCTGAGGTACCAGGGGCCAGGTTACACCATAGACAGAGCTCCATCAGTATCATGTCAACATGCCTGTTGTAAGTTGTCCATGGGGCGTTTCTTTGTACATTGATTGTTTTCAATGTATAATCAATGTACAAAGAATAATATCATTATTCATGTGTGCAAGTGGTCTGTTGTTGCTAGCGATAACACGATAGAGGGGGGCGGGGATGAGGGAGGTGAGGGAGGAGATAAGGGAGGCGATAAAGGGGGGGAGGAGATAAGGGAGGTGAGGGAGGAGATAAGGGAGGCGATAGAGGGGGGGAGGAGATGAGGGAGGTGAGGGAGGAGATAAGGGAGGCGATAAAGGGGGGG
The DNA here is from genome assembly GCF_949987615.1 of Pollachius pollachius. Lineage (NCBI taxonomy): Eukaryota > Metazoa > Chordata > Actinopteri > Gadiformes > Gadidae > Pollachius > Pollachius pollachius. The sequence goes on along the minus strand of NC_136934.1, from coordinate 24,702,952 downwards.
AGGAGATGATAGTGGTGGGGAATAGATAAGGGACGTCAGGAGATGAGGGAGGTGAGGGAGGTGGGGAGGAGATGAGGGAGGTGAGGGAGGCGATAGAGGGGGTGGTGGAGATGAGTGAGGTAGGGAGGAGGTGAGTGAGGTAGGGAGGAGGTGAGAAGGGTTATGAGGAGATTAGGGAGGTAAGGGAGATGGTTTGGAGACAAGGGGGGATGGGGATGGGGACTGAGGAGGACAGTCAATCCTAAGAGGAACAGAGAGCATCATGGGTAAGGAGAGGAATAAAAGGTAGAGAGAGAGAGAGAGAGAGAGAGAGAGAGAGCACTTTGCACCTGTTTTCCAGATGACAGCGGTGGCAGACAGGTGTGACAGCCTTGCAGTGATCATTTGGTCAATAAAGTTGTGTGAATCTGGATAATAGAATGATAATATATGTATCTTTCTCCATATTGTCAGATGACCCAACCAAGGCTAATTACATCATGCTACCAGCCTCAGAAGGGAGGGGCTATGATGGTACTCCTGTGGTTCCAAACGCTGCTACCTAGCAGCTTCTACCTAGTGGGCTACCTAGCATGTACATAGTGTGCTACCTATTGTATGCTACCTAGTATTTGCTACATAGCGTGTGCTACCTTGCATGTGATACAGTGTTGCCTAGTCTTTCATAGTTTGTGTCACATCCTTTCTCATTTTGGGTAAATTGCTTTGTAGCTAAAAATACAACTTTAAAACTTTCAGCAAAGTGTGTCATTCCATAGTACGAGTAAAATGTAGGATCTTTTTCTCACTTTGAACTTTTGACAGCAATTCAAAGTAAGAAAGTGTTCTTAGTGGTTAGAAGTCTTCTTCAAGACGAGAAGGTTAGAGTTAGGGTTAGAGATCTATTGAGATCTTTTAGGGTCTGTGAAGCAGTAGATCATAAATAGACCATTCTGGGAGCTCTGAATTATTCAGACGTGGTGGTTGTGAAGAGCCTTCAGTCTGCTCCTTTCATGACGCTTTTGAGGAGAAACTGTTTCTCACAGAAACTCTTTTATGGTTAAAAAGCTTGCTACTGAGGTGTTGATGCCCCTGCAGGTGGAGTGCCTCAGTTGACCTCGACACAGGGCCGACTGGCCCTCGGGAGAATGGCTGCTTCATTCCAGGCTGAACCGGTTTGCAATATTATGTATTGTATAACCCCAAGGGTTAGGGTTTGGGTTAGAATGATGCACGGCCCCGGGCTCGGTTAGAAATGTCCAGCAAGCACTAGAATTTGACCGCGGCGGTTCGCAGAAGGGGCACAGCGCACTGAGCTCGGCTCATAGCCACACCGTAGTAGCAACGGCACCCTGTAGCACAATGAGTTTGAGCCCATCGGCCCACAGTACATGACCTAAAAAATAGCTCACCTTTTTTGCCTTTGTATTGTCGTAAGGTAATTGATGAAGTAGGTACTTTAGTGTACCCATTTTTTTTTAATTATTTTGTAGTTATTTGGTCAGACCCTTCGGACCGGACTAGAACTGTTTGAAAGAAACCCAGACAGGGCTTATTGGCAAACAAACAGGCTGGCCCCCATGCCCCCAGCCCCCACAGTTCTTTCACAGTTTTTTGCCTCGGGAGCAGGGGTCGAAGTTTCTTTGTCTCTCAGTTCATTCGGAGGGTTTGAGTCTCTCCATTCTGTTATCAGTGAATACCAAGGCATGTAGTAGGCCTAAGGGCTGCCTTACCCAGCTAGGATTTGGAGCCCTGTCACCCAGACCGGAGCTAAGTCCCTGGGATCCCACAGCTCTGCACTCAGTTTGGAGACACCACACCAGCTTCTCCACCTCCTCCACCCTCTTCTCCGTCTTCTCCTGTCTCTCCTCAAGTCAGAGCAGGGGATAGTAGGGTTAATCATTACATGTTTTGTGTCTGTGATTGCCAGACCAAACATTCCTTTCTTTACTTTATTCCACCGCTCCTTCCCTCTTACCTTCCTTCCTTTCTTCCTTCCTCTTCCCTTCCTCCTCCTTCCACTTGTTCTGGAAGTTCAAATTGCGGCCATTGTCTTCTCTGTAACTTGATACTGTCTTTAAGAGACCGGGGTGTCACCAAGCATCCGCCAGCTGTCTGCTGGAGGTGGAGGTGAGGCTACAGATGAAAGGTGGAGATATGATTTAACCTGGGGTGCTCATGTTGGCACTAGATCCAACATGTCCTGGCCTTCATCTCCTCTTAGCTCCTCCTCCTCCAAGCACCATGCAGGACCCCACAAGATGCTGGAATCATACCTACGCACGTTGGACTGTTCCACAAAGAAGTCTCCTCCACAACCACCCAGCAAGCTCTGGCACGCTATCCCAAATAACAAAGAACATAAGAGGGCCTATGTCCCCCACCTTCCCTGCACCCCACCCCTGAACAGCTTCTCCTATCCTGACCCCACCCAGCCTATCCTTACCCCCCACGTCCCCCACCCAGCGTATCCTACCTCAGCCTTCTCTGTTTCCTAGGTTCTTTAAAGGTCCCATGGCATGCTACTTTATGGATGGTTTTATATAGGTGTTAGTGGGTCCCTAATACACTGAACCGGGACATGGAGGAGAAAGGGATTGTTGCCATTTGCGGACTCCCGGTACTTATACAACGAGACTCATAGGGGGGGTTATCTCGGCCATGGTTGAGAAGGAATTGGGGCACACACACTCCGCCGGGGCACACACACTCCGCCGGGGCACCACCACCGCGGGGCTCCGGCGGGAGACAATCCCGGGCAACAATCCCTTACTCCTCCAAGTCGCGTTCAATCTGGACTTCAGGAAGTCAAAGGCAAAGTTCCTTTCTCCCAATTTCTTCTCAACCATGGCCGAGGTAACCCCCACGAGTCTCGTTGTGGAAGTACCAGAGTCGTCAGAGAACCCGACGCAGTCTAGTCTTTTTCACCAAATGGGAGCTTTACACAAGATTGCGTTATTGTGTTGCGTGTTATGTGCCATAACACCAACAGCAGAACGGTTATCCAAATAACAAAGAAGCACTTGCGTTAACACTTGCGTTATAGTGTGTGTATTCACACACACACATGTGGAGCCCGCACAATCGTAGATCATTGTCTCATTGGCGGGCCAAATTCTCTGGGCGGGTAAAAGCAGAGAAAGGGGAGTTAACCTGGCCTCTTATGACGACATATGGGCCAAATTCCAAATGGGCCCATCTGAGCTTTAGTTTTTTCAAAGGCGGAGCAGGATACCTAGGGCTCTTATTACACCTAATGCCATTTCTAGCCACTCGGGGACCATAGGCAGGCTAGGGGTACTCATATTATCGTTAGAAAACCTCATAAAATGAAATTGTCATGCCATGGGACCTTTAAGGATGATGCAATTTTAGGGGGTGGTTCTCTAGCTGGATTCCACTTTGCTTCAGTTAAACTCGATTTCAATAGACGCTAATACCTCACATGGGGGGCATTACTGCAGGAGTGTATGTCTTCAAATATCAACCATACGTATCAAATAATAGTTTTGTTCACTTTCATTCCGTTTGGGACTTTGAATTTCTCTACAGAAGCGAGTGGTACAGGATCAAAATCCCTGAATATGTTCAATGTTGGATGACTTTGCCATATTAGTGAGAGAAATGTGAGAATATCTGTTTCTAGTTGACTGTGCTGGATGAGACTATTTTGCATTAAGACCACTCCTACCTAATTTCTGAGTGATCAGGGCATCTCAGATTGGTTCTGAGAAGAGATTTGGCCTGTCAATCACGTATAGCCAAGCTCCTCCACAGAGGCCTGAATGCAACACTAATGGCAGAAAAAGTTTTTTCTTGCTCTCATCTGCTCTATCTTTCTAACCCTCAAGTATTGCTTCAGCAGGCTCTATATCATTAGATCTACTGATTATTGTGCACATGATGATTTTTTTTGTTAACCCACCAAAGCTATTGCTTGCCTCTCTCTCAGAAGCACTTCTCCCTGCACTCAACTTATTTTTTTAAACCATGGCCATTCAGTGTTCCAGAATGCACCCCTGGCTAAGCTAGAGTTTGCGTTACCAGGCTTGCCATCCCGGCCAAGTAACCAGCTCTCTAATCCCGCCACTCTCTAATCCCGTCCACAAAGGGACAGTCGAAAGTAATCGCCCATGTTGTGTACTGTATCCAAATTAGCATACTGACAAATCAAAGCTTTCACAATTAATAATAAAGCCTGTTTTGCATATTGTAATAAAACATTTGATTACTATATAACCTTTTTCTAAACGTACCATTTACAGATCTGGAGCAGATCGCGGGAAGCGTGACATATTACCCAGTGTCAAATTGGTACAATATTACATATCGGAAATATCCACCTTGGACTGAATAGTAAATCAATGTTATAGATTGTCTCACATTGTGTGTGTTTTTTAGCCTGTATTATTCCTTTAAGATGGAGGCTATCTGAACCCAGACTGGTGCTTACAGTCTGCTTCTCCCCCGCCACTGTTTCAGCCTCCATTGGGATGTAGTTGACCTGTGTCCTGCAGGGTGGGGCTGTTGCTAGGAGCTGAGGGCCATTCGGTGCTTCTGTGCCCTGATACTGTGAGTTTACTTCCTGTCTGACCCATCTTCCATCTTCTGGTCAGGTCTGGTTGGATATATTTCTAAGCCTAAAGTGAGTGAATTGTGAACCTCGGGGTGTTGGAGTGTTGCAGCATGGGAGCCAGTCTTGACCGGCTATTACTGACTGACTCATACATAAACACAGCGACTGTTCCCAGCGCTTCTGAAAGGGGCCAATTTGAAACAATTACAGGTACCATAATGTGTGGCTGTGGGGCCGTTTGATGTCCAAGTGTTAAAGAGAAACGGCGGAACTGCAGAGTCCTTGGTCCTCTGTTATTTCCTCCTGTCTGTGGGCTGTTGTTACTAGTGATTGACTAAATGTATGATCATCTGTTGAAGCAGTTTCCTCTAACAAGGTTTTTCTGACTTGAGGCTGGAGCACCAGCATAGTGCCTGCAGGGGAAAGGTGGATATATTTTATATACCCCCCACCCCCCCTATCCCCCCCCCGATCTAAAAGGGGTTAGAGGAGGGGGGGGAGTGTGTGTGTGTGTGTGTAGTTTAGATTTCTCTCCCCCTGCCCTCAGCCCTGTGTGTGATAATTATGGGATGCAAGCCGTATTACGACTCAGACATTCCTCCTGTTGTTTTCAACAGTAAACAGAGGTATTCTCCTTAAGTGCAAACATTCAATAAGCCCCTTTACCCCACCGCTCAATGGAGGACCTTTTATAACCCCCCCACCCCTTCCACAAACGCACACCTTTATTCTTGGACAGAAAACACACAAAGGGTTTGAAGGGGGCATTGTTGTGCTGGGAGGACAGTGGCTGTGGGTTTTGTAAAAGTACAGAAACCTTAACCATTTTGATCCTCGTTATGACCCTCAGAAAGGCCCTCGGTTCTGGAGCGGAGGGAACATTTACATTTACATATTTTCTATCGTCTCCCAGCCTGCTACCCACTGAGTCAGCACTTCTCCTCAGCCCCCTTCTCTGTGGGGGCCAGGGGGGATCAGATGTTTTGGTGAGATTTCACATAGGACACAGCTGGGCTAATGGGCTAATTCCAGAACCTACTCTCCTGTGTCTTCTGCCGCTATTCTCTTTGAAGAGATGTGACCTACAGTAATACAGAGATGTTAAGGAGCAGGTAGTTGTAAGACACTACAGACCCAGGTCATTAAGGAGCCGGTAGGGGTTGGACAATGAAAACAGAGACAGGTCATTGACAGGTAGGGGCTAGACAGTGAATGCAGAGATGGGTCATTAAGGAGCAGGTAGGGGTTAGAAAGTGAATACAGAGACAGGACATTAAGGAGCTTGTGGGGGTTAGACAATGAATAAAAAGACAGGACATTGAGAGGAAACGGTTAGACATTGAATGCAGAGATAGGGCATTAAGGAGCAAGTAGGGGTTAGACAGTACAGAGACAGGTCATTAAGGAGTAGGTAGGGGTTAGACAGTACAGAGACAGGTCATTAAGGAGTAGGTAGGGGTTAGACAGTACAGAGACAGGTCATTAAGGAGTAGGTAGGGGTTAGACAGTACAGAGACAGGTCATTAAGGAGCAGGTAGGGGTTAGACAGTACAGAGACAGGTCATTAAGGAGCAGGTAGTGGGTGAGACATTGATGTCAGTTCTATTTGATTCTAAACTAAGAGTTCAGTCTGGTTGGGATGCCATCAGCAGCCCTGGGGATGCTTAAAATAGAAACACAGCCCTAGTGGCATGCTCCTCTGTAGGGATCTGGGGGGCCCCTGTCAAACACTAGTACAGCATGGCCCCTGGGGCCAAACAATGTCAATCTCTCCCTCTCCCACTCCCCCCGACTATCGTGTGGCGCTTTGTAGTGTAGACAGTCTGAGGTAAGATGTATAATCAGAGGTGTTCCAGAACATCATTCCAGGTGTCATGTAACCATGGTGCTGTGTAACATCTGGACCCAGACCCCCTTCCGATCACATGATCAGGGGCTTTACTTTGCCTGAGGTGGATGCAGGAAGCTGCTGTCCTGAATGCTGTTTATTGGGAGGGAAGGAGCAGAAGGCACGGGGGCTAGAGGAGACTAGTACACTAGGCTGGGATCTTCCTGCTACGAGAGTAGGCTGCTAGGAGACTAGGAGTCTAGAAGACTAGGCTGCTAGCAGGCAAGGAGACTAGGAGACCAAAAGACCCGACTGCTAGGAGACTAGAAGACCAGGCTGCTAGGAGACAAGGAGACTAGGAGACTAGAAGACGAGGCTGCTAGGAGACTAGGAGTCTATAAGACTGGGCTGCAAGGGGACTAGGCTTTGATGTCCTTGCTAGAATACAAGACTGTAATCTTCCAGCTAAGAGACTAGGATGCTAGGACACTAGGCTGCTAAGAGGCTAGGCTGCTTGGAACTAGGAGACGGGGCTGCTAGGAGACTAGGAGACGGGGCTGCTAGGAGACTACTCTGTGATCTTCATGCTCAGATAAGGTTTATGGCGTGTGTTGTCCGAAGGTTAGCATTAGGGGACCCTGGGAAACAAGGTGACAGTCATCGTTGTTACCCTTGTTCCTAACCTCTCATTGCTAAAGCCTTACAGTCATAAATTATACTTTATTCCCATCCTAACACCAACCCAATCCTTACTGTGACAAGAACACACAGAGTCTAGGCGAAAGCAGGACTGGTGACTTTGTTCTCTAAGCCTGATGGGAACGGCAGACAGTGCCTTTCTCAGGAAAAGGGGTCATAAAATGTATGGGCCCCCCATTAGAGCACCCGCAGAGGGAACAGGTGGGGGGGGGGGGGGGGGGGGGGGTTACTCAGAGTGATGGTTGGGGGCAAACCTCTTGATGATGTGCTAGATGAGGGGTCAGGGCTGGTCGCATGCAGGAATGCATATGGCACACTAGAAGGTTCCACCACACAGAGTTTCAAACTCCCAATCATGTGACAACATAAAATACATAATATTGTATTTATATTATTTATATGCCTTAGGTATTTATTAGGCACAGGCTTGAAAGGAAATCTGCAGCACATTTAAGCAGAACCTATAAACATATTGTGGAATCTCTTAAAGATCCCATATCATGCCTTTTTAGGGTTAATAATTACATTTGGGGGTACAAGTAGAATAGGGTTACATGCCTGTATGTTATAAATAGCCCTTATTATTCTCTCTTTGCGCGTGCGTCTGCAAATTCACACCCACGAGAAGTTGTAAACATTGCGGGTAGCCGGGAGGCGTGACTTCTGCACTTCAGCACCGTCCATTGAACGTCTCAATGTTACTGAGGTAAAGTTTGAGCTGCTTCACACACTTATTGAGGGGCGTTCTCAGTGGGGGCGAATACTCCCCCTGGCTCAGACTTAGATTTTTCTAGTTTAGCAGACATAAAACATGTATGCATATGTAATTCAACAGTCTAAACAAAGGGTCAAGTCGAAAAAGCATGATATCAACCATTTAATTAAACAAGAGATCCACCCACTCTGACTGGGGCAGGTTGAGGACACTGTGCCGGGAGGTACTGGACAGCAGACTATCCTGGACAGAGCACTGATATTTTGGATACTGAAATGAAAAGAAACACATCTGTGATAAAAAGTTATGTACCTCGTTTGAACCGTACCGCAACACTCGGTGGAAACACGCCATTGGTGAGGTCAGGCGCTACAAAAGCGTTCTAGGAAGGCCACAGCTGGAGCTGGACTGGCCCCCAATATTAGTGCAACTTATGTTAACAAGATGCATCAGATTCTCTCCTGGTTGAGAGTAGAGCAGAGATGAACAGCTTCACTTCACTATGCTTCATCAGAAATATCGCAGACAGAATATCACATTACAGAGAGAACAGAGCTTGATGACGTGGTGATGTAGCGTGGGAACAGTGTTGTTAACTTCTTCACCATTGCTGGTGAAAAGTTTGAATGACACTACGTTAAGTCATATTTACTCACGTTATGTCATTTTGTTTGAATGAAATAGCCACCAGTAACAGAACGTGAACTTGTTAACTTACAATTATATGGGTCGACCACCTAGACAGCTGTAGATAATGTTATATGGGGTAGCTCAGCCATATCCATAAGCAGGGGCGTAGGAATGAGTTTAACACTGGGGTGGACACATATCGGAAACCTGACAGATCCGGTATAATTTTTAGGTGGGACAAATGCGCCTGTCTCCGATATTGGAGGGGACACGTCCCCTCCGTCCCCCCCGGTTCCTACGCCCTTGTCCATAAGTACCCTGCCCTAAACAAAAGCCTAACTAAAATGCAATTAAAGCGAAACCAAGAAGAGCACCTACAAAACGAGGACACGGGTATATGTTGAGATTCAGACCATGTATTTGTGAGTCTTTTGTATTTCTGGGGTTTCTAATGCTGGTAAAGGGAGTATGATCCCACCATCCATCCTCACTAAACGTAACGGACAAATACCTTGAATAAAACCACAGATTTTTGGGGGGTTGAAAATTGTTGGAAATAATTGGGAATAATGTTAGAAGACAAGTCAACAAAATATATGACATGGTTTGAGTGGTTTGTAGATATTTTAATGCAGTTAAATGTTACATCTTATAACTTTGAACCCAACAGAAAGAGGGATTTCCCTTAGAGACCAAATAATGTGCTATCCAAAACTCATGTGCGCTATTGAATGCCTATTTGTTTTGCTTCTTAAAGTCTATGGTTGCCATAGAGGGGACTCGCTTCAAAACTATTTTTTTAACTTTCATCCGGTGCCCTGCATAATGAAACGGGAAAGGACGAGTAACCAAACTAACTCTAAATGAAATCCTTTCCTTCGATTTATATGGCGACACTAGATTAAGATTTAAATATTTTGGAGATGCCAAGCTTGTATCTCTGTTCTACTGAAGAACCCTTTGAGCAGAAATCAAACAGTGTTTATGCTTGGCAGAGACTAGCCGGTAAATGTGTAAAATAAAAATGTATCTTCAAAAGGCCTGATCCCTACTGGGCTTTTAAAGCAAGAACTTTATAATTTAAAGTAATTTACACAGAAAACCTTCAAAACTTCATTGAAATGTACAGCTTCTGTACGGCGTAATGCAGAATCTTTATATTATAAAAGGTTTTTTGTAGGTATTTGTAGGTAGTATTTCACATTCCCTGGTAGACCTCTGAAGAATATGTCCCGCCTCCGACCCTCCCGGTTCCCTTGGTCAAATGTCTATGGGAGGGACTTATTCTTCAGTGGTCTATTATGACCAGTGATTGTGACACAAATGATCCAAGTCCTCCTATCAAACCTACTACCATGCGAAACCCTAGGGTCTAGACTCATCTCCATATTTGGCATCTCCTCTGTTCCCTCATTGGCCCCATGTTTAAGACTTTATATTCCCACACCTCATCCTCCTTATCTAAGCTCTGCCTCAGGGACAGGTGGTTGGAATGCTTAGAAAAGGAGCCTTGATGCAGCCTTTTACCCTCCTTTAGCATAGATTACTCCCGAGCAACCTTTATGAAAGGAAGGAGATAGTGGTATCCCATAATCCTTTACAGCGGCAATATTTAAAGCAACATACCACCGACAAAGTTTACCGACTCTACGCGAAGACGCATGAGAGACGTGGTAAGGCAGGAGAAGAGAAGAGAAGAAAATACAATTGATAATAATTGATAAAAATTCCAGAAACATATTATTTGAATCTAAATTAATTCATATATTGCTGGTTATTAAGCACACAATATACACCGTAAGAAAATAAAATGCAGACTTCACATTTAAGAAAGACTACTGGGGGCAGTTCATTTCAACATCAACATAAGTTCAGCCTCTTTTTTTTCACATGTGAATTGGGATTCAAGTGGCCTAAAATATTCCTGTTGGCCAAGTTCGACAAAGTGATTCTCACTGTTTACGACAACCTGATTGAAATCAATAACCTGATTGAAAATAATTTCGGAAAACCGTAGTTCCATGCTAGAGACGCTAGAGGTCAGCAATATTCGCCGTCGCGCAATGACATCGGTTAGGAAAAGTGGAGTCTAATTAATTTTAAACAGTGCTGTCTTTTCCTATGTTCGAAAGGAAGCACCTTTACATCTCTCCTTGACCCGATGAAGTTTTCCACAAAGGTTAAGGAAAGGAGGCATAAAGTTTAGGAGATTAGACACATACAGGCAGGTTACGTCTTCGGATGTAAAACGGTCCACGTAGAGCGAGCGAAACCAATCATAAGGATCCGCTGAAGACATATATGAAATTGGTGACTGTTTATCTCACCGCGTCAAGGCTTTTCGGTTGATCCAATAGTAAAGCAATACAGCTTATTTGGTTACGAACAACTGTATATCTCAATGACCCAATGCTTTTGGGTGATCCGTCCCTTGGCCCATATTCCGTAATTGTGTGAAAGGGCGCAGGAAGTAAGTTTTCCTGAATTTAGCTGCGTGTGTGAATTGTGTTCATCCTTAGCAATGCCTGCAATATGATCCCAGTCATTTACTATGGGAACTATGTCTGAAAGAGGCTACAGCTTGTAGGACTAAACAGCTTGGTAGAGCAAACAGAGCTTGGTAGGGTTAGACAGAGCTTCTAGATTTTGTGATGGACCAGGTGGTTTCCAGTTTCTTTATCTCTGAGTACAAGAAGCTGTGGCATCTTTTTATGTGGTCGCCAAAAACAGAAGTGCCTGCAACCCCCTTCCCCCCCTCTCACCACTACCATCTCCATTCCCACGTATCCCTAGCCAGAACACAACAGCCTCCATCTGTATACTGACATGGCATAAAGACACGTTCTTCCTTGAACTCTTTGACCAGGTGCTGCTTGAGCAGTGAAGGAATGTGCTTTGTTGTGGATTACAAAACACTCTAGTTCATGAGAGGAGGGTGAGGAGGAGGAGGAGGAGGAGGAGGAGGAGAGGAGAGGGAGGGAACAGGGGACGAAGAGGGGAGGTGAGTAGCAGGAAAGGAGGATGAGGGGGAAAGGAATATGAGAGGAGAGGAGGAGTAGAATTGGAGAGGAGGAAGAGGAGGTGGGATTAGGTCACAGTTATTTTGGAACTTGATGAGGGAGAGCTGAGCCCTGGAATCGTTAGTGGAGATGGTTGTCTACATCACAGATCCTCAATCTGATTGGCTGTTGGCCAGGCCATGTGGTAGCCCCTCCTGTTTGTAGACATGGCTGACAATCATGTGGCTCTCTGACTTTATTATTACATATAATATTAATACATTATTAATGCACACAGTTTTAAAACATTAATTCATACAGTTTTAATACATTATTAATTAATATAATATTTAAATATTATTAATACATGTAATATTATTAAACTATTAATGCACAGCCACCATTGAATGTTGTACGTCCTGGCACTTGCACATTGCACTTATTTATAGTACTTAATTGTGTAGCGTCTGCAGTAGCTGCTATCGTTGCTTTACACGGGGAACGGGTTAGCCTAGCGATTGTAATACTTGCACTTGGTTCTATGAACATCTTTACTGTACCGACAGCGATATATTGTTTCACTTCTTATGACAAATGTACTTATTGTAACAAATGCACTTCTTGTAAGTCGCTTTGGATCAAAGCGTCTGCTAAATGCCCTAAATGTAAATGTAATGTAAATATTAATACATGAAATATTGACACATATATTATAAACACATTATTGATTTATATTATATCAATATATTATTAAGAAATATTTAACATATATAATCGTAATATATTAATAATACATATCATATGAATACATTCTTATATATGTAATATTAAGAAATTATTCATACACAAATTATTCATACATTATTATTTCATTATATGTGTACATTATTAATACATATAAAATGAATACACCATTATATGAACATTAGAAAATGGCCAGATAACCTCTCGACCTCCCCTTGAAGACCGATCTTACCTCCATTCCTCTGACCTCTTCTCCTAACCTCCTCCCCTCTCACCTACTCTCCTCCCCTCTCTCTTCCCCTCTGTATTTCTCCTCTTTTAATTCTCATCTCTCTTCTTATACTGTCTGACCTGCCTCACCAAAAGACCAATTGTAAACAGTAAACCTAAATGATATATGATACATATGATATATATGATATACAATATATAATATTTAGTATTACACCTCTGGTGAATACCTTGGGTTCGAGCTGAGTGCTTTGACTACATGCTGCAACATGTCAGTGACTGACAGGCAGCTATGTGTTTGTCAACAAACCAGAGCCGGCAACAGGTAGGAGAAGGCGGGCTTAGAAGGGGCTATAAACAAAGCCAACAAGAAGCTTTTAACCCTACTCCTATGGCTACTCCCCTTCCATGTTGGCTTACAAAGATCACCTGAAGGAACAGAGGAGCTGGGGGAGACTCACAAATCAGTCTTTAGATTAATTTCTGAGAAAACTGATAGCCTACAAATCTGGATGAACAGGGGTCATAGCAGTCAGCAGGAGGTCTAATATCTATATTTATATTATAATGTATTATTTTTGTACATGAATAACTGATGCCAGACAGAGTTATTGAATGAAAACAGATTTATACGACCACAGAGATCATTTAAACCCAGACTCTATCTCGTGCTCCCCATGTTGAATATTTTGTGTGCACTGTAGTTTAATGTAGACCCCGTAGTTCGATGGGGATTCCTAGGATCTGAGGTTTGTAAGGACCATCCTTTATGAGGGCAGGAATAGTCTGGTGCTTTAATGTCCAGTTTATTACCCAGAGGAAGTTAAAGCACCTCAACACAACCACACACCGTCTGACAAGCTCTGTTTACTTCATTCATTCATGGCCTCCTGTAAACCTGCCCAGTCATATCCTGCAAGCTGGGTGAACTTGGTTTTGTGTTTCCTAAATAAAACCCAGCCAGTAGGTTTGTTTTTAGCAAGACTACTTAGTTACAAAGTGAAAGTTAAAATAGCCGAAACATTTCCTGCATGGCGCCTGGCAGCTGTTTGGAGCGCCGACCCACTGTGAGTAGCATAGCAGCAGAGCCCCTACTGCTAAATATGGAGCAAATAGCAGGCTCTGTAGCATAGCACAAACTGCTAAATTTGGAGCAGGCTAGGTGGGATAGCAGCATAGCGCTAAGGGCTAAATATGGAGCGGGCTAGCATGCTCTGTAGCATAGCAGCCTAGCGCCTACTGCTAAATAGGTAGCAGGCTACTACAGCTGATAGGCCCACAACCCCCACCATTTTCCCTACTGACGTTGATAGTCAGCTTGTTGGTTGCCTCTGCTCTTCATCAAAGTTGCACATCTGTACCTGTAACCATCATCTGTATCCTCTCAGCCCCCCTCCCCTGTCCACTGAAATGATGGAGAGAGTTCTCTATATGTCTCCCTCTCTCTCTTCCATCCTTTCTTCATTAACTTTTTTCCATACTCGCTCTCTCTCCCAGGACAGGATCAAAACAGATTGTGCTTTTTCGGCAAGTGAGCAAAACGCTTTGAAAGTTCCACAGTGACTCAATTATAGCAATATGAAGAGAATGCCAGGAGCTGAACCCTGGTCCTGTGAGGTAACAGAAGGGAAAGAGCCTCACCCAGCCTCAGCCCATCCTATCCCTCTGCTGTGGTGGCAAAGAACGGCCTGTTGGATGTTGGGGCAGGGTGAATCCAGCAGTAGGGGATGTCACGATACCAGACATTAAGTAGTCGATACCAATACCAGTGAAATTCCACGATTCTCGATACCCAATTAGTCACCACGGTAAAAAACAAAAGCAAAGCAATAAATCCCATGTACTTCAACATACACCCATTTATTAAAAACATTTGGCACTGGCATGTAGCCTTCAAGTAATGAATAAAAATAAAGCACTATAACATTACAAAAAAAACAGTGGCAAACAATATAAAGTGCAAACTGAGGCATTATTCCTTCTTCTTTTAAACATGGATAGTAAATAAAATAGAATTTTACATTTTTTTCACATGTAAAGGGCAGCCAATGAGGCACTTTCTCTCGTATTCACCCCTCTTGAGGGCACTTTTTCAACCATGGAGGCACCGGGGGCGGCGGTCGCCCCCCCTGCCCCCCCCCTGAGTCCGCCACTGGCTCTATGGAAATGCGACCCTCGCTTTTCACAGTGTATTTTAAGATAAGGATAACCAAGATAACACTTTGGATACATTGTTGATGTAACGTTAACATGACTTGAAACTCACTCAACTTGAATTCTTTAAATAAATCTAGATATCTGTCTTTGCGGTGCTTCGATAAGTTGAAGGTGTTTCTTCCTTTCGTTTAAAAAACGCAATGACACCGTTGCATATAGGTTTTTGCGAATCTATTATTAATCCCTGATCATCCGCCTGAAATGCAAAGTACTCCTTGCTTCTTACTTTATTTTTATATTTACTCGATACCTTATTCTTTAGGGACCTTTCTGTATTTTGGATTGAATGGAATTTAAGGAAGAAAGATATTTTTGACTATATTTGTGCACTGTGAAACCAAGCAAGACTATTATTAGAAACAAACCAAGTATCACATTTATTTTGATTCAGGCTAACCAAACGGACTGTACTCGTGAAACACGTTGGCCTGGCAGCATATGCCAATGTCATCATGGTATTCATCAGCCACAAAAATATGTCAAAACCTCAAATATAATCTCAACATTTTTGAAAAAGCCTTTTCAGCTCAATTCAAAAGGGCTCAATATGAAGAGTACGCTATAGGGCATTGTACAAAGGCAGGTGTCCCAGAACTACAAGCAGAAACAAAAATAGAGAAGAGACGGTGTCAAGCGTCTCACTTTGTAGGAAGCCGTGATGTTGAGAGAAAGAGCTGCTGGGTGGGACTAGTGGAAACAATATGTACCTGATTATCTTGATGGCCCTGGATCCTTCACTTGAATGTCTGCACAGTGTATGCTGTACAAGTACACATGTATTTGTGCTTTTCCTCTAGTATTTTGTTTTATTCGAACAGCTGGCTCATGTTTTTGACTGATCGAAATATCAAGGTGGTTTAACTACACTTTAATCAACAGTGTTTGAACACTGCTTGTGCAGATCCATTTAATAAGAGCCGGACTCACAACATTGGCTGATCTGATCTGGACAGCAGTGGAAATCTGCTGCAAGCGGGATACTTAATGCAAATCACTGCGTATTTTGGAATGACTGTTGAATGAATCCCTGGTGTTGTTAGGGTGGCGTAAGAGATGGAGTGCAGCATCAGGCAGAAGAAAATCATGTCTTTCCCCCACTGACACACTCTGCTGCAGTGGTGGAAGGAATGGAGGAGGGTGTGGCACACTTCTCTCCTTCACAACCACAAGCTCAGTAAATAATGAGTAGTAGATGTGTGAAAAAAGGTCTTTAAAGCACAAGTGTGAAGGTTACAAAAAACTCTCTAGCGGTGTAACACCAGTCAATTCATTATTTTAATATTATAAGTTAAAGGGTGCCTGTATTATAATTATTTTAGACCCCATCACTTGGCTGCTGACTCTACAGATTAGACACATATTTATATTTATATAAGTTATAGCTATAGCTATATAATATGAATAGGAGAAATTGTACAAGCTGTATGTAGATTTGAAAAGGATGAAATACGATTAAACGAGACATAGAAAAGTGCATCGAAAGCATTTAGAAAAAAACACTGCTGAGAAGTACTTGCAGCTGTCTGATCTAGTCCTCCGCTGGGCTTCACCATCAAAGCCTCTCGGCACTCTGCTGCTTGTTCTGTTACATTCCCTCACTCCAATAGTTCCGTCAGACCCTGAGGTCAGAGTTCAAAACAGGTAGGGCTTGGGTGATCTGAGGTTCACTTTCTGAATAAATACCACATTACATCTGGACTTCTAGATATCTGGTTCTCTCTGGCTACATTGCAACTAGCAGGTGTTCTGAACATATGGGAACCTGTGGATCAATATTGTTCATGTGTGGAAGCCAGCTCACTTAGACTCAATGTCCCAGCATGACAATGTGCTGACGGAAATGTACAGCCTTGAAACTCTGCGGTTTCTCTGAGCGATGGAGGGGTGGTTTAGAGAGGAGGTCTTCATCTCACTAGTGGGGACAGGATGTTTCCGCCATGAAAAGAGGCAAGGATATGTATTATTAAAGCTCTCACAAGGATGCAAGTGGTCAAATCACATCCTTGGGTTAACAAATAACCCTCTGTCTGGGTTCAGGTTGTCTGTTGCTCTACACATGTTGCATGTCTACCTCAATCCGCAAGGGTTGGGTCAGGCTCTTCAGAAGGGTCTAGTATAAGAGTCTAGCTTGTATTTAGGGTCAGGACCTAGGATCTTGATCTGTACTTCATCACCTCCTCCTTTCCCTGTCTGCCTTTGTATCTACTTTACTGTTTCCTGGTTCAAAGCTCAAGTGGATGAACTATCTAGTGGTTGAAAGGTCAGGTCAGGAACTAATGACCATTGTGTGTTGTATTTCTACTGCTGCGGTCAGGGACGGTAATGCTGGTGTTGTGTGGTGCTAAGCCAAGCTTAGTAGCCTTCCTCTCTGAGGTGTGTTGGGTAGCAACTCTGCGGTCTTCAGTCCTGGTCCATTATTTAGGGTCCTGGACCACGTGAGTCTCTGTTGAGGTAAGATGACTGGAATGAGGCTTACCCTTTCAATTATTTCAGCTACCCTGAACAATATTTTCACATCCTGCATTTAGCGATGTGCAACATGCGAGACAGCAAGACGACGGGAACTTGAGTGGTTAAACGGAATATCACAAGGCCTTTAAATCTCTTAAATATTAATCAAGCCTTGTTCATTATTAACAAGCACAATCATAACAGACTGTTGTTCTGCTTAATTCAGACAGTTAGTCATCTCATGGAATAATACGTCATTATGTGCCCATGTTGAACCGAGACTTAGAAAACATAAAACCAGAGTTTTTTCTTGATTATCTGATTTGTTGGATGACGGTGCCCTTGGAACGGTTCCCTTGGTAATGTTTCACTGATTAAAATTACCTTGGTAAAAGCCTCTGATGACAGCTACCTTGGTAACCGTTCCCTTGGTAAAAGCTCCTGATTACAGTTCCCTTGGTATCAGTTCCCATAGTAAGAGTTCCCTTGGTAACAGCCCCTGGTGATCAGAGACCTTTCCTGAAGGTTGAATGGGTTAAAGGTTGACTGTCTGATGGGTTGAATGAATGAGCAGACGGTGTGGTGGCCTTGTCTCCACATCGTCTCATCTGGGAGGGTGTTTAGTCGCTGGGAGAGGTGATTAAAGGTCAGTAAATTAATACATTAGAATCCAATTACAGCTCCCATTAGAATGAAGAGAGTAATGCCAAAACTCAGTCCCCACTGCTGTGTTCTGGGAGGTCAACGTGAACATTAAACAATACTAGACTGCTTTGTATCTAGATATTGTAGATATTGCAGTTATGTTTTTCTCAGAAAGTGTTTGCCTTCATGTGTCAAGAAGACATCAAAGAGATTTAGCCTGTAAAGGGATGCTTCAGATAAGTTGTACCATGATTAGCTGCTATAAGCTAGGTGATATTAGCTAGTTGCTATCATTTGGTTGCTTTAAGCCAGGTACAATAAGGTTCTTGCTATGAGCTAGCTGCTGTCAGTTAGCTGCTGTGAGTAAGGTGCATTGAGCTAGGTGCTATGAGCTCGCTGCTATTATGGTAGTTAACCGCTATGAGCTTAAACCTATAAACTGGGGCTATGCGCATGGGGCTATAAGCTAGGTGCTTTGTCATATATAAATGTATGAACGAACTGTGTTCCATAAGGTTGGATTATTCCTTTAAGAACTATTTGCTCTGATGTTAAGAGGGGTTTTCTATGCGCTAGGTGCTAGGAGCTTCTTGCCATGAGCTGCGTGCTGTAAACTGGGTCTGGCGCACTGAAGTGCAATGAGCTGTCACGTCTTCTGTAGATTGGATTTGCTTCGGAAATATCTTTAATCTCTTTCCTCCTCAACACCACTCCACCACTGGCTCCATTCTCACTCAATAATCTTCTGCTCAGCCTGGCAGCTCGCATCCCTCCAACTCATAAACTCTGGCCCCAGTTTGTTATTCAGCCCTGCTAGCACAGAGGCCTGTTAACGTCTCACCTCAACGGCCGTCTACATTGGCTTTTTAAGAGTGCAGCTCTTAAAGTAGCATAGACAGAGAATCCACTTCTACTGTTGGCTTTCTGGTTCATCTGGTTTAGTTTGAACAGGTTTAATCGGGTTCTGGTATCTGGTTTTAAAGTGTTGCTGAGGTTGGTCACTAAGCTAATACCCAAAGGGTTTTATATCCAGGTCCAGGCCACAGCTCCGTAAATCATACATATACCTGACACACACTCTACCTTGACCTCTGGTCTCCTGTTTGAGCTCTGCTCTGCTCTATGATCTCTGATGTGATCGCTGGTCTGCTCTTTGATCTCTGGTTTGCTCTTTGATCTCTGGTATGCTCTTTGATCTCTTATGTGATCTCTGTTCTACTCTATGATCTCTAATCTGCTCTTTGATCTCTGATGTGATCTCTGGTCTGCTCTTTGATATCTGATGTGATCTCTGGTTCCTGTGTGTCTGATTTGTTTCCTCTTGTATTTGAAGAGTTTCCTGTGTATTTGACTTCTCTGTCCCGTCTCTCTCCAGACTGCGACATTGTGGCGAGGCCCTGCCTGTGAGTCGTGTACCTGCTACGGTGACATCACCGTCTGCCTGCCCCCCCGCTGTCCCAACCCCAGCTGTGACTACCACAAGGTGAGCTGGGTTAGTGAGATAACTGGTGAGCTGATTGGTTAGTTAGTCAGTAATTTAGTCAGTTAGCTTTTTATGATTTCTCCTCACTTATACCTTAATCACGATCACCTGACCTTGTGATGTCCTTCAATGTGTTACTTAATTCCGAATGGCTCTCTGCCGACACTAATCATTAACCCCGGTCATGGACTTAAGCGTATGCAAAGACGTTCTGTCCTCCCAGAGGTGAGCAACTCTTTCTAGTCACTGATTGGTTATGTTTGCTATTGGTTCATGTACATTTGGGGTCGGAAACACTATAGTGCCCCCTTGTGTACTTTTTTGAGTGACTTTGAAGTATAAACGCAAGCAACTCTGCGCACTGCAGTGTATATTCAGCACTAGGCAGTATCACTTTGCGAAGTGCTTTCACAAAGCAGGTTCCTAACAAGGAAGCTTCCTAAATAGGTATCGACGATATAGGAAGTATATTGCACAGTGTCTGTGCAATAAATTAAAAATTATTTACATTTAATAATGTATTACAAATAATAATTGTGTGTGTGTGTGTGTGTAGGGTGAGCGGTTGAGGATCCCAGCTGATGGCTGCTGTCCCGAGTGTGTGTCAACATCTCAAGACCTCTGCCAGCACCAGGGACTCACCTATGGAGTAAAGAGCCTCCTCCACTCCTTCTCTCTCCTCCTCTCCTCCTCCTCCCTGCTCCTCTCCTCTTGTCAGCCGTAATGTCCTACCTTACCAACGTTTCCAGTAGTAGCGTTTGTGTGTTTGTGTGTGTGTCTCCAGGACAACAGCCAGTGGAGCCCCTCCCCCTGTGAGGAGTGTGTGTGTTCTGGGGGGACTGTGTCCTGCTCCCCCCTCCCCTGCCCTCCCCTCCTCTGCCCTCCCAACCAGACCCTCCGCACCTTAGCAGGACAATGCTGCCCGATCTGTGTCCGCACTGGAGGTAGGTGGGGATGTGTATGGGTGTGTGTGTATGGGTGTTTTATTGTGTGTGTGTGTGTGTGTGTGTGTGTCTCTGTGTGTGTGTGTATGTCTAGTAATTTGTGCATGTGTATTGATATGTGTGTGCATGTGGTTTAATGTGTGTGTGTGTGTGTGTGTGTGTGTGTGTGTGTGTGTGTGTGTGTGTGTGTGTGTGTGTAGCCTCCTGCTCTGTGCAGGGTGAGCTCTTCAGCCATGGAGACGTGTGGAGCTCCACTCCCTGCTCCAGGTGTGTGTGTCAGGACGGTGACATCGCCTGCTCTGCTGCTGAGTGCCAGCCGGTGACCTGCCAGCCCGTATGTACATCCAGTCTTATACACACCATTCATTAAGGGGGTAACCCTAAAACTTTCACCATTAGCAGCCCAAACACTGTTATAGCCAAGTTGAATGTTTGTCAACTGAACAAAGGGATTTTGGGGTTTAATTACTTACTTACCCTTGAACGGAAAACCAAACCCTAAAACAACTTAGTGGGTTACCGTTACATAGTAGCGCGATGGATTGATGCTGGTCCGAATCTCGACATGACAACGTTTTAAAAGGATGATATCATGCTTTTTCGACTTTTCCCTTTGCTTTAGACTGTTATATGACGTAAGTATACATGTTTTACGTCTGCTAAGCTATAAAAATCGAAGTCCGAGCAAGGTTATTCGCGCCCACCCAGAACACCCCTCAATAAATGCGTGAAACTGCTTGTTTGCCTCAAACTTTACTTCTTTAACAGTGTGACGTCAGACTGTGCAGACAGTGCGGTATTCTAGTAGTACCCCCAAATGCAATACTAACCCTAAAAAAGCATGATATGGGATCTTTAAAAACGCTAGACGGTGGGATTGAACCTATGACCTGTGTTTGTCTCTCAGGAGCAGAACCTGGTTATCCCTGCTGGGGGCTGCTGTCCTCGGTGTGTCTCCAACCCCTGTCTGTCTGGAGGAGAACAACACCAGGTACCTCCCTTGCTCCCCCTGCTCCTCCTGCTCCTCATCATTCTCCTACTCCTCTCCCTCTCCTCACGCCCACCGGAGCAGACACTTTTACGGTCTGCATTTCAAATCGTTTTTAGGAGAGTAAAAAAGGTTATGTTTTGGAACAAATATAACAGTTTTTTTTCCAACCTTCTCTCCTCCCCCAACTCCTCCTCTTCCCCTCCTCCTAATCTTCTTCTCCCCTCCTCCTCTTCTCTTCTCCTCCTTACATTGAGTTGTGTGTGTGTGTTTGTGTATGTGTGTGTGTCTTTAAGCATGGAGAGCAGTGGCAGAAGGACTCCTGCACCACCTGTGTGTGTGACCGCGGACAGTCTCGCTGTCACACACACACCTGCCCAGACATCACCTGTCCCAAGGTACACCCCCCCCCCCCCCGGTCTGCTTCAGGTTCTGATGGTTCTAGTCCTGGTCTGTTAGACTCAGGTTCTGAAGGTTGTAGTCCTGGTCTGGTCTGGTCTGGTCTGGTCTGGTCTGGTCTGGTCTGGTCTGGACGCACGCACGCACGCTTCGAGTTGGTTCTAATTGTTCTAATGGTTGTAGTCCTGGTCTGTTAGTCTCAGGTTCTGATGGTTATAGTCCTGGTCTGTTAGTCTCAGGTTCTGATGGTTGTAGTCCTGGTCTGTTAGTCTCAGGTTCTGATGGTTGTAGTACTGGTCTGTTAGTCTCAGGTTCTGATGGTTGTAGTACTGGTCTGTTAGTCTCAGGTTCTGATGGTTGTAGTCCTGGTCTGTTAGTCTCAGGTTCTGATGGTTCTAGTCCTGGTCTGTTCCAGGGTCAGTCAAAAGCGGTCTCACACCAGGTGCACTGGGCCACATCGTGTCGCATTGTGCCATGTCCTTTAAATTCAAAAACATATTTTTTATGTCACACAGCGCTTCCATCTCTGCTCAGAACCCTGGTGTGCCACACAGCGCCATCCATTACCATGCATTTTATTATACTGTATCGTTTTACTAAAATATTAAACATTAAACTGCTGGTTCTACTTGTGTTTGTGTTCTAGGACAAGCCTAGGGTTCTAATGGTTCTAGTTCTGGTTGTGTTTTAGGGTGAGTCTAAAGCGCAGCGGGCCGGTCTGTGCTGTGAGGAATGCGTGGCGACCAGGGGCTCCTGTCTCTATGACGGCACACTGCGTTACCATGGAGACATGTGGAACGGGACAGGCTGTGAATTATGCTCCTGCGAGCGAGGTCAGGTGGTCTGCAGGATCGCAGAGTGTGGCCGCCTAACCTGCCAGCAGGTAAATACGGCTCCCATGATGCCTTGCTTCATTAGTTTAGAGATGGTTAGGTATATGAGGTATAGTTATGATGTGTTTCCTATTCCTCGGCAGGGACAGGAAGTGGTGCGCCTGCAGGGGAAGTGCTGTCCTCACTGTGTTTCAATGAAAACTTCCTGTGTTTTCCAGAATCGTCCTCACCAGGTAAAGATTTTCTATCCGTTTTCTGTGTGAATAGTTAGGATTATGATTAGTTATGTTTGGTTTGGTTTAGGGTTGGTTATGGTTAATTACCTTTAAATTTAGTCGTTAAGACGCACTTTTATACAAAGCAACTTAAAAGGGAGGCTAAGAACATTCAAAGCAAGCAAGCAACATCTCTAAATAATGTTTGGACAGAGTGCACAGTAAGCATAAGGTTAGTCCTTCTTTATGTAAGTGGTGAGGCCATCCCTAACAAATTAAATATGTACAAAGTAGATGTCACAATTCAAAGTGTGCAAGGTAGTTACAAATCAAAGACGGTGCACGAGTCAGCTAAGTAGATCCGCCAACGAGGTGCAACACATGAAGAGAGACTGAACTGAGAATCTAGAACATCTGGAGAAATCTCTCAGAATGATTTCCACACAGTGGAGGCAGTGCCAGCCTTAATAGTGGACCTCAGAGGCGGGTGACCTAGGGAGAGAGGAGAGACGTGTTGTGAAACGATGCAGATCCAGAGGCCAGATCTCTGTGAGATATGATCTAAACCAGAGAGGCCCACATGGAGACGATGGAGGGTTAGTTGGGGTCAGAGAGTGGGCTTCTTGTCAGGGGCAACATCTAACTCTCTCCCTGGTAGAACGGGGCTCGCTGGACAGAGGGAGCTTGTCAGGAGTGTGAGTGTGAGGACGGCCAGGTGACATGCTACCTACGCACCTGTCCTACCTGCCCATCCGGGACCTTGACCCTGCCCCAGGACGGACACTGCTGCCCCCAGTGCACCAATGGTCTGTTACCTGTGTGTGTGTGTGTGTGTGTGTGTGTGTGTGTGTGTGTGTGTGTGTGTGTGTGTGTGTGTGGCTGACATTCCATGTGACAGTTCTCTTAGTAGCCAAACAATCTCAATCAGTCTCACAACATACCTGTCTGACCCTTCACTGCTCTCTCTATCCCCTCAGTCTCTCTCTGCCCACCCCCCCCACCCCCCTTCTTAACCTCTCCCTCTTTGCCCCCGTCCTTTTTGAGGGGAAGATCATTTTGGATTCTATACATTAAGCCAGCAGTGATGAAGGGTGTGTTGTGTGTGTGTTTGTAGTTCAGTGTCAGAGTGACTGTGCGTCGTGCTCGGGAAGTGCTGACCTCTGCCTGACCTGCCGGGACCCGAATTCTCTTGTCCACCTCGGCCGCTGCTTGACAGTCTGTCCCCATGGTTACCGACCGGAGGGACACACCTGCACAGGTAGAGGTCCTTTGATCACCATGGTTACACCACGATAAATCTGTAGATGGTCACCTTAGATACATCCTCTAGTAACAATATATACAGCCCCTGGTAACAATAGCGGCAGCCCCTGTCACTTTATTAACAGCCCCCGGTATCTAATCAGTTGGTGTGGCCTCCCCCCCAGCCTGTCAGCCGTCCTGTGCGTCCTGCAGCGGGGAGTGGGGATGTGACTCCTGCGCAGCGTCTCTACTTCTCACCGCTGATAGGGGGCGCTGTGTCCCCTCCTGCCCCCCCGGGTCATACCAGCACCTCCACACACACTGCAGTGGTGAGACCCCCGTATCTCTCTGTCTCTCTGTGTCTCCTTTCCTGTCTCTGTGTCTCTCTCTGTGTCTCTCTCTCGCTAGAAGTTTTACACTACCAAATATGTCCGTCTTATGCCCACCTTTTTCCCGGCATGGTCCGTGCGTTAGAGATGCGCGGTTGGCGGTTGCAGGCGCGGACTCCGCGGCTAAACCGTGGATTGGGGGGATGACGCGATTAAACCAATCAAAATAAAAATATTTATTCTTCTTTTTATTCTTATATATAACATCTTCCGGCGGTGAATTATATTTGATGATTCACTGTTGCTAAGCAGATAGCTGTCAAGAAATGTGGATCTTTTTTTTGTGGTAACTTGTCTACCCCAGCGTCTTCAGTTGCTAAGCGACGTCAACGTCTTTGGGGGCGGACTATTGATCAACGCTTCGGAGATGGCAGCGCAGGCAATAGGGTATCCTATTAGGGACTTTAGCCTTGCAATATCTTTGCTTCATTGGATCAGTCTCCTTTCAAGAACACGCAAGAGCTTTCTAGCCTCGCGTCAGCAGCGCCGTATAAAAGCAACCGGCGGATGCCGGGCGGATGCGGTTTCCAAAATTGGTCAAAAAACATTGGTGCGGATGGATGATGCATTTGTGATGCGGTTACGGATGAAATAATAGCCCATCCGCGCATCTCTACCCCGCGTATACACTGACCGAGGTAAATTGCCGGCTTGAGCTAGCACCCCAATTTACCATACTGCAGTGGTGAGACCCCCCGTATCTCTCTGTCTCTCTGTGTCTCCTTCCCTGTCTCTGTGTCTCTCTCTGTGTCTCTCTCGCTAGAAGTTTTACACTACCAAATATGTCCGTCTTATGCCCACCTTTGGTGCGGATGGATGATGCGTTTGTGATGCGGTTGCGGATGAAATAATAGCCCATCCACGCATGTCTACCCCGTGTATACACTGACCGAGGTAAATTGCCGGCTTGAGCTAGCACCCCAATTTACCCTCCCGGACCTTACACACATTTGCAGTTTCATTTTGAGTACAACGTAAATGAGATTAGACGGTTCCAGGGGTGGGACTTGGGTAGAGGTGTTGCTGCGTTGTCTAGACAGAGACAACGCAGCGATATCAACATGAGCAGTTCTAACTGGAGAGACGGTGAAATCCGCAAGCTGCTGATCATGTGAGAGAAGGTGATGCAGTCACATTAAACGAAGACGGGGAAAGATGCTGCGATCTACGAGAAAGACGCAGAGGAACTGTCCTTACAAGGATTTTGTTGGGATAAAAAACAAGTGTTTTTGCACTTGTTAATAGTTAATCGCGTTTTTAGCCTACACAAGATGTATACTAATTATTGCCTATGAATCTCTTGGATCATAAAAAAATAAAGACATACATAGTATGCAAATTATTCTAAAGAGGTGTACCGTATTTTCCGCACTATAAGGCGCACTTAAAAGCCGGTAATTTTCTCAAAAAACGACAGTGCGCCTTATAATCCGGAGCGCCTTATATATGGATCAATTCGTGTTTACAAATGAACAAAGTTGTCAGAACGCTTAATAAAGTTTGACTTTGTCTGACTGTTTTGTTGACATTCCCTTTATGGCTGGTTCAGACCACACGACAGATATTCCTCCACTATTAGGAAGGTCACACTATACGATCACAGAGCCAGGAAATCGGGCGGAAGACTGGCCACACTACAAGATTCGAGGGTGCGATGCTCTACTTTGTATCATTCACGTTTGCAAGATATTTAAAAAATCTAAGGTTTGGAACTGCGTAATTGTGTTTTACTTTTTTGTCATAAAGGTTCCAGTTTTATATCTGCTAAATGCAGCAACTCGTCCTCACAGTTGCGTTGCGCGTGACGAGCTATACAATTAGCACAGCTCCATCTAGTGGATGCATAACGCATCCCCAGTCAAACGTTTGACTGCAGTATCTTCTATGCTATGCGCCTTATAATCCGGTGCGCCCTATTTATGAAAAAAGTTCTAAAATAGGTCATTCATTGAAGGTGCGCCTTATAATCCGGTGCGCGTTATAGTGCGGGAAATACGGTACTTTCTGTGCGCAGCCCCGCCTTCTCCAGGGGATTTTACCCCCTCTGTTTTACACAGGTAAGACAGTGAAATTGCCGGGCGCGCCATGACCGAACCGGCTTGGCAGTTTAAAAATGCCTTCTGTCTCTTTCTCATTCCCGCTTTAATCTCTCTCTCTCTCTCTCTCTCTCTCTCTCTCTCTCTCTCTCTCTCTCTCTCTCTCTCTCTCTCTCTCTCTCTCTCTCTCTCTCTCTCTTTGTCCCTCTTTCTTTCATTGCTTGTTTGTCCCTTTTTCTTTCATTGCTTGTTTGTTTTTCACTTCTCCCTTCATTCATTATCTATTCCTTTGTACACTATATAGATCAGTGTTTCTCAAATGGTGGTATGCATACGCCTGCCCCTAGGGGCACTGGGAACGGTTGCAATGGGCACTCAGAATATGATCTAAAAAATATATACACTTTCGTAATTCAGATCATCATAATAACGGATGTGATAAGCTGTTTTGTGCTGTTGAAGGGGGTACATTATCTTTGAGGGGATGTTGAAAAACTGCCGCTTTAGATGTACAGCACAGTACATATATAGTATAGTACTATTTTTACTCTATAGGTAGTCTGTGTATATTGGGCGTGTTGTACAGATGTGTGTATGTATATATACATACATATGTAAAACGAGTGTCCCTCCTCTTCCTGTTCCATTCTTCTCTGGTTACAAACATGAGACAAAAGAATGTCTTACACACATACAATATATCATCACTAACATTATTCGGTGGGTCTTCACTTTATTAGCACTATTTATAACTGCTGTCTCGCTGTCTGTACGTCTCTCTGTCAGGGTGCATATATGTACATCATTATTACATTTTTAATCTCTTGACTGCATCTGTACCCTAGTATTTCTGCTTTCTGGGTTGTTGTGTTGAAGCTACTAAAGGATGTAATAAAACCATCTTACAGCCTAGGGTTTCCAAACCACTCATAATCACACTTCCTTAATCCTCTCCTCTCTTTTTTTCCTCTCCTTTTTCACCACTCTCCCCTCCCCTCTCGGAAAAGTTTCTGTGAATGAACCCCCATGACAAACGCACACACACAAACACAAAACTCTGCTGCTCAGACATGCAGACGCTGACGACCACACACAGAGACACAACAAGAGAAGAGAGAGAGAGAGAGAGAGAGAGAGAGAGAGAGAGAGAGAGAGAGAGAGACCCCCTTTGAGGCCATTTTGATAATGTTATGTAAAAATTCTGCTTCTGTATCCCCAACAAACAACAAACACACATACACAGACTGCCACCCATCGTGTTCGGAGTGTTTCAGTGCTGGCCAGCAGGACTGCCTGGTCTGTTCTGATCCTGCTGCCTTGCTGAAGGACGGGGAGTGTGTGGCGGACTGTGGTGCCGGGTACTACAGCCAACAGGGCGTCTGTTCTGGTAAGTGTAACCCTCAACCTTTAAATTCTCACCCAGAAGGTACACAGAGGATATAACCTCCAACCCCAGCAATGAAAGTGCCTTGCTCTACCTACTAAGCTACACGGATTAAAACCCCCAACCCCAGCAATGTAAGTGCATTGCTCTGCCTGCTGAGATACACCGGGAATATAACCCCTAACCCTGGCAGTGTTAATGCCTTACTCTACAGGGAATTGAACCACTTCCCCTGGTAGTCAGTGCCTTATGACTCCTGCCCATCAGGGGACGTAAAGTCTGGGCTCACTTCGGTATTCCACACTACACGACGGTCTGACCATCAGTCTTCTTGTGCCGTCCGTTGCCTTCTCTGAAAACTGGCTACATCTCGCGAGAACATGTCCACTCATGTAGACGGGAATGAGGGTCGCCGGGTATATCTGTTTAATAGCTGCTGGATTTATCAACATCTGCCAAATGATGCTGCGGTAGTAACACAGCAGCAGAAAGGAAGAAAATCATGGCTTAAAGTCTGATTGGGAACATTTTCATCCAGATATCTGACTCATTTGTTACGAGGTTTCTTCCAATCGAATGTTGCCCCCATAATCACTGAACTCAATCTCATTCTCCCACACACTATTGTTTTGGGCCAGATAATATCCAACCGGTTTGAAATATATTTCACAAGCTAACCCAAGTGGGGGTGGCAGACTCCCGTGTCTAGAGACCCCCCACACAACCTGACAAGCAGCACAGACTTCAACACTACTAAGTCCAAAGACTTGTTATGGGGTTTGTCGCCTCGCTGGTATAGGTCTTCACTCAAGGGAATACAACCTCTAATCCTGGCAGTGTCAGTAGCTTGTTTTACTTCCTGAGCTTCAAAGGGAATGTATCCCCTAACCCTGTGTTGGTGCCTTGCTCTACGCAGTATGATTCACAGGGAATAAGACCCCCTGTGAAGAAAAGCAAAAACTGTACTTTATGAATTATACATTAACCAACCAGCAGGCGTCCATAAAGCTTTATCTTGTCTTCCCGTTATCATGTGGGGCATTATTGAAACCAAACGAGATGTGGGTGCTTAATTGCTGGTGTTGAATCTGGGACAGCAGGTCGGAAGGTTTATTGTAAACGCTGACGTCGGTGAAGGCTTGTTTTAGCTTGTTTCAGATTCCCAGCAGAATTGTTTTAGCCGAGGCTAAAGTGAGCCGTCAGCGATCGCTAGCTTTACCAGACCAACAACAAAGAATCACAAACCCCAGTGTTGTCTTTTAATGAGTTCCATAAATGGGAGTGGGAAGGCAAGGGCGAGCCTACTCCTCCAGGCTCACTGATCTTTGTGGCGCAGTGCCAAGCAATGGGGGGGGGGGGGGGGGGGGGGGGGGGGGGGGGGGGGGGGTATCTCCTCTAGAACATGAGGGTGCCTAGATTTGTTTAAAGGGAAGACGGAGGACATGAGGGTTTTTTTAAATGTCATCGCTGCCGGCGTCTCAGACTGGCTGGTCTTAAATGAGGACCTGTTTGAACATGCTCTTTGTTATGGAGCCATGTAGTTCTCTGTGATTCAGGCGTACGTGAACATGCATCCGCATACTTACACACACTGACATGCACACTGGATCACACACACACACACAGACACACACACACACTC
>NC_136934.1:24641183-24671183 GCF_949987615.1 Pollachius pollachius | reverse complement strand
GGTACCTAATCTGACACATTTTCTGTCTGACACACAAACAATCTGGACCTTGTCTTCACCCATGGTCAAAATATTGGTATTTTTTTTATAGTATGGTATTTGCCTAATGAGCTGTTTGTTGGCATCCTATATGGTCTTGTGTTTTACCTGGAGACCCTGCCTTTTAAACGAGTGAATCGATCTTATTGCATTATTAACCAGCTCAGCTTCTCTGCTGTGTCTGATTCAAACTAGGTTTTAAAGTCTAACGATGTTGCTTTCTAATGATCATTTCTTAAACATTAGGCATTTTTACACTGCCAAGCCGGGTTGGTCGCGGCTTGGCACGCCCAGCAATTTCACCGCCCAGCAATTTTGCCGTCTTGCCTGTGTGAAACTGAGGGGATAAAATCCCCCGTTCGTCACAGCGCCGGCTTTCTTTGTTTACTGGAGAAGACGGGGCTACGCACGGAGTCTAGACCAATTTAGAATAATTTGCATTCTCCCGAAGGTTTTTCTTTTTATGAAAGAAGACACCCACATGCAAGAATGAGTACACTTCTGAGTGTAGGCTACACCAATTAACTATTTACAATTGCAAAAACGGAAACATATTCTTTATTTTGCTGACCACTTGTTTTTTATCCCAGGAAAAGCCTCATAAGGAACGGTCCTCTGCGTCTTTCTCTTAGATCGCACCATCTTTCAACGTCTTCGTTAAATGCGACTGCTTCACCTTCTCTTCCATTATGGTCAGCAGTTCCCCCATCTCTCCAGTTAGAGCCACTCATGGTGATATCGCTGCGTTGTCTCTGTTGTGGAGACAACGCAGCAACACCTCTACCCAAGCCCCCCCCCCCCCCCCCCGGAGTCGCGGAGCCGTCTAATGTCTTTTACATCAAAATGAACCCTCCAATGTGTATAGGTTCCGGGATGGTAAATTGGGCTGCTAGCTCAAGCAGGCAATTTACCTCGGGCAGTGTAAACGCCCGGACCATGCCGGGAAAAAGGCGTGCATAAGATGGGCATATTTGGCAGTGTAAAAACGTATTGTTTGGTAGTTTTGCCTCGCTCCTCTTGAATCTAAATTGGTTACCCCCCCATATATTCTTCCCCATTGACGATTCAGTCCATGGTCTCAGCTGTGAACATCGTAATACTGAGTTTATGGAAGCTACACAACTAGTGGTCCACTTTTTTCATTTGAAAGGGATTTTATTTTCTTTGAAGAGATGCAAACTGACACGAGAGCTATTGGCCGTCATTGTGTTTCTCTTTTTTACCAACTTTCATATGTCACTCGCTAGTTTAAGCATTTGGTTCAGCCTCTGCTTAAGAAAACAATCCTGACCCATTCCTTTCAAATAACTACAGGCAAAATGTAGATAAAGGTGTTGCCATGCAACCTACCAATGCCCTGGAGCTGCGAAATATACTTGATATCTTTCAGTTTTTTAGTGTTTCACATGACATGATGCAGAAGAGGGTTGGAGGCTCAGCCCTGATTTATGATGTATCTAATCACAGCGTTCGATACCATGAATCACAACATCCTTATTGATGGTTAATCAAACCCACCAACCCACCCTCCTCCTCAACCCTGCAGCCTGGGCTGCTTCCCTGACTGGCGGGGGTGTTGGTCAACATGCCGGTGGCAGGGCTGTCAGGGACTGGTGGGGTTGAGGGTCAGCCGGGCTGCAGTCGTAGCTCCTCCGGTGCCCGGAGCACCTCCTGGTAGGCCACCCTCTCCCAAGGCCACAGGGCCTTTCCCCATCTCCCCCATGGAGCATGGGCTGACTGGCAGAGGTGTGGTTTGGCCGGGGCTGCATTCCAGGGCCAGGACCCTAGGGCCTGGAATGCACTCCAGGGCCTGGAGTCCAGGACTTGGAGTCCAGGACCTGGAGTCCAGTGCCTAGAGTCCAGGGCCGACTAGCCACAGCTAGTTGCGTCTGGTGGTCTCCCCCGTCCTCTGCTGGGCTCCACTGCACTGCTTTGGGGCGAGGGCTGATGCTGGGAGGTGACTTCTGGTGACCCAGTGTGTCCTCGGACAGCCCCTCTGTGTCCAAAGCGGTTTGCAGAGGGCCCACAATTGAGAAATGGCAGTTCGCAGTTGAGCAATGTCTGTTGCGACGCGCGGTGGTGATAGTGTGTGGTGATGACTCAATGTGCAACAGCTGTGCATCCTCATCCAGCCCCACATCCTGTCTCTGTGTTTTTTTGTTTTATTGTTTCTCATGCTTTTGAAAAACTGTTTGACCCTTGTCTGTGAACGGTGTTGTATAATAATAATAATAGTAATAATAATTGTTCCTTGTATTAAATACAATAATAAATTATGAAACAGCAGCTAGCTTGGCATGATTCACGACCTCCTCCCAAACTCATTCCTGTCTCCCAGGGTGTCACAGCTCCTGTGCTTCCTGTTGGGGCCCCTCTGGGAGCCAATGCAGTGTATGCCTTGAGCCCCTGCTGCTCCACCAGGGCCAATGTGTGGACTCCTGTGGAGAAGGCCTCTACCACATGGACAACACCTGCCACAGTAAGACCTTAATACACTACCTCTGAGCAAGGCAGCAGAGACCTGCTGGATGGAGTGTAACACACAGATTAACAGGCAGGCAGGGGACAGGTGCGTTCTGTCTGCAGACAGACAGATAGCCTTACAGGTAGACTGACGGATTGACAGCTTTGTGTTGACAGAGAAGTAGACAAACAGACAGACGGACAGGTAGAGGTTTTTACATGTACGACAGACAGGTAGGCAGAGAAGGAGACAGATATGTAGACAGACAAACAGATAAGTAGACTTGTGTCAACGTTCCCAGCAGGTAGACGGATAGGGAGACAAACAGGCAGGCAGACAAGTAGACAGACATGTAGACAGACACAACAGGGGGTCTAGGTGTGCAGATAGGTAGACAGACAGGTAGGTGTAGGTGTAGCCATGTTTGCAGACAGGTAGACAGACAGGTAGAGGTGTGTCCAGGTGTTGAGTTGTGTTCTCTCCTCAGATTGCCACCCCTCCTGCCGGTCTTGCCAGGGTCCTCAGGGGTCCGACTGCCTGCGATGTCTCAGGCCGGAAGACGTCCTCCTCCCTGTGGACCCCCAACTCCCTCACGGAACCTGCTCACATGGATGCCCAGCCCACTTCTACCTGGACACGCTGCACACATGCAGAGGTAACACACGAACACAGGTGTACATAGGTGTATGTGTGTGTGTACGTCTGTGTGTGTGTGTGTGTTTGTGTTTTTGTGTGTGTGTTTGTGCTTGCATGAGTGTGTGTGTGCGTGTGTGTTTGTGTGCGTTAGTTTGCAGCCTTTAGCATCTTGGCTCTGCTCAGCTAACACGCTTACTCCAGGATCCTATTGTACCACACTGGGAGCCTAATGCTTTCTGTCTAGAAGGAGCAGGGAAATAAATGAATATATATATGAATATATATATATATATATATATATATATATATATATATATATATATATATACACATATTTATATAATTAATTAATTGGATATTCCAGATATCCTCAGAGAGCGTTTTATGTTGCCCTGCTGTTGATATTGTAGTGTCACACATTATACTATGTGTGTCTGTGTGTCTGTGTGTCTGTGTGTTTCTGGGATATTCACCCCTCTGCTCGCATTACCAGGATGCCACGCATCTTGCCTCCAGTGCACGACAGGAAGTGCAGACGACTGTACTTCCTGTCTCCCCCCGGCGCTCCTCCATTTGGGACACTGCGTCTCCACCTGCCCCCCTGGAGCCTTTCCCCTAGAAAACACCTGTGCAGGTAACCCACACCCGTACATGTAACCTCCACCACCAACTTACCTGTACAGGTAACCCACACACCTGTGCAGGTAACCCACACACCGACACAACCGTACATGTAACCTCCACCACCAACACACTTGTACAGAAGGCTGTTGCAGTATCTATTTTTTCATTCACCTTCATACCCTCCTGACTTTTCACCGTGGTATATGGTAAATGGCGGTATTTGTGTAAAAATAAATCAATAATAATAATAAAAAAAAATGAAAACTGTGCTGCAGGTGATTGCAGTCAAGATAGCATGTATGACTTTGTCTAGTCTACAGTGCTGTGTGTCTAATATGCAACTTGCCAACTTCGGGGCTTGTTCTGTTACTTATGGCCTATAGAATAATGAATAGATGGGATATAAGCGCTCTTCCATAGATTCAGTCAAAATCTCAACAAGTAGGACCTATTGGAGCAACTCCCCCCAATCACCTGTTCAGGTAACTCCCCCCACTCACCAACATACCCGTAAAGGTAACCTTCCAGCAACCAATACATGTACGAGTATACTCTCCCAGCAACACACCTGTAAAGGTAACCCAGCCACCAACCCATCTGTACAGTAACCTACCCATTCACTACACACCTTTTCAAGTATCCCCTCCGAGCAACACATCTGTAAAGGTAACCCAGCCACCAACTCATCTGTGCTGGTAACATACACCTATATTTATGGTATAATAAGAATGCGCGTCCTGTTTCCCAGTGTGCCATGCGACGTGTGACGTGTGTTCTGGGGAGTCCCTGGCTGACTGCCTGTCATGTCCACTGCTCGCCTCGCTGCAACAGGGCTCCTGCAGAACCAGCTGTCCCGACAGCACCTACCTGCACCTCTCCGGGGATTGTCGAAGTGAGTCTGTGTGTATGTGTATGTGTGTCACAATGTGCACGCTTTTGTGTGGGTTCAGTTTGGTGCGCATATGTGAATACGTCAGCATCTCAAAATAAATAGACATGCAATAGAGTCAAAATTTAACCCATCACAATGGAAACAGCACTTGAAATCACCATGGAAACGATACCATTGGTCACCAAGGAAACCTTTTTGATTTCTGTTGCATGGATAAGGTGCACCACCTCTGCCCATAGGTAAGGCTGGCCCACTTTTTAAAGGTCCCATGGCATGCTACTTTATGGATGCTTAATATTGATATTAGTAGGCACCTAACACAGTATTTGAAGATGTTGCCGAATTCAGCCGTGGTGCAGATTTACGAGCCAGTCGCACATTGAGCTTTCCCCAAACGCGCCGTTTCGCTGTCTGTAGCTTTCATGTAAATGAGGAGGAGAGAGACGGGTCAAGGAGGAGGGTGGGGGTGTGGCCCTAAATAGCTTGCGGCCACGGTACTATGCGCTCTGTTTACAGTGGATGTATCACAAGGGCGAGGCGCACAGAGCCTTTGGCCGTGTTCTGTAAATATTCTAGGACACTCCGGGTGCTCCGGCGGGAGTCCTGGATCTCTATGTCTAAATAATGTCATATTATACATAGATATCTAGGTCATATAATGGATATTATCCCGGCCAAAAGCTGTGTGTGCCTCCAGGCGATATTATGAATCTCAAACGACTGTGTCGGGTTCTCCGACGTCTCTGGTTCTTCCACGTCCACATCAATCTGAAGTAGACTGAACCAAGACATGGAGGAGAAAGGGATTGTTGGGCAACAACCCCTTTCTCCTCCATGTCTTGGTTCATGTACTTCAGGGAGTCAAAGCCAAAGTTCCTTTCCCCCAATTCCTTTTCAACCATGGCTGAGATAAGCCCCACTGCGAGTCTCGTTGTGGAAATACCAGAGACGAGAGTCTGACGTGTTATGCGCCATGACACCAACAGCAGAATGGTTATCCAAATAACAAAGAAGTGTACAAGAGTTGCGTTACAGTCCTGGAGCTCTATATCTAAATAATATCATATAATATATATTATCACGGCTAAAAGCTGTGTGCCCGACGTTGGAGAACCCGACTGCGTCGGGTTCTCCAACGTCTCTGGTTCTTCCACTTCCACATGAATCTGAAGTAGGCCGAACCGTGCGCTGCCCACTGCCCGCTGCCCGCTGCCCGCTGCCAGGCGGTGATGCCTCACGGCAGCGGGCGGCAGGCAGCGGGGCTCAACAATGGCTGAGATAACCCCAACTACAGTCTCGTTGTGGAAATACCAGACGTCAAAGAACCGACGTGTTATGCGCCATAACACCAACAGCAGAACGGTTATCCAAATACTAAAGAAGTGTACAACACTTGCGTTATAGTGTGTGTAATCACACACAAACACACACACATGTGGCACTGGCACGGTCGTAGCTCATTTGGGGGCTAAATTATCTGGGCTGGCAAGGCAGAGAAAGGGGAGGTGGCATCTCCCCTTATGACGACATACAGGGTAAATTCCAAAACCGCGGGTCTGAGCTTCGCTTTTTCAAAGGTGGACCAGAATGCCAGGTGCTCGTTTTACACCCAACAAAATTTCTAGCTACTGGGGGAGCATAGGTAGGCTAGGGGAACTCATATTAATGTTAGAAAACCTCAGAAAGTGAAATTTTCATGCTATGGGATCTTTAAAATTTTCTGTGAATCCAGGTCTGGAGTGTAACTTGGCTCGGTGGGAACTTTCACAGAGGCAAACAGCACAATGACTAAAGTAGCGAAAAGTTTGCATTCTGCCTTTTAAGGTGCTGTCGAAATTTCGATTGGATAGAATGGAAGATACAAATGTGTACATTTATTTAATGGTTTGAACGATGCTAAATGGTGGAAATATGACCGAGTTTTGATGTCATAAGGAATTAAGTGTCAGAATGGGCAGACGGCTTCAATGGGACCAACTGTAGAATATGACGGTTTGAAACTAAAACTGATTCTGAAGAAAGTTTAAATGATATCGAAATTCCGATATTCGGAATATATAATTTCGATATTATTGAAGATTCAGGTGTGTAGATTTGTTAAATGGTTTGAACGAAGATAAACAGTTGAAAATCGATTGAGTTACGTCTTAAACAGTTGAAGTACCAGGGGATATAAAAAAATTGGAAAAAGCTGAATAATAAAGTTGAAAGAGTTGGAAAAAAGCTGAATAATAGCCATCATGTCGTTATAGAGCTGAACGTTTAATAGTTGAATGGTTTCTGTAGCTGAAAGTACGGCGGAGGAGTTGAAGACCAAAAAACGGGTGGAAGAAGAATAAGAAAAATAAGATTTCAATATCTAGAGTGTGAATGCTACAGCATTCACACCAATAAAGCTTATGAAGAACAATAGTTTTAAACATATATTTATTCAGAATTTTGTTCATTTTACAGACAAACAATACAAGACAACACAACAAGGCACATATAATGCAATTTGTTCTCACATATAGCACATATAATAGATGTTCTTGTCACAGTAGACAGTGTGTTACAGTCATTGAAATTACATCTGCTAACTTACATTGTTTACAGGGGAGAACAAATGAAAACAAAACAAAACAAAAAAAAATACTCAATCCGTCTTATCATCCAACCAACCATCAACATCCATGTTGTTATTTTCAAGGAAGTTGTAGAAAATGTTCCATACTTCCCAAAACTTGTCAAGTCTATTTTTTGTTGTGTAACTTATCTTTTCCAAAGCTAAGTAAGAAGTCATTCCCTTCAACCATTGTGATGTGGCACAGGGTGTATCTGATTTCCATGAGAGAGCAATACATCGTTTGGCTTCCAGAAAACAAATATTCAGAAGAGACCTAATTTTTTTAGAGGTAGTGAAGTCTTCTGGATAGATATTCAATAGGCACAATTTAGGACTAAGAGGCACTTTCCTGCCACTGATTTGGCTAGCAAGGTCCACCACCTTACTCCAAAAAGAAAGTGTCTTTTGACATTCCCACATACAATGAAATAAGGTACCTTTTTGGTCTTTACATTTGAAGCAGGTATCAGGTATGTTAGGGTTAAAGTGGTGCAATTTAGCTGGTGTTATGTACAGTCTACTTATCCATTTATATTGTAACAGTTTGGAGTTTGTATTTACGGATTGGGTCTGAGCTAGAAAACATGCCTTTGACCATTCCTCCTCAGTTACATTATCCTGCAAGTCCCTCCGCCATGCTTGAAGTGAGCGCTGTGATGATTCTTTAGACTTGCTTACAAAAAGCTCATAGAGTAATGAAACTTGTCCCCTAGAATGTAAAAACTTCAAAGTGTAATCTTCTAGAGTGGATAGGGGGGGAAGCTTCAAATCATTGCTCTGTCTGGAAAGGATGAAGCTTCTAAATTGTAAATATTTAAAAAAATGTTTTGCAGGAATCCCATATTTTGATTTAAGCTCTTCGAATGACATGAGAACCAAGTTTTCATTGTAAAGGTCAGCAACCTTAGCTATACCCTGGGCTGCCCATATTTTAAACCCTGGGTCTGCTCTACCAGGTTGGAAGTCATCATTACCAAAAATTGGAGAGAACCGAGATAGTTTAGCTGTTTCTCCTAGGTATGCAAGAGATTTGTGCCAAACCATTAATGTATTTTTGAGAAAAGGATTTTTAGTATGTTTGATTAGTTTATGTTTTTTAGCAGAGAAGATGTACAGGTTTAAAGGTATGTTTGTTAAATGTGCTTCTATTGAAACCCAAGCTGGAGGGTGGTTTCTCTCAAAATAAAACATTGCTGCTCTGATTTGAGCTGCCCAGTAATACCACTCAAGATTTGGTAGTTGTAAACCACCTCTATCATATGGTAAATACAACAGGGAAAGCCTGAGCCTGGGACGCTTGTTGTTCCATATAAAGTTAGAGAAAAGCTTTTTAAGAAAATTAAAGAGTGAGGGTGGAGGAGCAAGTGGAATAGATTGAAAGAGATAAAGAAACTTCGGTAAAATTGACATTTTCAATACATTTATACGCCCAATCATAGAAATGGGTAGATTTGTCCATCTATTTATAAGTTGGGTGACCTTATCTGTTAAGGTATTGTAGTTATTAGGAACAATTTTGTCAGTGGTAGGGGCAATCTTAA
Source organism: Pollachius pollachius (assembly GCF_949987615.1). Taxonomy (NCBI): domain Eukaryota; kingdom Metazoa; phylum Chordata; class Actinopteri; order Gadiformes; family Gadidae; genus Pollachius; species Pollachius pollachius. The sequence continues at coordinate 24,662,382 of NC_136934.1, read as the reverse complement.
CACCCAGGTATGTGAAGCCATTTAGTGAAACCGTAAAAGGAGTAGGAATTGGGGGGTGTAGTCGTTCCCTTTCATTCAAGAATAATATTACAGATTTCGAGTAATTAATTTTGTATCCCGCAAAGGTGCCAAAAAAGTTAATTTGGTCCAATAAAGCTGGTAAAGTCTGTTTCAAATTAGAGCAAAACAAAATGACATCATCAGCATACAGTGCTATGCGATGTTCCGTATCTCCTATCCTTATGCCTTTAAAACTAGTATGGTTGCGAATTGCCATGGCCAGCGGTTCAATTGCCAGGGTAAATAACAGTGGAGACAGGGGGCAGCCTTGTCTTGTGCCCCTGTACAACTTAAAGGGTGCTGAAGATAGCCCATTTGTTAAAACTACTGCCTGGGGGTCAGCATAAAGTAGTCTGATCCAACAGAGAAATTTCTTCTTTATGCCAAATCTTTGAAGAACCTCAAACAGGAAGTGCCACTCCACCTTGTCAAAGGCCTTCTCGGCATCCAATGACAAAATAGCAGTGTCCATACACCCTGAATTTTCAAACAAAATATTAAGAACTCGTCTTATATTATGAAAACCCTGTCGTCCCTGAACAAAGCCGTTTTGATCAGAGTGCACCATTTGTGGTAGAAGTGTATCTAACCGTCTGGCTAATGCTTTGCAGAGAATTTTGAGATCGTTATTAAGAAGTGATATTGGTCTATACGATCCACAAAGGTTAGATGCTTTACCTGGTTTTAACAATAGTGTGATTACCGCCATATTTAGAGAAGGGGGAAAGGACCCACTATCTAAGGACTCTTTATACATTTCAAGTAAAGGTGGCAGTAGCGTGTCCTGAAAAGCTTTATAGATTTCAATGGGAATCGAATCCTCGCCAGGCGTCTTACCCCCCTTCATACTCCCAGTGGCTGCAGATAATTCCTCAATGGTTAAGTCTAGGTCTAAATCATCCAGGAAGTTTTCTTCAAGAGGCTTGATGTTCAATGAATCCAAAAAGTATTTTTGTTTTTGCAAGGCTGAGGCTGAAGAGTCTGTGCTGTATAAGTTCTCGTAAAAACCTTTAAAAGCTTTATTAATTTCTTTAAGGTCACTAGTCTCCAACCCATCATCTAGCTGAATAGTATTTATTGTTCTTTCAGATTCTGATTGTTTAATACGCCAAGCTAAGAGTTTACTAGCCTTTTCCCCTTGCTCATAATAGGACTGTTTCAATTTCAGCAGGCTTTTAGTTGCCTTATTGACAGATAAAACATTATACTTAGCTCTAAATTCATTAAGTTCTCTAAAGGACTGTTGGGAAGGATTTTTGAAGTGTTTTGATTCAGTTTCTTTTATCTTTTTTTCTAACTGTTGCATCTCCAGCCTCCAAGATTTTTGTTTATAACTTGTATAACTTATCATATGTCCTCTCAGGAAGGCTTTAAATGCTTCCCACCGTATAGCAGCTGATGTTTGAGTTGTGTTATTTACAAAGTAATCATCAATTTGTGCCCCAATAAACTTCATAAATTCTGGATCCTTCAGCCAAAATGACTGAAGGCGCCACCCCATGGAGAAATTCAGTGACTTTGGCATGTTTAGTCTAAATGAAACTGAAGCATGGTCTGAAATTACAATGCTGTCGTACCAGCTTCTTGTGATTGTTGACATCAAGGAAGCAGAGACCAAAAAGTAGTCAAGTCTGGAGAATGTCTGGCAGGTGGCAGAATAACATGAGAAGGTTGACTGATTAGGATAGTCTCTTCTCCATATGTCAGTTAAATTAAATTCTTTTATATATTGTAATAACTCCTTTCGTGTCTGGGCATGGGAGGTATCTATCCCCGTGGATCTATCAATCTCTGGTTGGAGAGTGCAATTAAAATCTCCACCTATTATGAAACTACCAGACAAATCAGCCAGGGACAAAAACAGATTTCTGAAAAAAGACGGGTTGTCATCATTGGGTCCATATAAGTTTACCAGATTTAACCTAATTGAGAGTATTTCACATTGAATAATAATGTATCTCCCATATCGGTCTTCATCCACATTAATGAGATGAAAGGGTAGGGAGTTATGTATCAGAATGATTACCCCACGTGAGCGAGAACTAGATGAAGCAGAAAAAACTCGACCTGGCCACCTCCTCCTCACTTTTACTACATCTTCAGGTGTTAAATGTGTCTCCTGCAGAAAGACTATCTTAGCTTTTAGTTGTTTAATCCTACTCATTACTTGCTTAAGCTTGACAAGTTTGTTTAGACCTCTTACATTCCAAGAGGTGAACTGGAGTTCAAATGACATGATATAATACTACATTGTATGTGCGGGTTGGAATTGAGTATACAATACAGAGAAAACTTAATTAATACAAATGAAAATAAAAATATGTGCCTTAAGACGTAGACGTAAACACAATAGGGTGTACTTCCCCAAACGAAGTACACGCTTCCCTCCCCTAGATCACACTTCCAATAGACCCCTGAACAGAGTCTGACTATGGAACTAAGCCGGTCCACCCACATGTCGAGGAACAGCATGCTCAGCGATCATGTTGGAGCTCCATGCAAAATATTAAAAGTTAACTTATTGTGTATTGCAATCAGAAATAACCACTTTGCAGCAAAACATTAGACTTAAATTAACAGTCTTAAACAGTCCAGGAAAAGCTTATCGCGCCCGTATTGCGGCTGCATTCTTTAAACAGTCCAGGAAGAATTCAGTTACCTGTATTGTGTCAGCACTAAACACGTTAGCTTTCTCACCACCCAGCGTTGCCTAGCTTTGCGACTTTAATTCCTGCACAAAAGCCTCCGCTTCAGATGCAGTGTCGAACGTGTGCCGTCTTCCCTTGATGGTCACCAGAAGTGTAGCTGGGTGAATTATTCCGTAACGCAGGTCATGGATAGAAAGGGAGGCTAGTTCTTTCTTTGCTGAATCAAAGACTTTTCTACGTTTTAGCAGATCCGCCGACACGTCGGGAAAAAACATGACATTCTTATCGTCGACAAGTATCTTTCCCTTGCTTCTGGCCGCTTTCATCACTCGAACCTTGTCGGCGTAGTTCAGAAACTTCATCACCACCACTCTAGGGCGTGTAGCGGTTGGTTGGCTTCCATCTTTACTGTTGAGTCTAGCAACTCGGTGTGCTCTTTCTATAAGCAATGGCCCAGTAAAGTTCATTTCACCAAGAGCTTTAGGAATCCACTTTTCCAAAAAGTTACGCACGTCACCTCCTTCGGTTAACTCAGGCAGACCCACCAACCGCACATTCGAGCGGCGTGCTCGGTTTTCCAAGTCATCCACCTTTAGCACAAGCTCCTCCATAGCTGCTTTCATGGTGGTGGTCTGTGTTTTCAGAGATGTTAGGTCATCTTCATTGGCGCCAATTCGGTCTTCAGCTTCGGTCAGTCGGCCAGTCAATGACTTTAATTCGCCTTGCACTCCCTGAATAGCGCCCAATAGCCCATCAAACCTCGACACAAAATCTTCTTTCATTGTCTGGATAGCATTGAGAATTAGACCAGGGCTAATTGTGTCGTCGTCGCTAGTATTGGAACTAGTTAGCATCGTCGGGCTGGAAGAATCATCGGTTGATTTAGTAGATTTTGAAGTCTTTGGCTGCAGTTTCGGTGGCATTATGGCTGTTTGCTGTGTTTTTGGATCAGTAGTAACTGTTTGGTAATTCTTAGTGGCTTCCTGATTATTTTTCTATGAATTGTGCATGGGAGCTCTCTTTCACACGTCTGCCTAGCAGCGCGCCATAACCGGAAGTCGAAGAACAATAGTTGAGCGCTGCATGCAGCACTCACCTTATTAAAGACTGCGTCGGGTTCTCGGACATCTCCGGTACTTCCACAACAAGTAAAGACTCGTATTGGAGGTTATCTCGGCCAGAGTCGTGCGCGGGTTCGGGTAACCGACGGGGGACCCGCACAATTGTGATGAAATGGGGGAAAAATAATGTAGGTACTGTGTCGGACACGGGTGCTGGTTGGGTCGGACGCCTGAACAGCGCGGGTTTTGCGATTGCGTGCGATACTTCTCCGGTGCTGGAGATGTTATTCAGGAGCAGAGGAGTAAACTAAAACCGTCCACAGTGGATGATATGCTTTTTCTGCACAGCAATCTAAAGCACCACGGCAAACACCGGATAGTGTAATTCCCCTTTGACTCTCTGAAGTCCAGATTGAACTGCAACTTCAGATTGATGTGGAACCGCGACATGGAGGAGAAAGGCATTGTTGCCCGCGATTGTCTCCTGCCGGAGCCCCGCTGCCCGCTGCCGAGGCGGTGGTGCCTTGGCGCGGGCAGCGGGGCAGACAATCGCGGTCAACAATCATGGGGAACAATCCCTTTCTCCTCCATCTCGCAGTTCAGTCTATTTCAGATTGATGTGGAAGTGGAAGAACCAGAGACGTCGGAGAACCCGACACTGTCATTGGAGATGATATTATGAATAAACGACTGCGTCTCTGGTCCTTCCACATTCCACATCAATATGAAGTTGCAGTTCGATCTGGTTTTCAGAGAGTCAAAGCCAATGTTTTTTCCCATAGTTCCTTCTCCACCATGGCCGAGGATCAATACACGGGTCTCCACTTCGGCTGTTTCCCATTGCAAATTTGCTTCTGCCATGGTCAGAGGTTTGTGTCGGTCTAGTTTTCTAGCTAAGCGTTGAAGAAACATGGCGGACCCTGTGTTTACATTTCGTACGCGAGCTCCTTCCCCCTCCCCTCATTCCTTATTGGTGGGCTCACAAATTTGCGGAACCAGTGGTTTGTAGTCCTCGGGCCTTCTAGCAGGCAAGCAAAGTTTTACTGAGATGATGTCAAACACGTCATTTGACGTCATCTCAGAAGAAAATTAGATCAGGAAAGCTGGGCCAAGGGAAGACTGATTAAAACTGAGGGAAAAAAAACTTTTTTTTCATATTACAATAGCGATTTTATAATGATAGAACGCCGGTTCTAAATGGGTGAAGTATTTCTTTAAGAGATTCGATTTCTGGGCCTAAAATGTTTGTCATTGTTCAGGGGTTAACTTTATGCAGTATTATAGTTTATTATTTTTACGATGATCACAATTATTATGTTTCTTAGATGCCCTATTATATAATGTTTCAGGCCGACTCTTATGAGAACTAGAATCCTCCCTGGATTGGTCCTTAAAAACACAATAAACAGGAACGTATTCTGTCTATTTTCTTGTTAATGCTCAAACAAGATTCAGGTGAACAATGACCAATGTGTTTTCAACATCGGAGGTTTGCATTATTTTGATGGTGGAGCGTATTAGGTCTGTGGCCAAAGGGTGTTGCCTTATTGCCAACAGTTCTGCAGTTTCCCATCGAGGTGCTGTGTAAAAAAACGGAAGTCATTACATTATAAACCACTTTCCAAGGATACACACAAGATACACTAAATTCACAACTTCTTCAAGAGATGGGAGCGCTGCTTCCATGTTTGTGTCAGTGTGTGTGTCAGTGTGTGTGTACATGTGTGTTTCCGTGTGCTTCTGTCACACACACACAAACACACACACACACACACACACACACACTATAAGAGTGAGTGAAACGTTTCTCTCTCTGAGAGCTGATGTGAAAAATAATTTATAAGAACCTCAAGATCCTAAGATCAGAGGGATGAGCGTAATTCAAGATGATTGGATCTGAATGGCTTCTCTTACAACTGTATCTGAAGTGAAGTCGGTGGCCAAAGTGCGTTAACATAAAACATAAAAACAACTTCCAAAAGCGATACACAAAATACACACACCTTAATTAACAGCTCTCTCTCTCTCCATCTCCCCCTCCCCTTTTTTTCCAGGGTGCAGTGAAGGGTGTCAGCGGTGTGTGTGGGACCACCACAGCGGGGTGGGCAGTGTGTGTCTGCGGTGTGGGGCCCCTGACGACCTTCTGCTGGGGGACCACTGTGTTTCCCGATGTCCCCGGGGCCTCTACCCCTGGCATGGAGCCTGCAGGAGTAAGAGGAAAAAAACCTAAAACATTACACATTAATAAATAACATAACATTACATAATAATAAATCACATGACATAACATTACACAACATTACATAATAATAAATATCATTACATAACATTGCATACTTTGACTTTACTTTACAATATATTACATTACATAACCTTACTTTACATAACATTACATAATAATAAGTCACGTTGCATAACATTACATACCTTTACTTTACTTTAAGCTATATTACATTACATAACTTTACTTAACTTTACTTAACATTAAACAAGATAATAATACAATATATTATATATCTAAAAACGTTACTTACATACATTACAATACATAGCGAAATATACATTACTTTACAATACATAACATTACTTTACAATACATAACACAACACAACATTACATCAAACTTCCCCTGTAATGGAGCCTGCAGGGGTAAGCCAACTTAAAATAACAGTAACCTACCTCTCAATTGCATTACATTAGATATTTTCCTGAATTATATCTGGATAATTTATGAATATTAAAGATACATAATGGGACCTTATTTAGATTTTTCAGTGTGATATCTATTTTCCAAGGATGCCATTCTTCTTGTGAGGGATGCAGAGGGCCGGACCCCAAGTCTTGTACTTCCTGTCCAGCTGGCCGCTTCCTGATAACCTCAGGCGTCTGTGCCTCCGCCTGTCCTGTTGGTTACTATGACAACGGTCACAGGGTCTGTCAGGGTGGGTCAATTAGATTTGAGAATAATATAATACAAATGATAATGATTTGGATAATATATATATATTAATAAGATTATATATATATATAGATGCATAGATCCATCTGATTATAGTAATTTATGAATAAGACTACACCAATTTATTAATCACTGTATTACTTTGACCCTAGCTACCTCTAGCGAACCCTAACCATCTCTAGCTGCCTCTAGCGTTCCCTAACTATCCTCAGTTACCTCTTACCAACCCTAACTATCCCTCAGCTACATCTAACACACCCTATCTATTCCTCAGTAACCTCTCACTAACCCTAACTACCCCTCAGCTACATCTGACACACCCTAAGTATCCATTAGTATCCTTTCACTGTATCCCTCAGTTGCGTGGGCCAAATGCTCATCTTATCCATTTAGCATGTCACGAGCAGTGTGGGTCGTGTTCCAGCTAACTATAACTTACCTTAACTTGTCCTAACTAACTCCAACTAACTCTGTACTTGTACCTGTCCCCTCAGCATGTGACCATCAGTGTGGGTCGTGTTCTGGTCCGGGCGTCTGTCTGTCCTGTCGGGACCCTGCTAAGGTGCTGCTGTTCGGGGAGTGTCAGTACGAGCGCTGTGCCCACCAGTACTACCTCAACACCACCACACGCACCTGCACAGGTACCCCTCAACACAACCACACACACCTGGAGAGCTACCTCTCAACACCACCACACACACCTGTACAGGTACCTCTCAACACAACCACACACACCTGGAGAGGTACACTTCAACACCACCACACACACCTCGAGAGGTACACTTCAACATCACCACACACACCTGGAGAGGTACACTTCAACACCACCACACACACCTGGAGAGGTACACTTCAACACCACCACACACACCTGGAGAGGTACACTTCAACACCCCCACACACACCTGCACCGGCTCCCCTTGAATCTACCACACACACCTGCATGGATATGTCTCAACACCCAAACAAACTTCATCCAGACTCCAATAACATTCATGAAGTCTGAGACATGTGTTCTAGGAATCATTCATACCTCATTATCATATTGAGGACTGACCTGCTATGTGTATTAGTAACATTCATACCTCATAAACATATTCATGATATGTATATTAGTAACATTTCATGTTTCTTATTTTACTTCCACTTATTTCATCTAAGGGTGAATATTTGGAGGTGTTGTGTACAGCATTGGTAAATATGTAGATGCAAAAATATGACATGAATAATTCAGCTGAATATGTGGACCTCTTCTGAATACAGCTGAGTGTAGTCTCTCGACCCAGGGCCAAATGCTGCTTTTACTCCTTTATTTTTTGAAAAAAACTATTTCATATTCACTGCACAATTTTTTGTTCTCTGGCTCATATATACAGTATTCATATATATTTATATGTACCCCCTCCAGAAAGTGTGCCCAGAAGTCATGTTATACATGTTTTTTTGAACAGAATGAATCTTCATGGTCTCCAGCTTCATGGTTGTCCATGTAGTCTGCTGAGAGGTTGTGATGCTGTGGGTTAGATGATGCTCTCCGTAGTGTCTCTGCTGAGAGGTTGTGATGCTGTGGGTTAGATGATGCTCTCCGTAGTGTCTCTGCTGAGAGGTTGTGATGCTGTGGGTTAGATGATGCTCTCCGTAGTGTCTCTGCTGAGAGGTTGTGATGTTGCGGGGTTAGAATATCTGCAACCTTTTGACTATACTACAGTATATTGTCTCTTACTAAAGATTAGTTTGGCTTTATCTTCCTTAAGTGTTCAATCCTCTAATGGTCTCTGTTGTAACTCTTTTGAATGTTGAATGTGTGTTATTGATCATGTCTTGTATCTGTTTGGTTCATGCAGAGTGTGAGTGGAGGTGCAACGTGTGTGTGGGTCCTCAGCCCACCGACTGTCTCCAGTGCATGGAGGGCTTTGTCTTGCAGCACGACGTCTGCACCCCCACATGCACCCCGCGGTCCTTCCAGAGAGGGGAGCGCTGCTTTGGTCAGTCCCCACCCCCCCCACACACACACACACACACACACACACACACACACACACACACACACACACACACACACACTGACACACTCGCTCGCTCACTCACTCACTCACTCACTCACACACACAATAGCTGCGTTTTCGTCCCCCTGCTTTTATGCAAATTTTGAAGTATTGAATCAGTAAACGGTGATGGAAACACCAAAATTTGCATAAACATCCTCTTATTCGCAAGAGGATGTTTTTCCGCTCGATTGAGGTGGCTTTTGACTCATGCGAATGAGAGTAAATGCGCAAAATGGGAGATGGAAACACACTTTTCGAAACAGCTGTGACGTAGCGAACAATGAACACGCAGGACTGACAATGTCTTTCCGATTTCGGCATAACTACCGGCCATAGCAACCCTGCCAACATCAACTTGTAGCGTCTATATATATATATATTTTTTAATATATATATATATATGATATAGGATGTCTATGTTTATATATACTTTAATTATACCGTGTCCATTAACCCTGATATATGGACAAGTAGTTCCAGTCAAATTGCCTGTTCAGCTTTCAAAATGAGAGCTGGTAAATTTTGAAAAATGCATTAAACTGTAATCAGAAAACGCTGTTATATGCTATAGACCCTATAGTATCTGTGGTATAAAGGCTGTGGCGAATTTCAAATTATAAATATGTTCACTTTATGCTGAAAGTATAGACCATTCCCATTGAAACGAATGGCACGGTGAATAGTCTTCAAAACGAGAGCTGATAAATTGTGGAAAATGAATGAAACTGTAATCAGACAACGCGGTTATATGCTATAGACCCTAGAGTATCTGTGGTATAAAGGCTGGGACAAATGTCGAATTATAAATATGTACAATGTTTCCTTTAAATACGTCCATGGAACAGATGGCCAATGTGAATAATAGATACGTGTGGACCGATGAAAAGGTAAAACTTTTCCTTGCTCTCGTCGAAGAAAAAAACATTACAGCTATTTCAGATGGAAAACAACAACGCAATTCCACTATATATCAGGACCTAAGACATGCATGTTATCAAAAGGATACGACAAGCCCTGGAATGTGTGTAGTTTTCCGCTCCAACCACTTGATGGAAACACACCTAATTCAAATTTTTTTTTGCGAACTTTCTGTGAAGGTTCGCTTCACCTTTTAGATGGAAACGTGACTAGAAACAGTGAGTATTTCGTCTCCCTCTCTGAGAGCTGATGTGATGTAATTTAGATAATTCTTAAGAACCTTAAGATCCTAAGATCTGAGGGATGAGCGGATATCAAGGTAATCAGATCTGAATGGCTTCTCTCTTACCACTGTATCTGAAGTGAAACAGAGCTTCAAACACGTTCCTCCCCCTCCTCTCCTTCGTCTTACACAGACACAGAGGAAGAACCATTAGATTTTTCTGCAATACAGTTGTAGACCTGAAGCCTGAATCTACTGTTTTGAGCATCACATCATGTGTATTGAAGAGGGAGGGAGGCTGCAGAAGTTACACAACCTGGGAGAATACCATAGGTCTGCCTAAGAGAAGGGAGCCCTCTAGTGGAGGATGAGGCGGTGTTAACAGCAGGTGTTAACAGTGTGTGTGTGTGTGTGTGTGTGTGTGTGTCCAGGTTGTGATGCCCACTGTGCTGAGTGCCGGGGCCCGGCGGCTTGCCTGCGGTGCCAGCCCCCCTACTCCCTGCTGGCTGGTCAGTGTGTACTGGACTGTGGGCGGGGTCATTTCCTGGACGCCTCTTCCCAAGTCTGCCAACGTAAGGACTCAGGCTGGGAGAAAAAAACACAACCCTCATCTTTTTCACAAGTCTTTTGACATTTTTTACATGTTTAAGAATATATGCAATTGATGCAACACATTTTATTCATACAAAATATATGAATTGAAGATGGTTAAGCGGATCCTTTCACACTGGGAAATCAAGGCTTTAACAATGCAGGATTATGGGTATATTCCCTGTTTAGTTAGGTGCAGTAGTGAATAGGAATGTGTGCATTTGTGTGGGTGTGTGTGTGTGTGTGTGTGTGTGTGTGTGTGTGTGTGTGTGTGTGTGTGTGCAGCGTGTTCCTCAGACTGTGTGGTTTGTGAAGAAGCGGGCCACTGCAAGACTTGTGGCAACCAGACTTTCCTGATAGGAGGGTACTGCACTGCTGACTGTGGACACGGTTACTACGGCAGCAAGAAAACCAGGAGCTGCCAGGGTGAGGATACAGCTCAGTGATGAACTCTTTCGATTCATAGGCCTACCTATAGGGCTGTCCTACCAATTCAATAAGAAACATCCTGGCCCCACCCACTACAGTCCCATGGATCCTAACACCAAATCCTATTGGCTATCCTAAGACTCAGAAGTCCCCGAAAGAGTCTCAGAATAAGACCTTTAGTATGTTCCAATACATGGTATAGAAAATGCAGTTTGCCAAATGCAGTTTGGATGCTGTTCTACATCCGGTTGCATTTCGAAGTAAGCAAGCCAGCATGCTTTTTTTGGCTATTCTTTCCCACAATCTTCTGCTCCGCAGCAAAAGATACGTCCCATTGACTGAGCCTGTGAAAGTGGATGGGTGGCACTAAAGGTGTGCTAATGAGTGAAATCACCTGGAGTATGTCCTGATTGTATGCATACTGTGTGCAACAGTCGTTCTTTGTACGGGTAGCTACAGTACGTACTAAATGTAAAAAGAAAAAGTATGCGATTTGGAACGCAGCCATTGTAAAACTGTCCTTTGTTAGCAGCATTCAACAGTTCATAAATTACAATAACACAAATAATGATTCATACATTAAATATATAATAAATATATTCATAAATAGTAATAGTAACATGGATTTATATATTCATTTTATGATAAAAGAGAGAGATGTGTTTCTCTCTCTCTCTCGCTCTCTCTCTCTCTCCCTCTCCCTCTCAAATGTATCCTCTCTGTCTCTTTCCCCAGGTAACCTTCACCCTCCCACCCTGAGTGTGAACGGTTCACTGCTGGTCCCGCTGGGTGGCTCTGGCCCCCTGGGGGTCGGCCTGCTGGTGGTCCGAGACCCCGACAGCCCTCCAGACGCCCTGCTCCTCCAGCTGATCCTTGCCCCCGCCGCCGGGCAACTCCTGCTCCTCGGGGGAGGGAGGGGAGGAGAGGGGAGGAGGGAGCTGCTCCAGGGAGACTCCTTCACCCTCAACCAGCTCCACAACGGACAGGTGGTGTACGAACACACCCAGGACCGGCCGAGGTACGGAGGGGGAGTTTGAGCCAGTGTGTGAGTGTGTGTTTGAGTGAGTGTGCGAAATGTACGCTAATGTGCATGTGCAGATTTTATTTTAATTCTGATGATTTAAACCTGTGGGTGTACTTTTGTTTGTATGTGTCTGTCTCTCTTTCGGTGTGTGTGTGTGTGTGTGTGTGTGTGTGGGTGGGTGTTTTTGTTTGTGTGTGTGTGTGTGTATGTGTGCGTGCAGGAGAGACCAGTTCACTCTGCGTGTTGCTGACCCTCAGCTGCTGTCTCAGGTGGAGACGGTTGCAGTCCAGGTTGTCTCTACACAGGTACACACATTGTTGATACAGACATACACCACCTGAGTGCCTGAGGACTGAGTCTGACTTCAGCAGAAGTCTGATGATTGTATGGGAGAAATTAACCATTACTTTTTATATTAACTATGAGTATTTTCTCTATTATCTATTATCTATACCATATGGAGTTTAGCTTTGAAGGTGCAAAAAAAAGGCTGGGATCAGATGACCCGGCAGTGTCTTTGCAAACCTCACTCGGCTTCGTTGTTGCTTGTTCGCAGGTAGCAATAAAGTCTCTTGTCATACTCGATCCGGACTCCTCGATTCGTGTGATAGTGATAAAGTGATAGAATTCGGTTATTTTCTACCACAATTGCAGACATCTGGGGGGAACTGCACTCAAATGTGCGGAATAAAGTCCCTAAAAACCACAATGTATATAAATTATTTTGAGATAAACTGGAAGGGATATTTTTGCATGCCATCAGCGGCTCACATTTCGTTCCAGTAACATGTATATATTGTGAAACATAACCAGACTAAATAGAAATATAAACAAAAATATGACTTTTATTCTTTGTTGGACTAGCCTATAGACTATACTAGAGTGGTAAAAGCATCCTTAGTTACTTGGTTCTCTACTTCGTTCATTATTACTCGCGTATTTCGTCCGTTAGTTAATTGATTTCTTAGTTAGGTGAGTGCTGCATGCAGCGCTTCTTCATAAGTTTTATTAGGTGAAGGCTTTTCCGATTTTTAAAATATTTTATACTTTTAAAGATATTCTACTTTCAAAGTACTATCTTTTTTTAACTGGGAGCCGTCCTCCCGTACTTCAACAGTTTAAGACGTAACTAAATCTTAATTTAACCGTCCCCTTGACACACACACCGACAGCAGAGTCAACCATGCAGGGCTTAAGTGTCACAGACACATCAACACTCAGCTAGGAGGAGCTGGGGATCGAACTAGCAACCATTCGGTTACAAGACAACTGCTCTACCTCCTGAGCTAAGCCGACCAGTTCAATTCTTTTTACCCTTCTGCAATTTTATGTTTCCAACCATTTACATTTTCTTAAATGGTGTGCATGTTTATATTGTTTACTCCATTTAGACTTTTGAACGTTTGGTCAAATCCCTTCACTTGATTTAAGCCATTTAACGTTTCTTTAGGTCTTAATCGATGTGGCTTTATTAAAAAATATTTTCAACCTCACTTTGTACTACAGCACTCACCGCATTTTCTGCAGGAAATGCATTTTTTGTTAGGTGAGTGCTTGCATGCAGCGCTCAACTATTGTTCTTCATAAGTTTTATTCTTTCTTTCTTTATTATTCTCGACAAACTTTGGGATCTAACTCCTTCCTCAATTTTTCACCTAGAGACTCCATTCAAATTTTTAAATAATATCTAAAAAGAATTTCGATATCATTTAAACTTTATTCCCAATAACAGTTTTAGTTTCATACCGGCTTCGTTTTCAGTTGGTCTCATTGATTTACGTTGACGCTGGAGCGTGAGGATGTTCAGCAGTGTTGCCCGATTGGGCGGTTTTTCCCGCTCTATTGGGCTACGTTTAATCACTCACCGGCTCGCTATTCTCTTAACCACACACACACACACACACACACACACACACACACACACACACACACACACACACACACACACACACCTGCAGTGCAGGTTAATACATTTGACCTTTCAGATTCTTCAGTTCAAATCATTTTACATTTCTGCATTTGTAGCAATGCTTTGCGCTTTTCATTCAGCTGGCACTTTATTTGTTTCCAACCATTTACATTTTCTTAAATGGTGTGCATATTTATATTGTTTTTTCATTTAGACTTTTGAACTATTGTTCAAATCCCTTTACTTGATTTAAGCTATTTAACGTTTCTTTATGTCTTAATCTATGTGGCTTTATTAATAAATATTTTCAACCTCACTTTGCACTACAGCATTCACCGCATTTTCTGCAGGAAATGCATTTCCTAGTTACATAATGACATAGTTACTTGTGTAATTAGTTACTTAACTAATTTGTTCATGGGTTACTTGCAAACTTGTGTATTTATGGTTCCTGTGTCCCAGCCCCCTAAGGTGCTGTTTCTGGCCCCTCTGCTGGTGGATGCCCCGGGTGCTATGTCAACAATCACTAAGGCGGTGCTCCACCTGGAGGACCCCGACAACGCAGCCGAGGTGCTACTGGTGGTGCTGGAGCCGCCCAGGCACGGCCGCATCGCCCGTCTCCATGGTAACAGGGAGCTGGGGAGGTTCGGTCTGGATCAGCTGAGCCGGGGACAGGTGGTGTACCTCCACGATGGCTCCCCCACATACGAGGACCTCTTCATGCTGCAGGTCAACGATCAGCACCACTACCTGAACATCCCCATTCAGGTCCTCATCTCACACAGGGTAGGCCCTGGTTCCTCTACCTGTCGCCCTTTATATGTCCCTGTCTCTCTCTCTGTCTACCTACATACCTGGACAAAGAAGACCTTATCAGCAGAGGCCGAACTCACTTTGGCCGTTCACATGCATAACACACATGTGGACGCACACACACAGAAACACACCACACAAAGAAACACACACACACAGGCTCACATGCTCACAAACAGACAAATGCATGCAGACACCTTATAGGTACGTTTCAGCTTGTGTGTTTGTGTGTGCACATATAAATGGGACTGACCTGTATTGAGTTGTCAAGGTTCAATTTATTTTCCTAAATTCATTTTTGTGCCTTATTTTGTTGTTTCGCTTGCAAAGCTGGACTTGAATGATTTATTTCTGTTGCATAGAATCATTACAAATTTCAGGCTGTTCAGCTGTTGCTAAGACTCTTGTCAGGCTGTTGCTACGCTGTTGCTAAGGCTGTTGCTAGGCTGTTGCAAGGTCACTGTTTGGCTGTTGATCAGGCTGTTGCTAGGCTGTTATGCTGTTGCTGGGCTGTTAGGACGCCGTTAAGGCTGTGACTAGGATTTTGCTAAAACTGTTATTTGGATGGTTGCAGGGCTGTTGTCTGGTCGTTGCTGAGGCTCTTGTTAAGGCTGCTGTTGAACTGTTTTTCAGGCTTAATCTTAACTAAACATTATTATTATCCTGCGATCTCTTCCAATGGCTGATATGTGTTCTGTATGCATTGCTGTCTAAATCCTATCTTTTATCTTCAGTCCTGTAATCAAGAAAGCAATCTATCATTTACAAACAGACTACTGCCGGTTAATAATGCAAGCTAGTTTTGTAAACAAAGCCATATTCAAAAGAAGGTACTGTGCACATATGTTTTGATTCAACACTAGTTTCGCAACAAGTGTCATACTGACATGTCTAGCATTATTCTAGAGTCTAGATTCATGCTAGACACTGTAGAAATAATGGTGTTCACAGAAATTTGGTCATCGCCATCTTTTCCTTTAAATGTAGTATGTGTGTGTGTGGTCGGTGTTTGTACAGACCTTATCTCCCAAGATTCGCTCCATCCCAGTGTCGTGGGTGAAGGAGGGGGGAATGGTCCAACTCAGCAGGAAGCACTTGAAGGCGGTGCTTCAGGGTACCGCCCCCGATGACATCATATACAGCATCATGCCACTCGACGGACAACCCCAACATGGTAACACGTCACTTGCTATTAACATGCTGATAACATGTTAACAGAATTATATCGACAAATACATGCATAAACATATGGGGATGCAAACAGCTAGAGTGATGAAGAGTCATTAAACGTGCTCCTGACTCCTCATACATGTCCAGGTGAGGTGGTTCTGATACCCATGCCAGCGGACGCCCCAGTGGACTCCTCCTCCTCCTCTTCCTCCTCCTCCTTCACCTCCACCTCCACCTTCACCCAGCAGGACGTCAATGACGGAGCTGTCTGGTACCGGCACTTTGGAGACGGCACCCAGCGAGACGCCTTCCACTTCCAGGTCAGTGTGAGGTGACTTCCTGGTCGCCCTGACAAAAAGAGGGGGAGCTCATCAACACATGGTGAGCTCTCAGTGTTGCCGATGTATTCCTACGGAGTTGAGCGGTGAAGCCCAGCCTAAAGCCTACCTTTGATGCTACCCAGGACGTAGCAGAAAGCTCAGAATCCAAACCTTGATGCTGCCCTCAGAGTTCAAACAATCTTTAACTTGCACCCCAGTTGAAGCTGAACCCCCTGTATGTCCAATCAGATTACAGCTCTGTTTGACATTCTAAAACCAACAGAAGCGATAATACATGTTCTGTAAGATCTGAACACCCAACGCATGAGGTGATCATGTTTTGACTGCTTAAAGATCCCATATCATGTTTTTTATGGCTAATAATTTAATTTGGGGGTACTTCTAGAATAGAGTTACATGCCTGTATGTTAAAAGGTTAACACTGTTTATTTTGTGCAAAAACAATTTCAGCACCTTTCAAAAATGGTCTGATTGGCATCATGTCGCTTTCCAGTCTGCTGTGATTGGTTGAACGCTTTGCGCGTGTGTAGCTTGGCACAGAATGAAAACCCACAGGCTCAGTCTGGTGCTACACATTTATTGTTTGGTTCCTGCGAAATGCAAGAAAATGGACCGCAATTCAACAATGGCCACACAGCACTCTTCGGTTGTGATCCTATACAGCAAATCTCACCGTCTGACGCCATCAAAATAATAAAAAAATAACATAATGCTTAAGAAGAATCCACCATCTCTGTAACTCTAATGTGTAATATGTTTACCAATAATATCCCAAGTATCTGCACTAATACATGGAAACACTGCCTACTTATTAAATATAAACAAATGTCATAAAATAACCAAATAGTAATTTAAAGTGTTAAATGGGCTTAATATATTATCAGACCTGAATTATAGCTAACTTATATTACAGTAGACCTTCTAATATCAATAAATATTCTACTATTGCCCACATAATCAATTCAATAGGACACAATGGTTAAATGCAGTATAAACCACTTTGTATTTCCACACAGGTAATATTACAGTACAACACCAGTTTCTTAGTGAATCTTCATAAATGGCCATAAACAGTCCCCAGAATCATGATATGAACTGCGGGCTCCCTCGTAAGGGCTCACCGTCAAGGCATCTGCCACGCGCCTGTACCACCAACCCAACATGATGGCCGCAACACCACATCAGCTGCCAACTAGCCAATTAAGACGGTGATGCGGTGAGCCGCTCTAAACACCCCGCAACATAACTCAGTGCTATCAACCTACAGCTCAAACATTCTAGGCACTGCGCCAGGATTCCAGTTGTGGATGGGCCAGACCAATTGTGGGTGGTCCTTAAACGAAAAACTTTATCAAATCCCTGTTTAACCTAATACAAATGACTGACTAATATACTGTTACATTATCTGGGCATAATAGAGATTTGAATAGCTTGATGCTCTTTAAATATTTTGTTGCATTGTAAAAAGTTTCGGTGCATAGGACGGACCTATCAGCGATCGCTCCTTAGGCCTTTCTACACTGCAAAGCCGTTTCGTTCGCGGCTTGGCACGCCCGGCAACTTCACCGTATTGCCTGTGTTAAACCGAGGGGCTAAAATCCCCTGTTCGTCACGGTGCGGCCTTTCTTGGTTCACTGGAGAAGGCGGGGCTGCGCACGGAGTCTATAACTCTTTACAATAAATTGCATACTCCCGAATGTTTTTAATTTTTTATGAATGAAGACACCCGCATGCAAGAATGAGTTCATGTCTGAGTAGGCTACAAACGCGATTAACTATTTACAAGTGCAAAAACGCCAACTTATTCTTAACGTTGCTGACCACTTGTTTCTTATCCAGACAAAAGCCTCGTAAAGAACGTTCCTCTGCGTCTTTCTCGTAGATCGCACCATCTTTCATCATCTTTGTTAAATGCGACTGCATCACCTTCTCTCCGATGATGGTCAGCAGCTTGCAGATTTCACCGTCTCTCCATTTAGAACTGCTCATGTTGATATCGCTAGGTTATTGTCTCTGTTGTAGAGACAACGCAGCAACACCTCTACCCAAGCCCCCCCCCCCCCCCCCGTTTAAGTGTACTCATGGAAGTATGTACATTGGAACCCAGCAGGCTATAGAATGTAAAAGTCGTCAGGAATCTAATATTTCCCACATAGTTTAGTTATGCTCGTATAACATGAGTCCGACTATTTCAGAATTCTGTTAAATTGTTTTAAGTTTTCAACAATATTTCGATATCACTAGCAATAGACTGAGCTTAGCTTATTATACAAAGAAGATGCATTCAAATGTAGCCTAGCCTTCATGGTCATCCACGAAGATAACAGCCCTTTAACGCAAATCGGATCAAGCATCAATATCAACAAAGTTTGCTGCATTGCAAAAATAAAGCATTTCAGAAGCTTTTAAAAATATTTAGATATACAAAATTAAAATATATTACGTTTTTTAAAAAAATGTAAGACATTTTTTGGGTGGGCCTGTTGAACAGTGGGTGGTCCCAGGTCCGTCAGGCCCACCCATAACGCCGTGCCCCACTCCCCGCTCCAACCCAATATCAACGGCTCACCTGCGAAATGCAAGAAAATGGACCGCAAGTCAACAATGGCCGCACAGCACTTTTCTGTTGCGATCCTATACAACGAATTTCACGCGAGATCTGCACCCCGTGACCTCCCAGCAGCAACGCTGCTAATGTAGTGCACCTGCCACCTACTGGCGACCCATGGGTACCACACCTTTAAAACCACACTAACAAACTGGCAACACTGCACTCTGTACATGGGGAAAACACATACACTGGAAAATGTATGCAACTCTTACATTGAATCAAAGAAGTACTCAGTTCAAGGAGCATCAACAGACCCATTGCACCACACGTGCATCGGCAAATTTGCACCCCAGAGAAGTTGTAAACTTTACGGGTAGCCGGGAGGCAGGACTTCTGCACTTCATTACCGCCCACACTGTTACGGATGTAAATTTTGATAGCAAACGAGCTGTCTCACACACTTAGAGGGCCGTTCTTGGTGTGTGCGAATACGCCCCCTGGCTCGGACTTAGATTTTTCTAGCTTAGCAGACGTAAAACATGTACGTCATTTAACAGTCTAAGGCAAAGGGAAAAGTTGAAAGTGAGTTATCAACCCTTTAAGCTTCCTGACTTCTGTTATTCACAAAACGTCCTGTAAACTACGACTGCTCTGTTACTACATATTACTATAAATGTTTGTTGTGTGTGTGTGTTTTCAGGTGTCTACGGAGGGCTCATCTGACCTACAGGGTGACCCCCAGGTTTTCTCCATCGGGGTCCTCTCCCAGGGACCCGGAGTCCCCCAGCTGGACCCCGACTGCCAGCTCCAGCTCGAGGTAAGAACATGGGACACGGGCCGGATTTAAACACTCAAGAGCCCTGTGTTACTCATACAATAATTGCCTATATTAATATGTGTCTTTATGTTTATGAATGTGTGTGTGTGTGTGCGTCTTTGTGTGGGTGTTCTAGGCTTTAGAGGACCAGGTCACAGAGATAACGTCCTCAGCGTTGTCGTTCATCGACTCTGAATCTCCAAGCCACAAACTGATCTACAACATCACCACTCCATTAATGCCAGGACAAGGTCTCTCTCTCTCTCTCTCTCTCTCTCTCTCTCTCTCTCTCTCTCTCTCTTTCTTTCTTTCTTTCTTTCTTTCTTTCTTTCTTTCTTTCTTTCTTTCTTTCTTTCTTTCTTTCTTTCTTTCTTTCTTTCTTTCTTTCTCTCTCTTTCTTCCTGGCTGTCAGACTGCCTGTCTGTATGGGCTCATTCAGACCAAATCAGGAGATGCGGCGAAAACTCCAGTCCAGCCCTTCATTTGGTTGGTTGTGCGTTTCTGTGCTCAGACAGGAAGACGCGAGGGGGAAGAAGAACCTTGTTCACCCTGTAGCGTTTGAATCTTAGCATTCTGCTGTGCATCCTCTAGAGTTAGCATCGTAGCTCACCTGTTTTTTACCGAGCAACTGTGAAGATGGAGGAGAGATTGATCGCTGTTGTGTTGTCCTCTCCAGAGCTGTACAACCCTGCCATGAGGGAGTGGTTACAGATCCCATACCATGCTTTTTAAGGGTTAATAATTGCCTTTGAGGGTACTACTAGGATAGGGTTACATGTGTGTATGTTAGAAATACCCCTTATTATTCTCACACGGTTTATCATTGGCAAAACCAATTTCAGCGCCTTTCAAATATGTTCTGTTTTGTATCATGTCAATTTAAGGCCCGCCTCCCGAGTAGCCCAGTTTGCTGTGATTTGTCAGAACGCCCCCTCTGTTGCTATTGGTCGAAAGGCATTGCGTCTGCAATTTCACACCCCCGAGAAGTTGTGAATATTGCGGGTAGACGGGAGGCGGGACTTCTGCACTTCAGCACCGCTCACTGCACAGTCTGACGTCACACTGTTACGGAATTAAAGATTGAGGGCATACAAGCTGTTTCACGCAATTATGGATGGGCATTCTCAGTGGGCACGAATACTCGCCCTGGCTCAGACTTAGATTTTTCTAGCTTAGCAGACGTAAAACATGTATCCATACGTCAAAAAAAGCATGATATCATCCCTTTGTCCGGTGAGGGACACTCCAACGTTGCGGCAGCAGTGTGCGCTTATCGCCGCGATGTCGGATGTGGTCTGAATGAGCCCATTGCTCTGGGTGTGGTGCTGTGGTCTGAAGAATGAGCCCATTGCTCTGGGTCTGGTGCTGTGGCCTCATCTGTTCTCATGCTGATGTCCCCTCTCTGTCTCTCTCTGCGGACCCAGGGGCGATCGAGCACCGGGACGTCCCGTACCAGGCAGTCAGGTTCTTCTCGCAGGCCGACGTGGACGACGGAAAGATCCTGTACCGCCCCCCCTCAGCCCCTGCCCACCTGCAGGAGCTGTACCAGTACTCCTTCACTGGTACACACACACACACACACACACACACACACACACACACACACACACACACACACACACACAGACACACATTAT
>NC_136934.1:24518683-24638683 GCF_949987615.1 Pollachius pollachius | reverse complement strand
CCCATTTAAGGGAAGACCAAACCCTTAAACAACTTGTTGTAGATGACATTTGATGTTATGGGCAATGTAGATTGATCCTGGTCAAAATCTTGAATGAAATGCATGTTTTAAAAATGTAGGATTAGATGTAAATATAGACTTAAATTCCCCTGTATAGGTTAAAGGCATGCTAATGCATGCCTTGTCTCTAAATGGCGGATCAGCACATTATGGCTCCCTCCCTCCCCTTCATCGAGATGGTGGGGGTTGATATTTTTGCGGGGTAGTGCAGTCTGCCTGAACAGCAATATAACCCCAGGCCTGAAAATGAAAAACAACACATCTAGCAGACAGGGGCCGGAGATAGCCTTTTAAAAATGTATATATTTTGCCAAATCTGGGGATTTGAAACAACTATAGTAACAACAACAACATCCTCATATTCCTCAAAGACTTCTTGTAGCAGAGTGGTTGGTCGGCAGAATGTAATGTAATGACCTTTACTGATGAAGAGACCATTATCTCTCTCATCAGGAGACTCCTGATGAGGTTTTCTCTTCTGAAGCGACCAGGTTAATGCCCACATCTCCAACACAAGACCAATATAAGTGATGCAGGATTGTAGAGCAGAGTAGAGGAAACAAAGCTATCAGCATTGGCATATTCTGATAATGGATGTGCAAGGACACTGGGGAGATCATATTAAATATAAATACTGGCATGCTAATGACCCTGTTTCTAGATGGATAATATCTGCAGTCTCCACGCTGCTCCACCAGTCATGGGTTGATGTTGCTATGGACCTACGGGCCCAATGCAGGAAATACAAACCAACCACGTTCTTATCGTGACGTTAAAGTGCTGTTCCCACAACAAAGGGACACTGGTGGCGAGGTGTGTGTGGATGTGTGGAACTCTATCTGGACAGATGTGGATGGCCGCGTCCATGAGAGGGGGTTAAGTCCTCTAGGACACTGTTTGCAATTTACATAATGAATACTGGACATAGTAAGCTTTTGAAATCCATTCTTTGTCACGTGACAAATCGTTTTTTAAAGATTCTCCTGAGACCCCACAACATTTCGCTGTTGAGGCTTCAGTGGTTCTCAAGTGGGTCACTGGGTCTCAAGTGTGTCAAGGGGTCTTGGACCTCCCCAGACTCCCGTACTTCACACCCTAGCTGTTGAGAGATCTCCTTTAGAACTGTCTCACTTTTCATATACTAAGGATCTGGCCATGGTGGGTAGATGGATAGGTACTGTAGACATACTGACATGCTAGCTAGGTAGAAAGATAGTTGGATAGATGAATAGATTGTTTTCATATACGTATTACTTCCTGCCTACAGGTACGTAACTTCCTTGGAGACGGGCAGCCAACCGGTTACTGACATCTTCCACTTTGTTGTTTACGACGGTGACAACAATCGCCTCGACAACCAGATGTGCACCATCACCATTACCTCCACCCTAAGAACAGCTCCAAAGGTTACAGTACGCGGCGGCATCAAGGTACACACCCATACACACACTCACAGTTAAATTCTTACCCAGCAGGCCCTAATTGTTGAATATGTTCAGTTGTAATTTCATGAGTTAATTATTTGTTTGTTCATGTGTCTTTTCCTTCTCCATCCTAGGTTGAGGAAGGGGGGCGGGTCCAGCTCTCCACCAATCACATAATTGTATCAGACCTGAACACATCAAGGAAGGAGCTTCTGCTCTGGCTGGTGACCCCGCCCAAATATGGCTTCATCGAGAGGAAAAGTCAGACTGAGGGTGTGTTTGTGTGTGTCTGTTCATAGTGGAAATGGATTGTTTTGTGTATCAACATGTTTGGGTAGGTAGTATACTGTATATCTATTACTATTAGCGATGCTTTTCGGAAACGTATTGTATACTGCTATGACGTGTGGATGGTGAAGCTACGTCTGATCAGCGATTTATTTAACATCCGAATTTGAGGGTTAGGCTTCCCAGACACCTATAGTACCATAGTATATGGCTACGAGGTGTGGCGCATTTCATGTACAACATTGCTATTACGCAACAAAGTTACAAAAAAAGTTTCACAAAGTTGCTTTGGGCCATAACCATGGCAACCATGGCAAGCTCTTTAAACTGTAGTGGTATTATTAAGTACTCTTATCTGTACTCTGTATCGGGTAGTACCCAAATGTATGTTTTTGACCTAGTATGAATGTATATATTATACTTGTATTTGTATACTTATAAGGACCCCAGTAATGACCCTGTTTTATCAAATTCAAATACAATATAATATGTGATTTAAAGTACAATATCCTATATATGACACGTGTAATATCCTCCTCCCTCCACCAGGAGACGCAGAAGGCTCCAGGGTCATCACTCCTGACCACCCCTTCTCCCTGGAGGACCTGGCCTCTGACCTCATCTTCTACGTCCAGGAGGCCGGGGGTGACTCCCGGCAG
Organism: Pollachius pollachius; assembly: GCF_949987615.1. NCBI lineage: Eukaryota > Metazoa > Chordata > Actinopteri > Gadiformes > Gadidae > Pollachius > Pollachius pollachius. Next base: position 24,636,252 of record NC_136934.1, on the reverse strand, counting down.
GACCTCTTCAGCCTCTACGTCAGCGACGGACACCGCCAGACAGAGGCCTTCAACGTAGAGATCAATATCAAGGTATTAGGATTATCTCCCATATTAACAGTCTGTCAGGATTATCTCTGATTACAGCAGTCTGTCTGGGTTTTCTCTGATTATAGCAGTCTGTCAGGATAATCTCTGATTATAGCAGTCTGTCAGGATTATCTCTGATTATAACAGTCAGTAAATTGTAAGAGTAAAGGTTATCTCTCTCCCAGCAGAGTAGCCAGGCCATCGCCCCAGTGGTGTCAGTCAGTAGCGTGGTGGTGGAGGAGAACTCGGGCGTGGTGCTCACCAACACCTCGCTTAGTGTCCTCGACCTAGACACCCCCCTCAACGAGATCATGATCACCCTGGACACCAAGCCCGCTCATGGTGACACAGACACACACACGCACACACACACACATTCACAAACACACACACACACACACAAACACACACACACACGCACACACACACACACACACACTCACACACACATATACACTCACACACACGCTGATGTGTGTGTTGTGATGCGATATCATATTCTATAATATACTAATCTATATATCCTTACAGGTAAACTGCGGCGGCGTCAGTTCTACTCGCAGCCCCTGAGCAGTGGGCGTGTCCTGTCGGTCGGCTCCTCCTTCTCCTACCAGGACGTCCTGGACATGCTAGTGGTCTACACCCCCGACCGGGGCGGAGCTAGCGACCGGCTGGAGTTCACGCTCAGCGACGGCGTGCACACGCACAGCGGCGCCCTGGACTTCACCGTGACGGCCCGGCACCGCGAGGGCCCACGCATGACCGTCAACAGAGGCCTTCAGCTTGCCGCAGGTGAGCAGACCCAGATACATGAACATAAACCCTACATGGACTGTGTTATACTACAGTATATATCTCTAGCATATCTCTAGCATCTAGCATATATTCTAGCATGTTGCAGTAACTGCGACTGGATGCCTGGACTCTCCTAATGGTTAACCGGCCAGCACCCTATGAACCATTTAAAATGTTTTGTCTGTATAATATATATGCATGTTATGTCAATTATGGCTCCCATTGCACTCCTGATCATCCCTTCCAGTCAAGATTTCTTCGTTGCTAGTTAAGAGTTTTTTCCTGCCCTCTGAGTTGCTAGGGTCAGGAGGGGGTCATAAATATATGGCTTGTCAAGCCCTTTATTTATATTTATTTTATTTTGTATTATCTTATTTATGTATGTATTGTTGTGTACCTTATAAAGTTTATTTTATTATTGCATATTTTATATTCCATGGGCTGTTGTAACAAGTTAATTTCCCATGTATGGGATGAAATAAGGTTCTTATTTTATCTTATTAGGCGTCCGAGCAGCAGAGCATGCTGAACATGACATTCGGCCATTGCTCTGTAGCTCACCTGAAAGCCGAGGCACAGTATTGCATTAAGTGGAACATCTTTCCTTCATAATTATATGTCATATTTATATATCTTCCATTGGTGTGTTCTTGACTTTTAATTTTGCTCGGATCCCGTTAATCACCGCTTGCGGTTATATTCTTATCTTTGAGACTGTACCGTAGATGAAGAGCTATACAAATACATTTGAATTGAATTGAATATATAGAGCGGATTCTGATAAGCTTTTTACTTCTTGAACAGCATGCAGTAGTTCCGTTACACTTCGTCTTTCTATGCTATATGCGGTGGTATATACACACATAGACTTGAACTTGGTTGTCAGTCGAGAATCAGATTTATTTTAAATGTACTCGTCTTATGGTTGAATTTACGTACCTGTAACTTCTTCAGTTGACCAAAACCCTGTGAACACTATAATGAGTAGGTTAAATCCTCAACTGGATAAGGAGCATAACCTGCTTACCGTTTAACCCGGTCTCCCTGGTACTGCTAAGGTCTGCTTTCAGAGTGTGGTTTATTTCAGAGGGTATGATATATCTATTATATATTTTAGGGTCTGCATCTAAGATCACTGAGCAGAACCTTAAGGGGTCTGACATTGACTCGGACCCCCTGAAGCTCTCCTACGTACTGACCTCCGACCCTGCCGCTGGGACCCTCCTGCTCAACAAAAAGAAGCTCTCAGCCAAAGGCCCCGCTCACAGCTTCACACAGGAAGACGTCAACAAAGGTGGGTTCAACACTTCCTGTCGGCTCATGTGTCCATAACTAGCTAGCATAGGTTTAGCTTTGTAGCTTAGCATATACTTAATTAATGTAGATCTAACTGTGAAGTATTGCTTTCTGTCTGATAGTGCTGATAGACAAATTAGTTATGGATATTATAACAGAGATATAGATTTGTAGCTACTAAGAGTTGTTTCCTCTCAGGGCGGCTGCAGTTCAGCCACAGCCGGGAGGAGAAGGGAGGAAGTCTGTCCTTTAAGTTCAACCTGGTGGACCCCGAGGGGAACAAACTGATCGACCAGTCATTCTTCATAAGTGTCCTGGGTATGTTGTTCTCACTGCACCTCTACCTCTACGGCCTATGGTCATAGGCCCTCCATTATAGGACTTCTATCATCCAACCATCGTGTATCCATCCATCCATCTTTTTGCTTCTCTCCTTCTTCCCATCTCTTTCTCCACATGAACGTCCTGCTCTTATTGTTCTATCGCTCAATGCATTCTCTTTCTTCAGCGTTTGGTTATAACCTCAGGCTACCTTGTGGCCAATCGTTTTCTAGAAGCACCGAGGTTCTAGCAATTTACTACATTTCTGGAGGTCTTCATTTCCTTCTCTCTCCTCCCTCCTCTCTACATTCTCTTCCCTTCTGCTCTGCCTTCTGGCTTCTCCTCCCCTCGTCCCTCCCCTCCTCTCCCCTCCTCCCTCCTGGCGATGTCCTTCTGAATGGTATTGTTGGGTGTTCTGACCCTGTCCCTCTCTTCCCCCAGTGGACCGACTGCCCCCTGTGGTGGAGGTGAACAAGGGCCTGGTCCTGGACGAGAACAGCCTAAAGAAACTGACCACCCTGCAGCTGTCTGCCAGCGACCAGGACAGCGAGCCATCCGAGCTGCTGTTCACCGTCACCAAGCAGCTCGACCTGGGCCACCTGGAGCACGTCGCTAACCCAGGTAGCTACGATGCTAATGCTTATGTTAACCCAGCTACACCTGTCAACGGTAGATAGGCACACATGCATATGCTGAACACAGCACTTGGGATTGGAAAAATGGTTCCTGCAATTGTTTTAAAAGAATTTCGGGAGATTATGATTCCCTATCAGGTACCCTGCTAACGCTAAACCAGGTTCCCATGCTAAAAGTAGCTAGGTACACATGCTAAGGCTAACCAAGGTACACGTTAGTTAGGTGACATCTAACTCTTTTCTCTCTCTCTCTACCACCTCCCCCCTCCCAATAGGGAGTAGTATCAGTAGTTTCTCCCAGGCTGACCTGGTGTCTCGGAGTGTCCAGTATGTCCACACCAGTGAAGAAGAGAAACACTCCGACCAGTTCACCTTCAGCGTGTCGGATGGACAGAACGAGGTCACACATATATACAAACACAGATGCACAAACACACACACACACACACAAAAACACACACACACACACACACACACACACACACACACACACACACACACACACACACACAAACACTCACACAAACACCAACACACCAACACACACACACACACACACACACACACACACACACACACACACACACACACACACACAAACACCAACACATATCTATGTGGTTTCTGAGTTTGTATGTGGTTTTGTTTTGTACCCCAGGTTGCCCAGACGTTCTTCATCACCATCAGGCCGGTGGATGACTCGTTGCCATGGCTACAGGTCCCTGGCATGCGCGTCCAGGAAGGGGTCAGGAAAACCATCACTGAGTTTGAACTCAAGGCTACTGATGCTGACACTGAGGTAACAATGGTTAACTCTCTCTCTCTCTCTCTCTCTCTCTCTCTTACTCACTCACTCACTCACTTACACACTCACTCACTTTAACTCTCTCACTCACTTTCACTTTCTCCCTCACTTTCACTCAGTCTATCTCTCTCTCTCTCTGTCCATAGTCTGTTGTGTGTAATGTCTCTCCCTCTCTCTAGGCAGAGTCCATAGTGTGTAAAGTCTCTCTCTCTCTCTATAGGCAGAGTTCATAGTGTGTAAAGTCTCTCTCTCTCTCTATAGGCAGAGTTCATAGTGTGTAAAGTCTCTCTCTCTCTATAGGCAGAGTTCATAGTGTGTAAAGTCTCTCTCGCTCTCAATCTCGAGGCTGACTCCATAGTGTGAAGTCTCTCTCTCTCTCTCTCTCTCTAGGCTGAGTCCATAGTGTGTAAAGTCTCTCTATCTCTCTCTAGGCTGAGTCCATAGTGTGTAAAGTCTCTCTATCTCTCTCTCTCTCCAGGCAGAGTCCATAGTGTTCACGGTGGTCCAGCCGCCCCGCCACGGCTCCATCGAGCGGACGGCGAGCGGCCAGGTGTACCGGCAGACCAGTAGCTTCAGCATGGAGGACGTGTTCCAGAACCGGATCAGCTACAACCACGACGGCTCCAACTCACTGAAGGACCGCTTCTCCTTCACCGTGTCCGACGGGACCAACCTGCTCTTCATGGTGGAGGAGGGGGGCAAGGAGGTACGGCTGTGTGTGTAGTGCAGGGCCATTGGTCCATTCTTTACAGAGAACCCTGATGGGTCATGTGATGGATGACATGTGACCGTATGTCTTTTGATCTTGTCATGTGCTGTCCATACAGGTGGTGACTGCCGCTCCCCAGAAGTTCAAGGTGGACATTCTCCCAGTGGACGATGGGACGCCGCGCATCGTCACCAACCTGGGCCTGCAGTGGCTCGAATACATGGACAACAAGGTAGGGCCCTGCTGGCCTCTAGGGCCCAATACTGGCCCTTTACTAGCACACTACTAGCCCTCTACTAATCCTATACCAGTCCTCTACTAGCTGGAGTACATAGACAACAAGGTAGGGCCCTACTGGCCCCTAGTGGCTCATACCGGCCCTCTGATAGCACAATACTTGCCGCCTCTACAAACCGTCTGTTAACCCTCTACTAGCCCCCTACTAACCCACTTCTAGCCTCCTACTAGCCCTCTAATAACCCTCTGTTTTCCCTCTACTAGCCCTCTACTGTCCCTCTACTAGCCCTCTAATAGCCCTATACCACTGTGACTAAGATACACACAAAACGGGACATTAGTTGACGGGTGACAGCTGGCCTCCCCTGTGGCTGGGGAGGGAAGAGTGAAGGCAGAGCCACACTGACTTTACATCAGATATCATTTATTGGTCGTTGTTCTTTTGCCACCTTTAGTTTTTACATCTGCCCATAGTGGCTGGAGAACCTCAGTATAGCCTCTTTGCCATGTTTAACAGCGATGTTGTTGAGTTTCACCTTGAAGACAAACAACAACACCCTCCCCCCCTCCCCGCCAGGCCACCAACCTGATCACCAAGAAGACCCTACTGACCCTTGACCCCGACACTGAGGATGGTCAGCTGGTCTACGAGGTCACCACCGAGCCCAAACATGGATTCCTAGAGAACAAACTAAAACCTGGCAACCCGATCACCAGCTTCACTCAAGGTACCCAATCACCACCCCCACATCAGCACCCTGGTACCACCCGCTATTGGACAGCAGAGGAAGCTGTTATTGGCAGCATTGTTAACTCTAGTGAAGAGAGTGTTTGACTCCAAGCCAAAAGCTTCTGGGTTCAAACCCCAGCATCTGCAGTCTACATGTAGGGAGCCTTGAATCAGACATCGTAACCCCTCCCCTCCCACTCTTTATTGACGTGCATCTAGATTCACTTTGGATCAAAGGGTTTGCTTGATTACATCTTTTTTACAGAAATGTAAATATAATTACATTGGTAAAAGGAAAACCGCATGTGACTGTGTAAATCTAAAATAATACTGTACTGTAATTATTATCAGCAAGGACTCCCTGAATATATGACAGTCCTCCTATAACCTTCGACAACCATTCATCCCATTGAGCCTAACAGTGACCACCCCTTTTAGAACTGCTCTGGTTCCGGAAGTAGATTTCCCATTCATTTTCCCATTTCATTGACTTCTCGTAAAATCGTTATACAAACTGTTTTAAGCCTGTAAACAAGCCAATCGTTCGTCAAGGTAGTTGTGGCCATAAAACATTTGGTTCGGGCCAAACAATTATTTGGAAAACGGAAGAAAAGGCCAAGGTACAAGACTATGTACATTATTTTTGTGAACTAAGGAAGGAACTACTCAGCCCATAAACCATTGCTGTGTTGTGTTACACTTTAGGGATTATGGGTAGTGTAGTGGTTTCAAATGACGTCGCGAATAAAACGTTTTTTCCAAAAAAATGAGGATCACACTTTAACTCGTGGGTTCTGCAGGAGCATATACCATCCATTCACAATGTAACGGCGGGTGGTAAGTATACTTTGGATGGTTACGACATTTTGGCTTTTGATCAAAACCTCTATGGAGAAAATGAATGGGTTTTTTTACATCCAGAACCACACTAATGCGCTCTATTGACTCCACACTTTGCCGGTGTATTTCTGAAGACCCAAGGAGGTGTTATCGAGAGGGAAGGTGTTTGGATTCTCTATTCTCGCGGAAGCTGCAAGCAGCGATACCGGAGGCCAAGCCATCGGCAGATTTAAAATGAGCACGACAATAGTTTTATTAAGGTCCTACGAAGTCCGTAGGAACCCTATTGTAATTGTTAGTATCATTATTATCATTATTAGGGGTCCCACGGAATCCGTAGGAACCCTATTGTAATCGTTAGTATCATTATTATCATTATTAGGGGTCCCACGGAATCCGTAGGAACCCTATTGTAATCGTTAGTATTTAAGGCGTACCAATGCCATATTACCATACCGACCAAGCTCACCGTACCTCCACCTACGGAAGACTTCTATTTCTCAAAATATACTCTAATGTGCCCTTGGCAGTCTACGGTCATACTGTCGGTGATAAAGTCATACTGGCGGTCATATGGTCATACTGTCGGTCATACTGTCTGTCTTACAGTCGTACTGTCTGTCATATGGTCCTACTGTCTGTCAAATGGTCATACTATCAGTCATATGGTCATACTGTCAGTCATATGGTCATACTGTCGGTCACACGGGCATTCCGAACCATGGCTTTCCTGGCCAATGTGGAGCCAACAGAAGTAGGCTGTGACTGCCATGCTGGACCCTGTCCAGCATTGCCAGTAAAAGGGGAATTGCATAAAGCAGGCTGTCTGGCCAAGCATGAGCCAGAGCATCTTGTCCTAGGGGACTGGTCCTCTCCGTCAAGGAGAACCAAAGGGGACAGTGGGTCGTCTCTTCGGAAGCAAAGAGATCTGCCACTGCCCTGCCATATCTGTCCCAAATCATATCCACCACTTCCGGATGGAGTCTCCACTCTCCGGGGGGTGGCCCTTGGCGAGAGAGAAGGTCTGCCGCTGTGTTCCAGACACCTGGAACATGGACAGCCCTCAGGCTTAGAAAATTGGGGAACGCCCACGTAAGGTGCCTTTGCGTGACCCGCAGGCTCTGCCTCTATCTGGTGCCCCCCTGATGGTTGACGTGGTAGACTGTGGAGGTGTTGTCTGTCCGGACAAGAACATGTTGGTTCCTTAGAACTGGAAGTGCCTGATATGCTTGAGTCTCTGCTGGGCATCCCACTGGCCTCTGACAGTCCTGCAGTGCCATACTGCACTCCAGCCGGAAAGAGAGGCGTCTGTCTCTACAACCTCCAGCCGGGAAGCTATCCTCCCGAAGGCACTGCCCAGCCACCCTGACCATCTAGTGTCTCTGCCACTTGGGGTCCAAGTGGAGACCATTCGCCCAAATCTGAAGGGGACGCAACTTCAGAAGGCCTAGTGGGACCACCATGGATGCTGAGGTCAGCATACCTATCAGTCGAAGGAAGAGGCTGTATTCCAGCAACTTCCCCCGCCTGAAGTGCTGTAGCAGCTGCAGAATGGTAGCTACAAGCTTTGGAGAGAGGCAGGCTCGCATGGCCACCGAGTCGAGCACCAGCCCCCGATAGCTCACAACCCGACATGGTGTAAGTTTGCTCTTGGTAAAGTTGACGGTGAGGCCAAGCCGGTCCACATGGCTGAGGAGCATGGCTGTGTCCCTGATCGCCTGCTCCTGAGTTGGGGAAATGACCAACCAGTCGTCCAGGTATGGCAGTATCGCCATACTGTGGCCTGTAATGGTGACAGGGCTGCTGCACCGTGTAAATATACGCGGGGCCAGAGGCAGCCCGAACGGAAGAACCCTGAACTGTTACACCTTGCCCAGAAAAGCAAAGCAGAGGAACTGCCTGTGAGGTTGGGTAATAGGGAGGTGAAAGTAAGCGTCTTTCAGTTCTATTGACACTAACCAGTCCCCCTGAGCGATAGCCTGGAGGACATCTGCAACACGCAGCATGTGGAAGGGAAGAACCTTGAGGAACTGATTCAGCCCTCTCAAGTCCAGAATGGGGCGAAACCCGCCATCCTACTTCGGTACCAGAAAGTAGGTTGAGTAGAACCCATCGAGCTGTTCTTGTGGTTCTACTACTTTGATGGCAACCTTCCCAAGGAGTGTGGCTACTTCCTGTCTCAGGACACGGGATCTGTCGGGATTGTGGACCACAGTAACTTTGATCCCGCTGAAAGTTGGTGGCCGGCGTCGGAATTGGAGTGTGTACCCGTTGGATAGCGTGGACACTATCCAAGGGTCCGTGGTCTGCTCTTCCCAGTAGCTCAGGTGCTGCTGAGAAAAGCGTCCGACGACCGGTTCTTGAACTTCAGTACCTACCCCCCCTGCCCCTAGGGGCCCTGGGGGGGGCGGCGGCTGGGCGCCGGACCTCTTGGAGCCTGAAATGACGCCCGTGGCGCAGTGCTACGGCGCTGGTCAACCTGTGGTGAGTTTGCTGGCCCCTCGATTGTCCACCTGAACGTGGTTGACAGAGCAACCTCATCTGAAAGTGTATCCACTTGGTTTGCCAAGTTGTCAACCCTACGGGACTTCCCGGGAGGTCCCCCAGCTGCCGTGGCACGGCGCCTGGTGCCACTAGGACCAACACCTGAAGGGGGCAATCCTGGTCCGCCCTCCACCTCAGCCAACCTAGCTAGCCTCAGTATGAGGCATGAAACTACAGTTCATGCATGGATTATTTGACACTGCTTCCCTCAGGTGCTCAACCACGAGACATGCAGCGCATGGTCATGGCCGCTTGCAGGGAGGCCATGCAGGCGACACAATTATGAGTGCTTAACATGTCTGCAACAAATTAATTACAAGTAAACTAATTAGTAGGCTAGGCAATTGGGCTTTAGGTGAGAGCACCCGAGCAACGACCCAAGCAAACTAAAGTAGGCTAGGCAATCGGGATTTAGGAAAGAGCACCCGAGCAACGACGAGACAACCCTACAATAACACAGTGACGGAAACCCAGGCAGCCCACCGGAGCAAATTAGTGCAGGCTAGGCAATCAGGCTTTAGGCGAGAGCACCTGAGCAACAATGCGCCTGAAAAACAGTGCACTAGGAAAATACAGTGATGGCGATTTTTGGAACCCCAAGCCACTCACTGGCGATCAAATCAAAGAACACAACCGGCTGAATAAATACAGTGACGGCAGCTTGGACCCCAAGCCGCGCACTGGCGATCAAATCAAAGAACACAACCGGCTAAATAAATACAGTGATGGCAGCTTGAACCCCAAGCCGCGCACTGGCGAGCATACAAATTAGCAACCGGGCTTAGGCAAAAGCACACGAGAAACGATGTGAGACCGAAAGAATAACACAGCGACTGAAAAACTAGACACCGACTGATGCTCTAAGCAAATTAAAGTAAAGGTGGAAAGGTGATATCAGCTGACGCGCTAGCTGACGGCTACATGTATCGTACACACTTTACTCACCCCTGACTGAAATCAAACAAATTGCAAGTCGCAGCGTTTGATGGACGAAGTTCAATCAAGGCACAAACCCTCGGGTTACAAGGCTACTTGCGACAAGCTAATATGGTATTTTTACAACAAACAATGTTTGTGTGTCCTGCCATTCCGCTACCGCGAGAAGACAGAAGGAACAGATCCTCGGGTGACTTCTGGAATATATAGACATTCTCGGGTCACCCAGGTGTCACAGGTGACTTTGTTGGTATAATTACTCGACCTGCGCATGCGCGAGATGGAACATCCAGTGCTAAAGCATCGCCTCTGGTGGTCAGTAGGAATGAAATAGAACAACACTTTTCCTGGGATTTGGGGTGTTGTTTTGGGTCTCTGGTGCTCCCACACACATACAAACTTTGAAAAAAGTCTGTACATGATTTTTTTGAGTGAGATATGCATTTCTGAAAGTACCCCGCCTACAGTTACCAAACTAGCGAGTCAGTTTCGGTGCCCCCTCCTACGTAGGAAGGGGGCACAGTTGAATATTACCTCCCAATTCCCCACTCCCCTCCAATCAGAGCATAGCTAAGATTTTGTGGACCAGTGGACGAGCAGCTCCGGCGGGAGCTGCAACTCGGCGCGCAGCCCTGCAGCTAAGCTACGGGAGTACAATTCCTTTCTCTGAGGAGGAGACATAGAGGAGAAAGGGATTGTACTCCTGGAGCTGAGCTGCCAGACTGCCGGCGAGCTACCCCCGTCGGACTGCAGTCTGGCCGCCGTCGAGGCTGTCCGGCCGTCGCCGAAGCTTCGGCGGCGGTCCGGCAGCTCCGGCGGTGTACTCCGGTAGCTGAACTGCGGCTGAATCTTTCCGGCTGCTCCGGCGGGTGCACTCCGGGAGCTGAACTGCCGCCGAAGCTGGCAGGTCTGGTGGGGGTAGGTCTCAGCGGCAGTCCAGCAGCTCCGGCGCGGGGAGCACGGCAGCAAGTCCGGCAGCTGAGCTCCCGGAGAACAATCCCTTTCTCCTCCATGTCGCAGTTCATGGACTTCAGAGAGTCAAGGCCAAAGTTCCTTTCCCTCAATTCCTCTCAACCATGGCCGAGATATCCCCCATTACGAGTCTTTACTTGTTGTGGAAGTGCCAGAGAGGTCAGACACAGTCTTTATGATTCATAATATTATCATCCGGGGCGCACATAGCTTCTGGCCATGATATTAGATATAACATTATATAAATACCCATAGATAATATTATTATTATTATATTATATGATATAGATATAGCGCTCCAGGAGTCCGCAAACGGGAACTATCCCTCCTCCTCCATGCTGTGGTTCAGTCTGACAGCTCATTGGTCAATGGGCAGCAGCTTATTTGCATTAAAGCTACAGACACCAGAAACAGCGCATTCTGAAGGGACTGAAACACATACATTGCACTTATTCAAGGTACTTAATTGTGTAGCATCTACAGTAGCTGCTATCGCTGCTTTACACGGGGAATGGGTTAGCCTAGCGATTGTAATACTTGCACTTGGTTCTATGAACGTCTTTACTGTACCGACAGCGATATATTGTTCACTTCTTATGACAAATGTACTTATTGTAACAAATGCACTTATTGTAAGTCGCTTTGGATAAAAGCGTCTGCTAAATTCCCTAAATGTAAATGTAAATGAAACAGAGGGGAATAGCGGTAGGCAAGATTTTTTTTCCTAAAAGCTATTTCCAGCAAACAGCTTCAAAAACATGTTTTCTGGAACTCAAATAATATGTTTAATGTTGGGACAGCACCATAATATGTCTCCTTTAAAACTGTTATTGTACATATGTTAAGTATTCTCTACTTAACATATGTACATTTTGTCGTCTGTGTACGTGTGATGCTCTGTTGTTCCCTAGCCGACGTGAACCTCGGTCTGGTTCGCTACGTTTTGCACCAGGAGAACGTCCAGGAGACCTCAGACAACTTCAAGTTCCTTGTAAAGGACAGCAAGCCCAACGAGGTCCGGGACAACGTCTTCCACATCCAGTGGTCTCTCATCAGCTTCCAACATAAGAGGTGCGTCAGGCTAGTCTGCTGGTGAATAAAAAGGTTAATGTTTGTATGAATGGGTGAAAGTGTTGATGAATGGTTGAATGCGCTGCTGATGGGATGGGGCAGGTCATCAGGCCGGTGGATGGGTTGCCAGTCTGATTCTTGGTTGCGGTTTGTCGAAGGTTCATGGTGTATTTGAGGCAGCAACTGTTGCTGACAGGCTAGTCGATGCCTTACCAACTTGTGAATGAATGAATGGCTGAATAAGGAGGTAGACGTGAATGTGTGAATAGTTGTATGCGTGGCAGAGTTGAGAATGGTCAGGTGACCCCCCCGCCGGACACCCTTGACAGGATGGGTGGGTCATAAATACATATGGTACCATGGAACAAACACTTTGGCCGTCACTCGCTGCCATGGAGAGGCTTCCTAGTTAAACCCACAGAGGATGCTCCTCCACAGCTACAACGTCAGCGAGAAGGCGAGCACGGTGTCTGTGACGGTGAAGCGGAGTGGGAACCTTAACCAGTACGCCATTGTGCTGTGTCGCACGGAGCCCGGCAGCGCCACCTCAAGCTCCTCCCTGGGGCAGCGGCCCGGCCAGCTCGACTATGTGGAGTATGCTGGACAGGTAACCATGACATCGACCACTGCTTTGTGACGCATCTCGCTAGCATACATTCTGAAAAGGAGCGTTTAGGTTCTATCCTAGTGAGGCAGCCCGCTAACGACATTGAACATGGATAACCAGTGACTGTGCCTACTCCAGGTGCAGTTTGATGAGCACGAGGACACAAAGGTGTGCACCATCATCATCAACGACGACCAGGTGTTCGAGGGTGTGGAGAGCTTCCATGTGGAGCTGAGCATGCCCGTCTACGCCCTCCTGGGGGCCGACATGCGCGCCGTGGTCAACATCAATGACAGGGAGGACGAGCCCATGCTGCAGTTCGACAAGAAGACCTACCACGTCAACGAGAGCGACGGCCTAGTCCACATTCCCGTGGAGAGGAAAGGTACTCACAAAAACATTGTTAATCCTCCTCCCCCTGCTCCTATCTCTGCTTCTACTCCATTCAATCCGCCTATACCCCTAACCCTGTTGAAATGTCAAGGATTATTCCACTAGGTGAACAAGGCCCATGACTCTGCTCTACTTCCTGTGTCCCCTCCTGGCAGGCGACCTGTCCAGCACAGTGTCAGCGTTGTGCCACACGGTGTCCCGCACGGCGCAAGGTAGCAGCCTGCACTCGCTGGGTTCCGGGTCGGACTACAAGAGCCGGGGGAAGGGCGGGGACCAGCGCGTGGTGCTGGGCCCCGGGGTCTCCATGACCTCCTGCGACTTGCAGCTGGTGGACGACTCGGAGTACGAGCTGTCTGAGGAATTCCAGCTGGTGCTGTCAGACCCCTCGGATAACGCCCGCATGGGGGACGTCACGGTGGCCAAGGTGGTCATCGACGGGCCAAACGACGCCTCCACCGTCACCCTGGGCAACGCCACCTTCACCTTCAGTGAAGACATCGGTAGGAACGCGGTCTACGCCAACTTGGTTTGGTTTAGTTTTGGTTTAATTTAGTTTTGTTTGGTTTAGTTTAGTTGCTTATTTTACTTTTGTTTAGTTGGTCATAACGTTGTTTTTTCACTTTAGTTTAGTTAGGTGTAGTTTAGTTGAATTACAGTGTGGTTACTTAGTTACAGTTTGAACATTTGAAAATGTATACAGCTATCACTGTAGCTAAAACTCAAGCCACTAGGGGCCGTCAGTTATATTTGACTGAGACTAGTTAAGCCCTGAATCAGAAGTGAACCTTCAGGACAGCAGGTCTTTAAAGGGGTGATATCATGCTTTTTCGACTTTGCCCTTTTCCCTTTGTTATATGACGTATGTATGCGTCTGCTAAAATAGAATAATCTAAATCGGTGCCAGGGGGATTATTCACGCCCACCGAGAACGCCCCTCAATAAGTGTGTGAAACAGCTTGTTTGCACTCAAACTTTACTTCCGTAACAGTGTGACATGCAGACTGTGCAGTCGGCGGTGCTGAAGTGCATAAGTCCCGCCTCCCGGCTACTCGCAATGTTTACAACTTCTCGGGGGTGTGAATTTGCAGACAGACGCTCAAAGCGTTCAACCAATCACAACAGAGTGGGCGTGCTTACCAATCACAGCAGACTGGGCTACTCGGGAGGTGGGCCTTATAGCGACATGATAGCAACGCTGAAATTTGTTTTGCAGAAATGAACCCTGTGAGAATAATGAGGGGTATTTCTAACATACCAGCATGTAACCCTACGCTAGTAGTACCCTCAAATGCAATTATTAACCCTAAAAAAAGCATGATATGGGATCTTTAAATCTCAGAGCCTGATCTTGCCTTCCAACAGGTACCATCGAGATCCCGGTGGTCCGGCACGGCAGTGACCTGACGGCCGTGACGTCTGTGTGGTGCGCCACCCGCCTCACGGACCCCCCCTCTGCCACCCCGGGACTCGACTACATCCCCAGCTCCAAGAAGGTGGAGTTCAAACCTGGCACAACACAAGAGGTACGACCTTCTAGCTAACTCATCAACACCATCAACCATATATTTTGGGAGATCTTTACGAACGTATAATGATATAAGATGAAATGTCTTTGATCGACTGCAGTTGGGGAATGAGCTGATCTTTAAGCAAGGCACTTCTTGAAGTCGTAGTCACAATCCCTTTTTTCGCCTTAATGCACCTCATTGAGCACAGCAGCCCTCACCCTGCCTGCTCTGAATGAGGAGCTAACTGAATGCACTGTGTGTATTTGAGCAATCAGCTGTTGCTGACAGGCTAGTTGTTGCCTCACCACATTGTCATTGGTGGTACCAATTCATGTCAGAGTGAATGTGTGAATAAGGAGGTAGATGTGAATGTGTGAATGGTTGTATGTGTGGCAGAGTTGAGAATGGTTGGGTGACTCGCTGCTAGTTGTCTCAATCCGCCGGACCACGTTGACAGGGTGCCGTGAGCTGAGCTCACAAGGACCTGAAGGGGGCCATATAGTCCCTGTGTTTATCCTGCTTCTTGTCCCCAGACGTGCAGTCTGACTATCATGGACGACCTGCAGAGCCCCACCATCGAGGGCCCCGAGTCCTTCGTGGTGTTCCTCAGCTCCCCCCAGGGGGCCGTTCTGCTGGAGCCCTACGAGGCTGACGTCGTCATCACCGACACCTTCCAGGACAGTGTGTACCGCACACACTCACACACATACACACACACACATACACACACTCACACACACACGCACGCACACACACATACACACACACTGTCCAGGACAGTGTGTACCACACACACTCACGCAAGCACGCACGCATACACACACGCCGTCCAGGACAGTGTGTACCACACACACTCATACACAGTGTGTGTGTGTATGTGTGTATTACACACATACACACACACACACACACACGCACACACCATCCAGGACAGTGTGTACCTCCCACACACTCTCACACATACAAACACACACTCACACACACACACATACCTTCCAGGACAGTGTGTACCAAACACATACATAAACACAACGCAAAGACAGTATGTACCACTACACACATACACACACACCTTCTGGGACAGTATGTATTAAACTTGATAAGCTACCATGACCTCTCTGGTGACCCCCTGGTTGTTGCGTGGCTGACACTGGTGCAATGTGATTTGCCTCCAGTTCCCAGCATGCAGTTTGAGAAGAGTGCGTACAAGGTGAAGGAGAAGGAGGGCGTTCTCCACGTCCCTGTGCTGCGGACGGGCGACCTGTCCTCCGTCTCCTCGGTCCGCTGCTTCACCCGCATGCTCAGCGCTCTGGTCATGGACGACTTCACTGAGAGGAGGAACGCAGATGAGTCTCGCATCACCTTCCTCAAAGGAGAGAAGGTAAGATCCTCCTCGCCGCCTGCCTGAGAGGAAGGCTGTTAAAGGGAACCAAGAAGGTTCAAAACAAACATTCGACACAGAATTATAACAACAACATCAAATTAACATAATATCAATTAACTGAAATAAATTTTTTTATCATGAACTTTAAATCTTTCCCAAAAAAAGGAAAATATGTCCAGGCACCTCACTCTAACCCTAACCCTGAGACTGGTAATAGGGCTTGGACATCAGAATGCATCATGTAACTTTTTGTGGTCACATCATAGCGACAAATAATTTCCAGATGAATTACTAAACAATGACCAAAACACCATCACCACCAATAACAATCTTATTCTCCTTTACTTCCAACATGCTGGTGGTCGTTGAGATGAGCCTTCACTATGTACAAGCCCTACATCATATGTTTAGATGTTAGCCATGGTTTAATCAGACCTATCACCTCCCCCAGGTAAAGAACTGCACAGTGCGTGTCAGTGATGACTCTGTGTTCGAGCCTGAAGAGGACTTCCAGCTGCACCTGGGCTCTCCGCTCAGCGAGCACTGGAGCACGGCCATGGTGGGGGCCAGGGACCTGGCCACCGTCACCATCACCAACGAGGAAGACGGTCAGTCTCAGGCTCCGCCCCTCCTGTCAGGTGGCACTCCTCTGACCTGCGATGACCTCTGACCTCTGACCCTGTCTCCTCCTCAGCTCCCACCATTGAGTTTCAGCAGGTGTCCTATCAGGTGCGGGAGCCGCCCGGCCCAGACGGCGTCGAGGTGCTCAGCATCAAGGTGCATCGTCACGGCGACCTGGACCGTACCTCCAAGATCCGCTGCAGCACACGGGACGGCTCGGCCCAGTCCGGCCTGGACTACAACCCCAAAAGCCGCGTGCTCAAGTTCACCCCCGGTGCGTTCAACACTCACTCCTAATAATGTGTTAATAACAGAATAACAAGGTCACCTCTGTCCTCCTCTTCATCACTCACTCATAATAATGTGTTCCTAATAACAAGGTCACCTCTAGTCTGTCCTCCTCTTCATTCACTCATAATAATGTGTTCATAATAACAAGGTCACATCTGGTCTCATCCTTCATCACTCACTCATAATAATGTGTTCATATCAGTATAACAAGGTCACCTCTGGTCTCCTCCTTCATCACTCACTGTTAATAATGTGTTCATAATAACAAGGTCACCTCTGGCCTCCTCCTTCATCACTCACTCATAATAATGTGCATCACAATAACTGGTTGAGACACCAGCTCAGTAATCAGTCCCCCCGGTCTGTTTACGCCTACTTTGATCTTCCTCCTCTATGTTTAGGGATGGACCACATCTTGTTCAAAGTGGAAATTCTGTCCAACGAGGACAGGGAATGGCATGAGTCATTCTCATTGGTCCTGGGTCCTGACGACCCCGTGGAGGCAGTGCTTGGGGAGATCACCACGGCAACCGTCACCATTCTGGACCAGGAGGCAGCGGGCAGCCTC
This sequence comes from Pollachius pollachius, assembly GCF_949987615.1. Lineage (NCBI taxonomy): Eukaryota > Metazoa > Chordata > Actinopteri > Gadiformes > Gadidae > Pollachius > Pollachius pollachius. The sequence continues at coordinate 24,618,920 of NC_136934.1, read as the reverse complement.
ATCCTCCCAGCCCCGCCGCTCGTAAGATGGCCTTTTAGGAACAAACATTCAATATTTATTGATCTATAGTAATCAATAAATAGTAATTAACCAACAGTTAGCTCCAACCAAAGGTTTTTGATTGGACAGGAGGCACTCTGGAGTGCTGATAGAGAGTATAACAGCACTTGAACTTTTAAGTATGCATGTATCACTCTGCTTTACAGGTAATTATCCGTTAAGAACATTACCCATTGTAAGCTCTTACCTGATCGGAATCCCACATGCCACCAAAGTATCTGTTAAAGTATCTGTGCTGAGTGGCTGTACAACAAGCATTCGGCCTCCAACCTCACACCTGCAACCCAATACCAGCTGCGCTGGTGTTCAGTTTCACTGTGATATGTATTCATATTGCTGTGATGATGTGTTGATATCTAATCACTAAACCTCCACCCTCCAGGTGGTGTCTTTGTTAGACTACAACCAGGTGGAGGAGGTGACCGTGGAGGGCAGTAAGAAGGCTCCGTCGGCGGGGTACCCCCTAGTGTGCGTGACCCCCTGCGACCCCCACTACCCAAAGTACTCTGTGACCCGGGGGCGGTGTGAGGAGGCGGGCATCAACCAGACCCAGGTGCACTTCTCCTGGGAGGTGGCCACGCCCACCCACAGCAACGGGGCCCGCTCCCCCTTCGAGACCGTCACTGACAGCACGCCCTACACTGGTGTCAACCACAAGGTACGTCACCATGGCAACACGTCACCATGACAACACGCCTTATATTAGCGTCAACAACCCCAAGGCACATCTCCATTAAAAAAAAAAACCCTAACATAAGCATCCACCACAAGGAACAACACCATGACGACACGTAACCATGACAAAACTTCTTAAATTAGCATCAACCACAAGGTACATCACCATGACAACGCGTCTTCATGAAAAAAACTCCTAAACTAGTTTAATCTACAAGGTAAATCGCAATGACAACACCCAGTGCACATCACCATGTGCATATTTCTTCAGATCTGATGAAATATTTTGTAGAATCTGATCCAATTTTTACGGAACCGAAAAATTTGACTTGGTGTGAAAGGTCTTAACTAAGGCAGTTTAACTTAAACTAGATTATCAAAATCAAGAAGGGAAACCATGACCTTGGAGTATTGCCGATAAGTTATTATTTATACTCTCTCCATACTGATCTGTAGAGGCTGGGTGTATCCTGGAAACGCCCGCTACACTATGTACTATTTATATGTAGGGATTTAGACACTTTTATCCAAAGTGGCCTTCAGTCAATTGAGTTCCATGTCTTCAAGCAGCAGATAGGTGATCATCTTGCTTGAGGTTGTCTACCAGGTAGACTGGTCACTGGGGATCCCAGTCAACCACAAAACACGACCACATCCACAAAACCCAATGTCTCGTCTCCCCTTTTTCACCCCGCCCCCCTTTTTCTGTCTCTCTACCTCCCCCCCATCAGGTGCTGGACAGTATCTACTTCAGCAGGCGGTTTCACGTGCGCTGTGTGGCCCAGGCCCGTGACAAGGCGGGTCACCTGGGCACGCCCCTCCGCAGCAACATCGCAACCATCAGCACCGAGGGCGCCATCTGCCACACCCCTGTTACCACGGGAACCGCACGAGGCTTTCAGGCCCAGTCCTTCATCGCCTCCCTGAAGTACATGGACGTCAAACACAAGGAGCACCCCAACCGGTGAGCAGGGAGTGGGAAGAGGGGGAGGAGGAGGAGCTGGAGGAGCTCACATCTCACAGCCACCTAGATACTTTAAAAGTTGTCTTTAGTTACAGTCTACAAGTATAAGCAAAGAAAGTATTTATACTTTCAAACAAATTTTAAAGCAGCAATCCAAAGTGATTCACATGGAAACGACAGTAAGTACAGTAAAACAATCTGAGATATATTTGAGTGGAAGAATGAAACATAACCAATAGTGAACACCAGTTGATAAGAAGAAGCTAAAAAGATAATTTATGTTCAGTTTGTAACAGATTAATGACAAATTGTGATGCCCAGATCGCCTCAATCCCCTTTGTTGTGTGGTTGTGTGTGTCCCTCCTCAGCATCCATATCTCGGTCCAGATCCCCCACCAGGACGGCATGCTGCCCCTGATCTCCACCCTCCCGCTCCACAACCTCCACCTCCTGCTGTCCGAGTCCATCTATCGCCAGCAGCACGTCTGCTCCAACCTGCTCACTCTTAAAGAGCTGCAGGGACTGTCTGGTAACTACACACTATCACACACTTTATTGTGCAAGAAACTGATGATGTTTTGTTTTTCATTATCTAATTAACAATATTTTGGGAAACTTCAAAAATCAAGAGAAAAAACTGTAGGCATTAAAAGCCTTGGCCTCAGCCTACCCCATGTTCAACACTATAACATTGAGGACACACCATTGGCACACTGTTTTTGCGGAGCCTTAACATGTCAGGTGTTCTCAAATAACTTGGTCTGTCTGTGCTTGGTTTGTATAAAGTGTGCTGCTGGGCTTTAGGAAACACTGGACTACAAATGGTAAATGGACTGCATTGATACAGCACTATTTTAACCAGTGCCCACTCAAAGCACTTTACAATATTGCCTAACATTCACCCATTCATGCTAACATATTCCCACACGGACGGCGGAGTCATTCATGCAAGGCGTCATCCAGCTCGTCTGGAGCAGTCAGGGTGAGGTGTTTTGCTCAGGGACACCTCGACACTGGTGCCAGGGATCGAACCAGCAACCTTCCGGTTACCAGGCAACCCGCTCTACCTCCTGAGCCGAATGTCGCCTACACAGTGTGAATGTCGTGTATACGTGTGAGGCTACACAGGGAAGACCGATGAATGGGGTTGCAGAGGAGACCCTGAGTTCATCCTGTTTGTGTTTCTGTATCGTAGAGGCGGGTTTCCTTGAGGACGTGTCCTACGACAGTATCTCCCTGGGCCCGGGATACGACCGGCCATACCAGTTCAACCCCCAGGTCAGAGAGCCACGCACCATTCAGCTGTACCGACACCTCAACCTGAAGAGCTGTATCTGGAACTTCGACGCCTTCTACGACATGACTGCCCTCATCGACGTCTGCGGGGGTTCGGTCACCGCCGACTTCCAGGTCAGTCTCCTCCTTGACCACATCATGAAGGATCAGGATGTATTGTACACACCTTTCCACTGGGTCTCTAGCAGAACCCTGTAGAACCCAGTAGCACCTTTTTAGAGCCCAGTAGAACCCCCAGCACCTTGTAGAACCAATTAGAACGTTGAAGAACCTTTAGGTGCAAGAAACGCCAACACCCAACATTCACCATATAGACTGAAGTCAGGCAATGACGGTCAGAAAAGTTTGCCAACCATATACTTAATCTGACAACAGCCTGCAGCCTCCAACGAGTGTGCAACAGGGGCCGACTGTTTAACCCTGCAGACGCATTTGGAACTCTCTAGAAGCTGTAAAAACCCTGAGGAAGCCTCTACTAACTTTAAGGAGCCTATGAGATAAAAAAAAATCAAATTTGGGTTTGTTATCCCCATGGTTACGTCCCACGCCAACTTTATGATACTTTTATAATTTGGTTGTTGTGTATGAGCGTTATAATGAGTGATGTTGTTTACGAAATAAGCCACACAGATGTCTGGGAAGTCTTACCCCCGCTTAGAAGTGGAAAAAAACTAAATCACTGCTCAGATAGAGCTTTACCATCCATCCACACACACCGTAGCGTTATACTTAAAGTGACGAAAAGCTCACCTTTCTCTTGGACGCCGCAGTCCAATGCTGCCCATTCAGAGCTCCACTGTCAACAAACACCACGCCACTGGTGGCTGTGATGCTGTGTAGTGCTTTCAAATAAGTCACACACACATGTTGGCGTGGGTATGTTGCGAACACACTACCCACTTCCCAGTCCACACTCAACACTCCACACTCCCCACTCCCCACTTCCCACTTCACACGTCCCACTCCCCACTAACCACTCCCAGTAGAGTGGAACGTATACAAAAATATAGGACTCAACACCATTTTTCTCTAAAGTAAGTGCTTTATTCAGTATCAGTGATAAAATAGATTAGTATGTTGAAAATCATATTAGACAAATCACCACGTTTAAAACACGAAAAATAACGGTTTTGGGTTCAACCCTTTAGAGGTGGTTAGATCCTTCTAGAAACCTGTAGAAGCCTTTAGAACCTCGTTCTCCCCCCAGGTGCGAGACTCGGCCCAGTCGTTCCTCACGGTGCAGGTCCCGCTCTACGTGTCCTACATCTACGTCACGGCTCCGCGTGGCTGGGCCTCGCTGGAGCACCACACAGAGATGGAGTTCTCCTTCTTCTACGACACCATCCTCTGGAGAACAGGTCTGCTTCACCTTCCACACCACCTGCCGTCCAGCACCACCTTTTACAGCACAACGCTTTCTACACTCCTCATCAGCCCATCCACCCCATGTTCTACACACCACCTAACCCAACTTCTGCACCACCATCCACCTCCACCTTCCACACTACCAACCAGCCCATCCATCCCATTCTACATCACCCGCCTACAACACAAAACCAAACACCAAACACACCAACCTTCTACATCAGCCCCTCCCCCTCAGCTCACGTTATCTCACTAGTTTGACCTCTGACCCCAAGGTATCCAGACGGACAGCGTCCTATCGGCGCGTCTCCAGATCATCCGGATCTTCATCAGGGAGGACGGGCGACTCGTCATCGAGTTCAAAACACACGCCAAGTTCAGAGGTCAGGCGTCTTCAAAGTCACCCAGGAATAATGTATATAATACTAACTAATAACCAGATGTAAGCTTGGTTAAGGGACTGGATGGGACCAACCAGTTGTTATCTTACCCCCCCCCCACCAGGTCAATTCGTCCCAGACCACCACACCCTCCCTGGTCACAAGTCCCAGCTGGTGGCCCCAGACCACCTAGGAGGAATCAAGTTTGACCTGCAGCTGGTGTGGAGCGGCCAGACCTTCGACTCTCCGTACCAGCTGTGGAGAGCCACCAGCTCCTACAGCAGGTCTGATCCTCCTACAGTTAGGATGAGGTGTTAGGTTAGAACGGGTTAGTCAAAGTGGAAGGTAAGAGCTGCTTAGTCAAACTGTAAGGTAAGAGATGGTTAGTTTTGGAATTCAGTTAGAGGAGCTTTGTTTAGGTATTAGGCTAGAGGTGATTAAGATAAGGTATTAGGCTAGAGATGGTTAGTTTATATAAACTTAGCACAAAAAGTAAGGAAATTTGTGTTTGGTTGATTATTTCTCCATGGTAACAATGCTTTTAAGCAATAAATCTTATACCGTTGGAAAGCCTGTATAGTTCCCTTTCAAATGTTGCCCCATTTGTAAGGAACATGCACTTGTGGGATGAGCAGCAGAGCTGCGTGTGTGGGCTGCGCCCATGAAAAATTTGCCAAATCTTCTCTGCAGCTTATTCTGCCATTGACTTGTTTGTTGTTTGGTGGATTGAAGTTTGAAGAAACAAGACATATTGGCAATTAAACAATTTATTAATTTCACAAACAGGAGCCTTAATAGCGTGTGGAAGAACCATACACAGCCACAACAGCCTGGCACCTCCTCCTCATGCTGGTCACCAGCCTGGTCACACACTGCTGTGGGATGGCATCCCATTCTTCAACCAGCATTTGTTGTAAGTCAGCAAACATGGTTGTGTTGGTCACTCTGGCACGAACAGCACGCCCAAGCTGATCCCACAAGTTTCCAATGGGGTTGAGGTCAGGACTGTTAGCAGGCCATTCCATCCTCTCCAATCCCACATTCTGGAGGTAGTCTCTGATAAACCCCGCCCTGTGGGGGCGAGCGTTGTCATCTTGGAGGATAGAGTTCGGTCCCGGACTGTGGAGATATGGGATTGCCACTGGTTGCAGAATATCATCTCTAGATCTCTGCATTGAGATTGCCTCCAATGATGACAAGCCTTGTTTTTCCAGTGAGGAAGATGCCACCCCACACCATCACACTGCCTCCACCAAAAGATGTTATTCTATCGGTGCAGCAATCAGCATAGCGTTCTCCGCGTCTTCTCCACACTTTGACACTACGATCCAACTGCCGTAGGCAGAATCTGGACTCATCACTGAACATAACGTCCCTCCATTGCAAACGGGCCTGACGGTGAAGGGCAGTCATGGCAGGACTCCTGGCAGCCCTATGAGACTGGCGATTGGCTGCGTGTAGACTATTCCGGATTGTATGGGCAGAGAGCCGTCGGCCATATCGTCCGGCAAACCTTGACTGCAAATCTGTAGAAGACTGAGTGCTGACAGGGTGATGAAACGGTCTTCTTGGGGTGTCGTCTTCTTGGGATGCCCACTTTGCGGCCTGTCTTTGACAACCCCCGTTATATGGAACTTGGCCTTCAGTTTAGAGAGGGTAATAATAATGGATGAATTCATATAGCGCTTTTCTAGACACTCAAAGACACTTTACAGTGAAGGGGGGACGTCACTAACCACCACCAGTGTGTAGCACCCACTTGGGATATGCACGGCAGCCAATCTGCGCCAGAACGCTCACCACACACCAGCTTGAGGTGGAGAGTGAGGGAACTAATGAGTCAGCAAATTATACAGGAGGAAGATTTAGGGGGCCAGATTGAATGAGTCTGGTTGGGCCAGGACACCGGGAAAACCCTACTCTTTGCCATAAGTGCCCTCGGATCTTTTATGACCTCAGTGAGTCAGGACCTCGGTTTTACGTCTCCTTCGAAGGACGGCGCCATCCACAGCACAGTGTCCCCATCACTGCACTGGGGCATCGGGAGTGATGTTAAGGCCAGAGGGAAGAGTGCAACCTATTGACCGACACCAATTACAGCACCTGGTATTCCCAGGCGGTCTCCCATCCAAGTACTAACGAGGCCCGACCATGCTTACCTTCCGAGATCAGACGAGATCAGGCATGTCCATGGTGGGTACTAGGGCTCACTCCAAATAATGCCGCTACTTGGTTTTGCGGAACACCAGCTTGAAGTTGCCCAATCAGGTGCCAATCAGGCACCTGATTGGCCGCACCTGGGGGTACCAGAAGCTGAAAACAAGTGTCAATAGCAACAGCAAAATAACCTGTTTGGCTATGGCAGAAAAGATTTTGCAAATTTGGCAAACCAATTGAAAGGGAACTAAACAGGCTTTCCAACGGTAGAAGATTTATTGTCAAAAAGCATTTTACCACAGAGAAATAATTTACCAAACATAAATTTCCTTACTTTATAGGTTTAGAGTTTATAGGTTTAGAGATGGTTAACTTCAGGTATTCAGTTAGAGATGGCTATGTTTATGTTTTAGGTTGGAGATGGTTAAGTTAAGCTAATAGGTTAGAGATGGTACTGTTGAGGATTTGGTTTAGAGATGGTTAGTTTAGGTATTAGGTTAGAGAAGGTTAAGTTTAGATATTAGGTAACAGATAGTTAAGTATAGTATTAGACTAGAGATGGTTAGTTTAGGTATTAGGTTAGAGAAGGTTAAGTTTAGATATTAGGTAACAGATAGTTAAGTATAGTATTAGACTAGAGATGGTTAAGTTTAGGTATTAGGTAAGTGAGAGTTAAGTTTAGGTATTAGGCTGGAGATGGTTAAGTTTATGTATTGGGTTAGAGATGGTTATTTTAGGTATAAAATTAAGATGGTCAAGTTTAGATATTAGGTTCGAGGTGACAGAATAGATGCGTTATGTTTTGGTCAGAAATACTTAAGGTTAAGTATTAGGGTTGGGTTTACATGTTGTTTTCCTTGTGAGTACCTTTAATGAGACTGTTGTGTTGTGTAGCAGTTTAACCCCTCTCCTCTGTGTGTTTCCTGTCGGGACAGGAAGGACTACTCTGGAGAGTACACAGTGTTACTGGTCCCGTGCACGGTACAGCCCACCCAGCCCTGGATCGACCCGGCAGACAAACCCCTGTCCTGCACTGCGCACGCCCCTGAGAAGTAGGCCCCGCCCCTCGGACCGCCTACCTCTCTGACCTCTCAAAACTAAACCCTGAACTTTCTGACATCTCTAAACTTTTACCCCTCTAACCTCTAACCACATTTTCACGCTTAACCTCTATAGGAAGCAACGTAAACATCCCTGAAACATTTTGATAAATTAAAATAAAGACATTACTTTTAAATGGCAGACTGCACACAGGCTCGTAATTTGAACGTGTTCCCAAATTGTGTGTCTCATTGAAATGGGTCCCCTGTTATCCTCCTGAAGGTTCCTGGTTCCGATCTCCTTCCAGCAGACCAACCGGCCGGTCCCGCTGGTCTACTCCCTGAACACAGAGTTCCAGCTGTGTAACAACGACAAGCTCTTCCTCCTGGACCCAGCCGCCGCAGACATCTCCCTGGCTGAGATGGACTACAAGGGGGCCTTCTCCATGGGTACTTCAATACCCAAAATCCTCTTCTAACAGCCGCTCTCCTCCTCCAGGAGAGCTGAACATGAGATTTTATTGTATATTTGGATCTATATATATAATTTAATTGTAATAATAAGATACAACATCTCAGAGCGACAGAGAGATTGAGAGTGAGGTTAATCCTAAAGTCTTCCCCTCATTCGCACGGCCCGTGGTTGGTCATGCGTGCCTGTCAATCAAGACCTTGTCCTAACAAGTAGGCGGTTCCTGACACAGTTAACCAACACTGTGTCCTAGATTTTGGTATGGAAAGGCTGGCTCTGTGAGACTAGGGTTAGGGTGCACATTCTTACTGCTGTCCTGTGTGCTGTGCTCCCCCTGCAGGTCAGACGCTGTATGGCAGGGTGCTGTGGAACCCGGAGCAGAGTCTGAACGCGGCCTACCGGCTGCAGCTGGAGAAGGTGTACCTGTGCACCGGTAGAGACGGATATGTCCCCTTCTTTGACCCCACAGGAACGCTGTACAACGAGGGCCCGCAGTACGGCTGCTTACAGCCCTCCAAGAGCCTCAAACACCGCTTCCTCCTGCTGGTACAATACTACAACACAATGCTAATACCTGAATATAGCTGAAGATACTGAGGTAGTATCTTCAGTACTATAGTGCCATAATACCACTTACTTACTCAGTAGCATCATATAATATCATGTCATACTTACTCAGTTGTTACATATAATAACCTATTGCTCACGCAATACAGTAGGTATTGGATCACAGTTGCAGTCCGTCCATGATCAAGGTTAGTCTGCTGCTTTTATCAAGGCTCATAAAGAAGAGTGTGTGTGTGTGTGTGTGTGTGTGTGTGTGTTTGTGTGTATTTTCCAGGATCGTAAGCAGCCCGATGTGTGTGACAGCTACTTCCACGATGTTCCATTCGAGGCTAACTTCGCCTCAGACCTCCCAGAATTGCATCCCATGGCGGCTATGCCTGGCGTGGACGGCTTCACCATGAAGGTGGACGCGCTCTACAAGGTCTGTGATCTCCCCGTATCAGCAGCCCATAGCTGTGTCTCTATGATAACCCAGCAGCTCTCACGGCCCTGGGTTCAGATTAAGGTAACGCTGATTGTGCTCTTGATTGACAGGTGGAGGCTGGACACCAGTGGTACCTGCAGGTTATCTACGTCATCTCGCCGGAGTCGCGGTCCGGCGTGCGGCTCCAACGCTCCCTGCTGGGCGTTGCCCTGCCCGCCCTGCCCGCCGCACGCCACCGCCGCGACCTGGTGGACAGCAGCGGGCGCCTGACGCTGGACGAGTCTCTGATCTACGACAATGAGGGCGACCAGGTGAAGAATGGAACCAACATGAAGTCTCTGCGGCTGCAGGCACCGCCGGCCCCCGCCTACAACGCCCACCTTGGGAGCTCGGTGGGGGGCGGGGTGGCCGCAGTCTCCCTTCTGGTCCTTATCCTGCTGGCCTCCTGCCTGCTGGTGCAGCGCTGCCGGGCGGGGGGGGGGAAGGGGCCTGGTGAGGAGTACCCCCTGAACACCAAGGTGGAGGTGTGTCTGGACAAGCGCCTGGAGAAGAACTTCAGCAGCAGACACTGCACAGTACGCAACTTCAACGATCTCCACGGCAACCATGACACTCGCACCGCCAAGGTCAACAACAAGACGAAGCAGGTCAACCTTGTGGTAAAGCTCCACAACAACCTGGGCGATGGGACGGAGGTGTAGCCGCGCTGTCCGCTCCACTTCCTGTTGGGATGGCCACGGCAGGAAGCACGTCAGAGGAGGAAACGAACAGCGGGCGTTCAAGTCTATTGAATTGGTATTTTCTAAGTTTTGAGTTTGTACTTCAAGGAATTACATGTTGTATGTATTTTTATATCAGGTGAGAAAGGGATATCAGACAACAACATGACATCATGATTTCACAACCAAGCTAACGCGCCGTTTCATCACGTAATTACGAGTATTATGGGTGGCTCAGCTCGGAATCAGGATGGTATCCATGGTAACCATGTCTCCAGTCTGTTTGTTTCTTAGCCAATCAGTTTCCAGGCTGGCAGTTGCTGTGCCATGTTAGCCCCCCTGCGGTGTGAAGCAGCCTGGAGTGTAAATAAAGGAGGATATAATGGATGTGAGCTGTTCAAGTGCAATTAAATCTTCCTCCAAAGCAGATATAGATTGGTAGCATCACTGTTATGAATATGTATAAAACCATCATTCACCTGTAGATATAGTTTGGTAGCATCACTGTTAGGATTATGTATTTACATTGGAAAGTTTCACTGGATGAATATTTTATTTTGCAGATACTGTCGATGTTTCATGTTAAACTGGAACATTTACATTTCTTACAGTTGCACTGGAACAGATACTGTTTATTTTATAGATACATATACATTTCAAACAGTTCCTCTGTGAAATGGTTTGTTTAACGCTGCGATACTAAGTGCCCTGCAGTATTTCGAATCATCCAAAGTGATTTATAGAGAATTTCTACTTTGGCCTTCCTACCGCTGCATAACGACTGAGTTTGAATCCTGTTCCAGTATTTTATATATTGTGTGTTACTGCTGTTGGGTTGGGTCCACACTACGACTGAATCAATCAAATATTTTTTGTGTCAAAGGTTTCATATTGTGGACGGAATGGCGTAGTGTGGACAATAGTCTCAGAGACTAAATATCCCTCTTGGACTACTTATATATATTTTAAATATATATATTTTAAACACAATGACGTATTACTCCTAATTAGTCATACATTGTTTAATCTTCCAGGTTGCCAACGCTGCCTCAATCAATCTAGCCGTCTATGTCTGTGTGTCTGTCTGTCTATCTCTAAATCTCTATCAGTCTGTTTCTCTCTCCCTTCACCTATGTGCCTAACAATAATCACTGATTGGGAAGTTAGGGAAATCCTCATATATTGTTGGTGCTATTGTGTTTTAATAATATGTAATTAATATCATGCCTATCATCTGGTGCCTTTTTGAATAAAACCCTGAAATCCACACATTGCATTCTGTGTCTGGAATACCACATGAGAGGAAGAGCAAGTGATTCATCCTCACCAACACAACCAACAATCTAAACCTCACCAAAACCGCATGGGTGCACGCGCGCACGCACCCCCCCCCCCCCCCCCCCCCCCCCCCCACACACACACACACACACACACACACGGGTATAGGTCACGTGATCGACTCTTGACTGATTATGTGATATGTGGCCATCATGTGCTATGTGTGCATGAGGTTGAAAGAATTGTAATATTGAAAAAGTGGATAAAAGAACAAACTTTGACAAGGGCCTTAAACAATGCCCTTAGTTGAACTAAGTTCCTTAAGTCTGTCTTACTTTGCCTCGAGACCGTCTGTAAATCAGTAAGCAGATGCTCAACTAAAAAGTGAATGCAGACGGAAGTAAATACTAAATGAATACTATTCTGTCGTTCTACATACTATATAACAATTTGGAAATAATCAATATAACTATTATATTGTTTTATACAGAATGTATACGAATCTATAACATAGCAAAGGCCAATTTTATAAAGTTATCAAAGAGAAACAGTGTGACCAATTTCCACACTTTCAGGGTCTTCCTCAACCACGCATCCCTGACTGTCATCCTCACCGTCCAATCAGAACACAACTCGGCGGGCGTTTTCCTGTCCTCCACCAACCAACTCACAATATGAGGGCGGGGCAGAGATGGGTCAAAACAGACCGCTGGGAGTCTGAAGTTTAGCGACACGCTCCAGAAGATGACCCGGAGAAAGGCGTCTAGAGACGGGGGATACAAACACCGCTAGCAGAGTACGAGATCAAATGTGTTTTTAATTGACTTACTTACACACATGCATGCTAGGTGTGTGGCTAATCACAACCGCTAGTCTAGCATAGGGAGACAGCGAGGAAGCGTCAGCTAGCCTAGCATAGGAGGCTACCCCGAAGTGGAGGGCTTCCGGCTGGACTCTGAACTAGTTTGGCCTGGGGTGGATCGATAAAGAGTTATGTGTGTTAAATAATAATAAGGGTCTTAAAGGTGATAACCTCTGGTCATTTAGAGGTGATAGATATAGGTACAGCTGTAAGGGGATTTAGTTTGGATAGATATAGAGGGATAAACAAAGCAGATAGGCTATATGGTTAGGTAGATAGATAAGGTTATATCTATCAAACTATATCTATATCTAAATTCTATATCTATTTCCAATATCTATGTATAGGGTGATCCTCAATGATATCACGGGGGGAGTTTCCGCCACATTGTTGTGATTCTTCCCCAGCCAGTCGGGGACTGGCTGGTGTCGGGCGGTCTGTCTATAAAGGTGTGGGACCACAGGGTTGATGTTGTTTCTACATTAACATGGTGGTGATTGTTGGTTTCTAGGACTTTAACTGGACTGCCCCTGAGTCGACGTTGTCCGAGTCTTCCCGACGAGACGCCCAGCTTGTTGTCATGACCTCCGGGTTAAATGAGTAGGTCCTCCGAGGCATGAAAACACTCTCCCAAAGGACCTGCTAGACTGGGAGAACATTTCTACCATAGGGAACAGGGGCAGACGGGTTGGTTGTATTCAGAGGAAGGATGAAGAAGTTCTCCAGGATGCCGAGGTCGGAGAGCGGGGGACTCGGAGGGTCCGGGACCAGCAGCAGCTACTCCGGGAAAGTGTTCGCCGTGGGCCGCTATCAGGTCACGGTGGAAGAGCTCATCGCGGAGGGTATGTCAATTTTCTACTACCTTATCTGTTCACTGTATCACATCTATAGTCAACTTTTTGTTCAATATCTTACACTATCTGTTCAATATCTTATATCTAAACGAAACTATCTATTCAATTTCAGAACGTATAGGTCGTGTAGACTTGACAATATGACCAGATTTGGCTTTTAGAGAAATACTTTTACCCCTTGTTATGTGCTTCTTACATTCGTTTGTGTTTGCCTTGTTTTCTGTAAGTTTAACTACATTGTCATTTGAGCATCATTAAACAACGTTTATCAGTCACTAATGGCATTTTAATCAATTTCAGGCTATACCTTAACTTTACAAACGAGTTACACGGTACAAACAAGTAAATGCAGAATAATATAGATTTTCCGAGACATTTACATGTCAGTCTAGTTGCTGATTGCAGGAGGAGTTGAAAGGGATGACTTCTACATAAACCAGCTGACGTTGCTATCTAGACTATTGCAACATATTTAAATGCAAAGCTGTGCACACACTGCAGAACTATGAAAATGTGTGTGCTACCCAGAGATAACCATGAATCACAAAAGTTAGTTGTGTATCTGTATTTACTTTATAAGATTAGATATTAAAGACTACAGATAGCCTATCTTGTAATGGACAGAAAATAACGCGTTAAAGCAGCACATATTAAACAAGAATTGGCACAATTTAAACACTAGTAGAAGTATCATTAATCTGTCTTTCTGGAAACACGCATAGCTTTAGACATTCGTTTTCTGTTTTAGATCATTTTGAAATTGATACTTTATTTCTTTACTGACGGCTTGTCAGTAAAGCTTGAAAATTTAAGGCTTCAGCTTGTGTGAATTGTCATGTCATCTATCATTATTTCAGACTGTTAGTGAAGAGTTAGCTGTTGGAATAGGATAGGGCCCAACAAGCAATCTTGCAAATGACACACACAACTGGTGGCTGGGGGTTTGGTTGTCTCACACACACACACACACACACACACACACACACACACACACACACACACACACACACACACACACACACACACACACACACACACACACACACACACACACACACACACACTAGTGGTGCAACGGTTCACGGGTTACCCGTGATCCGTACGGATGAACCCTCACGGTCCGGGACGCAAGTGATCCGTGGATCGGCTGCTAAAAAAAATAAAGTTGTGCGTTCACGTGATCAGCGCATGTTTTTTAAAGGACAATTCCGGTATTTTGCACATTGAGCCCCCTTTCTGGTTTGTCTAGGATGAAACATAGTGGTTGACACACCGAAATGTTGACTATTGGTTCTGTCTCAGGTATTTGGCTAATTTCGATTCACCCCTGCCTGCTTCAGAATGGCTGGCTTTGGGCATTCAAAAACCTGTCCTTAAAACAACCCTAAACGTTTGTTTTCAAAAATGTGCAACTCACCAAGTGGTTAGTGGTGTTCGTTGATGTTCCTGATCAAGTATCGTAGCGAAATACAGTTTCTGTCGTCTTTTATTTGGCGTTTCGTAAATCCCATTGAAACGGACCGGAAGCGGAAATTGGCTGTTTGTGTTTGGTTGTAGTCTTTTCACAGTTTTTTTTTTATTTTATTTACTATCCATGTTAAAAAGAAGAAGCAATAATGCCTCAGATTTCACTTTATTTAGTTTAAATTATTTTTATAAGTTTTTATTTTATGTGGACACAAGCAATTTTTTTTTAATATTTACTATGCTTAAAGGAAGCAGGATTATTACCAAATTGTTCACTTTATTTTGTTTTTACACATTTGAATATTTTATTCAAAGTCACATTTGTCTTCTTTTTTGTTGTTGATCCGAAAATGATCCGACCCGTGACTCAAAAACCGTGACACGATCCGAACTGTGAGTTTTGTGATCCGTTGCACCCCTAACACACACACACACACACACACACACACACACACACACACACACACACACACACACACACACACACACACACACACACACACACACACACACACACACACACATTAATGAATGTGTAGTATAACAGTAGAAATCATTGAAAAACTCAACTTCATGGACTGTTCTCCAATCTAACAGGTCAGACGTGAACACTTTCTCTCCACACAGCAGATTTCCTAAACTGTCTGCTAGCAGGAAGCTAGCCAGGCTACTCACTTCCCTTCCATTTTCTCGCTATCTGCTGCAGAGATATACTTGTGTGTGTGTGTGTGTGTGTGTGTGTGTGTGTGTTTTTGTGTGTGTGTGTGTGCGCGCATGCGTGCGCAGAAGGACATTCTGATGTCTACCTGCTCCTAAATGACCTGTATCTGTACGCAGCACTGCAAGTGCTTTTGGAAAAAAACGTCTGCTAAATGACTTGCTAGTAATTGTAACCATTGAACCTTGGGTCCCAGGACAAACCCAACAACAGCAGTACAAACACAGTTTCCATGATAACAGCCCCCATGATTTCATGCAGCTTGTGTACTGTTGAACTTCCCTGACGTCCCTTACTGACACTCGACTGATGTAAATACCCTTACATCAAGTCCAATATGTTTCATATCTCAATGAAGTACAGAATATAATGCCTCAGTAACTAGAACTACTCTGGTGGGTTGATAGCTTGATCCCCAACATGTTGGAGTTTGCTTTCAATAAGACACCCTTCCTGCTAGCGGTGAGTGGTAAGCATCTCTCCATCGTGTATGTGTGTGCTAGGTGGACGGCTGATGGCAGGACAAGAGAGCTGTGTCCATAAGGTGGATGGGTGGCAGTAGGACTAGAAAGCTGTGTGTGAAGGGTGGGTGACGGGGATTGTTCCTGGTCTCCTGGAGATGAACTGAAGCAGGTTAGAGTTGTCCACCCTGACTGAATGCTGATTAGCAGCCCGTCCACATTATTAGCATGATTAGCATACTGTACTGGCCATCAATGGGCTGATTGTGTTGTTGTAGCAGCAGGGTGGAATGCTGGTGCGACACAGTGCTCGCTCTATGACAGGGACCGGGTCTTTGTGCTCAATAAGGCCTCCTCCATCCACCTCCCCCCATTGTATTCCTCCAAACCATCTCATTATTGGCCAATCACAGAAGGGCGTTAGGCCAAGTAGGAATGGCTTGAGGTTGACAGGTTGAGTCAGTTCAACACTGAACTCAAGCACATTAGTCAAAAGCCGCTTTATTCGTATATATGGTGGTATATTATCATCTTTATTATATAATACATTCTGGTATTTAGCGTTTTCGGTATTTTGTGCAGCAGAATAAAGTATGCATGAGGAGTAGCCATGTACTGCCCTGGTATCTTTTATTTTTAATCAAAGTCCAAAAGCTGAAGCACAGTTTTCAATCAGGCTCACAACTTTAATTTCTAAGGACCATGGATTTACAAGGGTTTTAAGATTCTAGCATGGATGGTTGAATTGAAGAGCACCTAAAACCAAACCATGGTTGGTTGGTTGGTTTGAGTAGCCTTTCATGGTTGGTTGGGTTGAAGAGCCTATCATGGTTGGTGGGTTTGAAGAACCTATCATGGTTTGTTTCTTTGAGAGCCTAGCACAGTTTGTTGGTTTAAAGAGTCTAGCATGATTGGTTTTTGGAGAGCCTAGCATGGTTTGTTGGTTTGAAGACCCTATCATGGTTGGTTGGTTTTTCGAGAGCCTATCATGGTTGGTTGGTTTTTGGAGAGCATGGTTGGTTGGTTTTTGGAGAGCCTAGCATGGTCCGACTTGGTCATCAGGTGGTTTGAGGACATGATTGCATCCAGACAGGTTACGCAGGGCCATGACAAGTAGGAATAAGAGTGTTGTGGTGGTCATGACTCATCTTCACAATATCTTTTTAGTTGTTGCAGCTCCTAGCTTAGCCCAAGGCTCAATATGTTGATTTATATTTGAAGCACTAATTTGTTAGATTTACAAAAACAGATTATTCATAAAGAGAATTAGCATGCTGAATGGTAAAAAATGATTTATTTATTATAGGGCTGTAACGATACACCAGCTCACGTGTAGGTTAATATCACGATTTCTAACCCACGGTTCAATACATCCCACGATTTTTTTAAATTTAAAAACGACTTTATGTAAACAACACTTATGTAACAATTAACTTAATGTAACATTTAATAACAAATAATTTGGAACACTGAGCAGATTTGAACAGAAAGAATACTTTTAAAGTATAGCAAAATGAATAAATAAATAAATAAATAAATAAAAGTAAAATAACCAAAGATTGCAGTTGAAGGATGCTTGCAGGTAGGCAAAAAAATCCTCTAGTTTTGTGGTTTAGGCTTACGTATTTTAAAATATTAATGTCAAATAAATAATAGTAATATGAATAGCTTGATAGCGTTCCCGCTAGAAAAAAACGGTGCCGGTCAAAGTGACCTGTATACGTTTCGTTTTCCGGACATTTTGATGATATGCCGGTCAGATATCCTATTATAGCTTCTTATTAGGCTATGTAGCTTAAATAATGACTTAATCAGGCCGTATAGAATGCAACATGTTTAATAGCCTAACTTTCAAATAGATGGGAAAAAACATGAACGTCTGATCGCAGCAGAGATGTGGGCTCGAGTCACATGACTTGGACTCGAGTCAGACTCGAGTCATGATTTTGATGACTTCAGACTCGACTTGACAAAATTACGCATGACTTGCGACTCGACTTAGACTTGACTGCTATTGACTTGAGACTTGACTCAGACTTTGCCTCTTTGACTTGTAATGACTCGACATGTCTTGAGTCAAAAACATTTATTGTTTTAGATATCTAACCTATTTCCCGCCTAGAGGGCTAGACACCCAAGATGCATTCACTTCCGTGAATATTAAAAAAACAGCGAGCGAAGACAAATCTACGCTTCAATAATATCGAAACGAAATTTCGATATCGTTTATACTTTATTCAGAATAACAGTTTTAGTTTCATTTCAGCTGCGTTTTGAGTTGGTCCCATTGAAGCCTTCTGGCCAGCCTCTGACACTTAAGACATCGTAACTAAATCATTGTTCAACCATTTACCTTCGTTCGAAAAATATAACAAATCTACACACTCGTATCTTCAATAATATCTAAACTGAATTTTGATATCATTTATGCTTTCTTCAGAATCACAGTTAAAGTTTCATATTGGCTTCATATTGGACGTTCAGCAGTGTTGCCAGATTGGTTGTTTTTTACCGATCTATTGGCCTACGTTTTGAGGACGTTCAGGCAGTATTGCCAGATTGGACGGTTTTCCCACCCTATTGGGCTACTTTTAAAAACATACGATTTCGGCGCATGCGCATATCATAACACATTTGAAGACAGAAACAATGAACATATTATAACTGTTGATAAGAAATTACTGTACATTAGAGTGATATGTTGAAATTATGATCAATAGCCTAATGACATTATTAAGTAAAAATACATGATGACTTGTTCAGGACTTGGTCTTGGACTCGACTTGGCTTTGGTGTGACTTTGACTTGGACTCGACTTGCCTTTCCCTGTCTTGACTTGGGACTCGACTCGGACTTGACTGCTAAGACTTGGGACTTGCTTGGGACTTGCCAAACAGTGACTTTGTCCCATCTCTGGATCGCAGTAACAAGGCAATGGCCACTTCATTCCGACCTATAAGCAGACCAACTGCCGGTCAAACCATATGTTCACACCAAAAGCTGTAAAAGGTGCAAAATCGCTGAATAGCTCAAAACGAAACGCTGTCCGAAATATTAGCAGCTCCTATCGCTCTTGCGATTTTGCTTTTCCATTTAAAGGAGCCGCGCTTTTTGCCTGCAAGCTCGTAGTTGAGGCAAGTGCTGCTGCCGAGCCACAAAAACAAAAAATAGTCATAAGTTTGGTCAGTAGAAAAAGAATAATAAGCATAAATACATGAAACACTGAATAACTACTTAATGCAGCGTTTGCTTATATGCTAGATTATTGCTTAGTTGATCGCTATCGTGTATGTGTGTGTGTGTGTGTGTGTGTGTGTGTGTGTGTGTGTGTGTGTGTGTGTGTTGTGTATTATGGAAAAGATCTGCTCAACGGGAGCATTTGTGCCAGGCAGACACACGGCAAACTGACAAATTAGAAATATTTTTTTGTGCGGTATCTCCCTGCTTCTGAAATGCGCACACATCTCCACCATCTCTCTGGTTTCCATCGCATTCCACTGTGCGACCATCCCTTTTGCGTAATGCGGATTACGTATGCCCTCATACATTGTTGAAATCATATGCTGGATGCTTTACTCTTTCTATGTGTTTTTTAGTTAATGATCGGGCTATAATAAGACCACGTTGGCTATGCAATCGCAGACAAATACGATGCCTTGCAATAGCCGCAATTATTCTCTCACGCACCATGATGAAGGAACAAATGTGTGGTAGGAACTAGGAACTAAAGTTCTCGCGTATGTTTACTGGGACCCACGCCTGCAAGAGACATCTACATTCCGATTGGCTGGCGGTCATTTACAGCCGAAACGCTGCAAGCTCATTTGCATAGAGTTGAGCTGTTTTCAACTCTCATTTACAGCTTTACAGCTTTAAAGCTATCGCTCAAGCGTTTTATCGCTCCTATCAATTTATCGCTCATGTCTAATAGAAAGTGAATGGGCGTTTATCGCTCAAAACGCTTTACAGCTTTTGGTGTGAACGCACAGTCAAAGCACACAAAACACTAGAGACAGGGATAGGGCTGGGCGATTAATCGATTATTTTATTATTTTTTTTAAGGCGAAAGTTCTCAGTTACAAAGTTTTTTTTGGGAGAGACCTGCTGAATAAATACAAGTTTTCAAACTCAAAAATAATCGTTTGAATAATCGTGATTTCAATAGCAAAATAATCGGGATTATGATTTTTCCCATAATCAAGCAGCCCTAGAAAGGGATCACACAGGCTATTTTTGCGTGCTTGGCCCTCTCTGGATAAATGTCGTATTGCATATAAGGACTTCATAGTCTGTGGAGAAATGCAATCCTCCATAGCAACGGAGCGCTGTCATCACAGCGAGGGCATCTCGTCTCAGATTTACGGCATCGATAAGAGGAGCGGTGTCAGCAGACCATTATTTAGACAGATTATTAGCAAATTTCAATCTGAAAATTTGACCGGAGAGATACAATTTTGTCTGACATTTAATTTTTCTATTACCGGACAACGGAAACCCTGGCAATAACAGCTCATATAATGTGGCTGGAACTGGACTGGAAGGATAATGGGAGTTAGAAAGGGCTTCTGCCTTCTCACACCGGGAGACAGGTTCGTGGCTCTGAGTGTCGTGATTTCGGTTTCGATACGCATATTGTTACAGCCCTAGTTTATTATTTGTGTTATAATTGGTATAATCATCAATAAAGTTGTGGTGAAGTTGTGGTTATGGTGAACGTAAGCCATATAAGGAATCCCTGACAGGCACATGGGTAATGTTTCCAATATGTATGTATGCAGCTAAAGCATCCCCTGGCTACCTCTTCAAGCCATTCGTTGGTTTATTCAAGCCTGTTGAGTTGAACCTCCTCATCTGCTAAGAGAAAGATTAGGCTGCTTGTGTAATGGCTAAAACAAAGAGGATCAACAAGTCAATACTATTAATCTGACTAAGCAGATAACAGGCTAAGATCCAAGTCCTACCTTCACAAAAAGGAATCCACTTTGAGTTTTACTTTTGTAATAATGTAAAACATTTAGGTTTAATTCTCAGGAAGCAGTTACCAGAAGCTCTTCCACTAGGCAGAGAACTAGATTGTGCTGGAAGTAACCTGAGATGTCACACAGGGTAGGAATCTGCAGAGTGCAGCAGTCTTCATTCACAATAACACTTCTGAAGGATGCCATGAAAGGAGAGGATGATTAAAGACAGCAATGGGCCTATTAGTGAAAGGTTCTCAGAATATTTAACCCTGCAGATGATGCATGGATCATCTTGTCTGAAAGGTCATACAAACAATCCCTTGACATGGATGTTAAATGTCTCTCTATAAACATATCCATAACTTTATCTATACACATCAAAGGTGGATGGGTTCTGGTGTAAAACAGGTTATGGTGTGGGAGGGGGTGAGGCAGAGAGTATGGATTGATCATTCAGTGTCTGATTTCAGATAGCAAGTGGACTGACGCCAAAAAGGTTGGCCATTTGGAACCTGCCTTTTCCGAGAAGGAGGCCAAAATTTCTCGTTATTTTCCGTCCGGCATCCACTCTATCCAACTGTTTAGTGAGCTGTTGGGAACTTCTTGATAATACTTGCTTAGGTACAGTAGAGGCAGTCTTAGAGAGGCTAGTTCACCTGCTTTTCTGCCAGCTAGCCTGCTTTTCTGCCAGCTGTGGTCTGGAGTGAGGGTCAACAATGGTATATGGGGTTAAAAGTGGGTGAACAGAAACCACTCAGGGAGGAAATCCTTGTGTGGTAAGGAGTTTAGATACGTGTGTTTACGCCCAGGTGTCTAAACCCTACACGGATTCTGTCCTGTTTCATACCTGGACTAGGGCTGGGCGATATGGCCTCTAAATGATATCGCGATATTATTTTGCTATATCGCGATACACGATATATATCTCGATATTTTGACATTTCCTCTAAAGCACTTAAAAATGCTTGATTTAACCCTTTGATGCATAGTCACACCAGTATGATGATTCTAGTAGTCCCTGCAACATATGTCTGCATTAAACATTCTTATTTATACTGTATTCATTAGAGGTTTCTATTAGAACAATTTTAAACTTGTGTGCAAAAGGGGTAAATCACAACGAAGTTAAATTTAACAAAACAGTTTTTATTCAAGGCAATTGCAAAATGCACATAAGCTTTTAGCAGCTGGTAAATGAAAATAAATAATGCCACGTGTAGATGTAGGCCTACATACTGTAGCCTATTTCTATAGAGTTCAAGCTCAATGACCCGTAACAAAAACAGAGCTCAATGGAAAAAGTGCAGAAACCCCATCACATTTCAAAACATAAATTAAAGTGCACTCTTTGTGCTTGTCACTAGACATTTTAAATTAAAGTGCAATTTTCAAATCAACGTAAGTTAAAATGCACTTTTTGTGCATGACGTCAAACAAAAGGTCTGTTCAAAAACGGCAAACTAAAATGACTGTGTTCTGTGTGTTTGTGACAACCAGTCAGTACCAACAGGTTATCTAGAGGTTTTGTGCCAAAAACACAAGCCTATCAACGGCGTCTGGCTTGAGAGCTGCCCGGTGGCATGTAACTATATTCCCACTGGTACCGATGGGGAACTGGCGGGCACACACAGATACTTTTTCGCCACATTTTTCAGGTTTGGAAACATTTCCTCATGGGTCTTCCACCACTGCAGGGGGTCTGATTCACTGTCAGCATCGACAGACTGCAAGTAGGCAGACAACTCTGTTTCAATCCGCTCTCTCTGTGATGATGTGGCAAAGGATGTTGTTGCCCTTTTGAAGAAGCTTCCGAGGGTTTTCTTTTTTGGTGGCTCTGCTGGCGCTTGATGAGGCTGTGAAGAAGACGACTCAGCTGTGCCATGGTCAGACTCAGACAGCATCGCCTCCATCTCTGATATGGCTTTGCACTTGATTTCCTCCACCTTGTCTTCTGCTACGTATCTTGTTTTGAACCTGGGATCCACTAAGCCAGCCATGTCCAGCAGGTCGTTGGTGGCAGGGTCATCAAATTTCTCCCTCAGGTAATCCAGGATGGAGACTTTGATAGACTGGGTCAGTGCAGTGTCATCCTCCTGAATTGCCAAGATGCTGGAGTGGAAGAGATGAAGCACAGGCTTTACATAGGACACTGTGACGTAGCCCTCACCTGATAAAGCATCGGTGAATTCCAGGAGGGATTTTAGAGCCTTGTGCACTGACTCGAGGACTTCCAGGTCTTGCCAGGTCAGAACAAGATGCCTTGTTTTCTTGTCTGAGGCCAAGACTTGTGAAATAGCTCGCTGCTGCTCCAGCACCCGCTCAAACATTTTTGCTCGGGAACCCCACCTGGTAGGAGACTCACTGATCAGCTGGTGTGCAGGTATGTTCAGCTCTTGCTGCTCTGGCCAGGTCTCTCCTCTTCTTCCAACTGAATGAGAAGCTGCTCACAACCTTCTTACAAACAGCAACAGCACGATCAATACGGGAGTCTTTCATGCTTCTCTCTGAGAATATAAAAACCATCAATTAAGTCAATCAGCTTAACACCAAAAATAATTTTGCCAATTATTTTGTAAATACAGCACTGTGCAAAGGTCTACATTTAATGAAGATGCTTTCAAAAATAATTAAATTAAAAGTTTGTACTGACACACTAATACAGAAAAAAATGAATTAACATCTAAGACAATTTATATAAAAACTCTTGGGTGCCTAAGACTTTTGCACAGTACTGTTTTCTACAAATCTGTCTAAAATCCATTTTAGCCAAAAATACAGACATATATATATATATATATATATATATATATATATATATTACACTCTCCTGTGAGAAAATAATAATCATTTTTATTATCAGCAATGTTATAACATCCTATTGGTAAACATAACACTGTAAAAGTGTGTGTGCATGATGTGTATTAAATATATATATTTAATACACATGATGCACATACTTTTTAATTGCATGAAACATTATGAAGTATTCTCTTAGTGTTATGTTTACCAGCAGGCCGTTATAACGTTGCTGATAATAATTAAAAAAGGAGACAAAAACTCACCAATCGCGAGGTGCAGCCGATGGCCAAAACATTGCAGTCTTTTCCACTTATTGAGGCTCACAGCTTTGACGATGTTACTGCCATTATCAGTGGTGATACACACTTGACGAGCTTCTGTTAAGTTCCATGACATGAGAACATCTTGTAATCCTTGCGCGATGATCTCGCCTGTGTGATCATCCGGGAAAAAGCACGTTTGGAGGCATGAACCCTTCAACTCCCAGTTGTCGATGTAATGTACAGTTAAACTGAGATATGGCTCACAGGTTCTGCCTGACCACAAATCCGTTGTTGTACAGAAGTGGGTCACATTTGTTAGCTGGTGGGCCACCTTTTCTCTCACTTTATTGTATAACTCTGGCAGAGCTTTCTCCGCAAAATATTTGCGACCAGGCAAGTGATACTTTGGGTCAAGCGTCTTTACAAGTTTTTGAAATCCGGGCTTTTCTACCACACTCACTGGGGCCATGTCTTTGGCGATGTAGTTAGTTACCGCGGCCGTGATTTCTCTCCATTTTGGACTTTTTTTGTCATACGTGATTGATTTGGAAAACGAAGAGTCATTTGCGTCTGGGCTGATTGCTTTGGCGTTTGTGTGGGACCGGGAGATGTGGACATGCGGAGTTTCAGGCACTCTTCATTTTGTAGTGGGTGAATTTTCAAATGGTAGAACAAATTTGTGGTACTACTACATTTTGTGGCAACGGGTTTGCTGCATATTTTGCAGATAACCGTTGTTTGTGCAACATCTTCCTTGCGGTAACCAAACCACCGCTAGACGATGGATCCAGTGCTGTTCTTTTTTGGAACCAGTTCGTCCGCCTCGGCGCCTCCATCTTCCATTGCCGTTTCTAAATTCAACACGTAGGGCTAACGTTTAAAATAGCTAAACTCTCTTCACTTCTTTCGTGCTCTCGTCTCCTCGTTCCCCGTTTCCTCCAAACAAACATGCGCGCTGCCTCGGCACCTCTCTGTCTCTGGGCGAGCGTGTGTGTGGGTGCGTGTATGTGACGTAAGTTGAGCGAGTGTGTGTGACTTTTTTTTCTGTGTCTGTGAGCGGGAAAGCGCTGCGCTAAAGCAAGCCACACTCGGTCGCGGCGGCTTAGAAACTGACGTAACAACATACACTCGATGTTCACGATATAGTCATTTACTACATCTCATGTAGAACAAGCCGCGATACATCGAGTATACTCGATATATCGCCCACCCCTAACCTGGACAGAACATGACATATTCCTCCACACTTCCATCATTCACTATCTATCTTTTTAATCAGATTCACTGACATTCTGACAATTCATGTTCAAGTTGTACATTGTGCTTATGAGGAACTGCTGCCTGTGTGCAGACCCATACGAGAAGCCAGACAGGACTAGTGGAAGCAGAGCACGATGAGCAGCCAGACAGGACTAGTGGAAGCAGAGCAAGATGAGCAGCCAGGCAGGACTAGTGGAAGCAGAGCAAGATGAGCAGCCAGGCAGGACTAGTGGAAGCAGAGCAAGATGAGCAGCCAGGCAGGACTAGTGGAAGCAGAGCAAGATGAGCAGCCAGACAGGACTAGTGGAAGCAGAGCAAGATGAGCAGCCAGACAGGACTAGTGGAAGCAGAGCAAGATGAGCAGCCAGACAAGACTAGTGGAAATGCTGCCAGATGAGCAGCCAGAAAGGACTAGTGGAAATGGAGCAGTGTCGTACTGTATTTTCCCCGCTACTGGTCATGTGATAATAATAATTATTATATACTGTAGGAAACCCTCTCCCCGGGAGACACACTGGATCTTCTTTAAGAGATATTGAGTTACATATTTCTCGAAGTTGTATGTTTTAAAGAGTGTATAATGCATTTCCGGGGGTAATGTGACGTTATTTATTTTAAATTCTTTTTTTAAATTCAAGTGCTTCTGACGCACACACACATATGAAGCCATGGGTCAAAGAGTATGAAGACCATACAGAAAACAACTGCATGAAGAATGGGTTGTTGAAGAGATAAATGTTTCTTGTGGACCTGCAGAGAGGAAGTGGATGGATGAGTTTGTCCACTAACAAGCAGCCATTGTGGACAGTTTGTTGGAGCCTTGGTTTTCTTTGTCTGCACATGACTCAGCCATCTATCCCTCTAATGAGAGCTCCCACTAGTTCTCCTGGTTGTTCATCCATAAAAACACAGTATGCTGCCATGGCAACTACCACCGTCGTAATACAGCACCTTGACAACACAATACACTCTCCTGATCTTTACAAGGGCGGATGCAGAGCATTACCGGATACATCCGCTCAGCTCTGGTTCCTACCTCAGATGGTAGAGAGGGTTAACTGGTAACTGGAAGGTTGCTGGTTCGATCCCCGGCTCCTAGCTGAGTGTCGAGGTGTCCCTGAGCAAGGCACCTCACCCTAACTGCTCCAGACGAGCTGGCTGTTGCCGTCTGTGGTTGACTCAGCCGTTGGTGTGCGAATAATGGCTGTAAGTCGCTTTGGATAAAAGCGTCAGAAAATTCCCCCAAATGTCAAATGCTATTTCTGAAATGCTATGTTGTACTTCCTGTGAGCTTTATGCATCAGCTTACTAAAGCTAGCTAAATAACATCAAATCTTTTGACAAATTGGTCTGTGCTTGGCAAGGACTGAGTCCTCATTGGTCTATGCTGACCCCTTGTGTCTCTGTGTGTTTCAGGAGGTTTCTCTGTGGTGTTTCTGGCTCGGACACACAGTGGCGTCCGCTGTGCTCTCAAGAGGATGTATGTCAACAATGTGCCCGACCTCAACATCTACAAGAGGGAGATCACCATCATGGTGCGAAACTCCTAATTGGCTTTTGTCATTTAAAATTTTCACAACAAGCTCCCAATGTTGGCAAAACAGAAAACATGGGTTGTGTTGCAGTGTGAAGTGTATGGTATTTGTTAGGGCTGCTCGATTATGGGAAAAATCATAATCACGATTATTTTGGTCAATATTGAAATCACGATTATTCAAACGATTATTTTTGAGTTTGAAAACATGTATGTATTCAGCATGTCTCTCCCAAAAAAAACGTTGTAACTGAGAACTTTGAAATTTCACCTTAAAAAAATACACAAAATGGTCAAAAAGAAAATGTTCCAATCTAAAATGATATACAAATAAGTATCCAGCTGTTCTGCCCTTTTGATTAATCGCCCAGCCCTAGTATTTGTTATTAGTAACTGGAAGTTGTGGTTTGTTTTCATATGTGTGTATTGTGAAAATATTTCGCAATACTCAGGAGTTGTCAGACCATAAGAACATTGTGTTGTCGTATATTGTGTAACAGTAAGTACTTTGTTTGTGTGCGTGTGTAATTAGAAGGAGCTGTCGGGTCATAAGAACATTGTCCACTATCTGGACTCCTCCATCAACTCCGTTTCAGATACCGTTTGGGAGCTTCTCATCCTCATGGAGTACTGCAAAGGTACCGTACAGAACCTCCCCACTACTCCTTCTCCCCTCATGCCTCCTCTCTACTGTCAACCTATCCTCTTCTGGTCACCATCGTCCTTCTCTCCTCTCCTCGCTCCACTCTCATCCTCACCTCCTCTTCCTCCTCCTCTCCTCTTCATCTGTTCCCCTCTTACTTTCTCCTCTTCACCTCAGCTCATCTCCCTCCTCCTACGCTCTTCTCTCTCGTCCTCTCTTCTCATCCTCTCATCCTCTCCTATCTGTACACCCTCCACTCCTCTTCGCCTCTCCTTTTCCCCGGCGTTCCCTCCTCTAGTCACCACCTCCTCTACTCTCTCACCACCACCTCTTTTCCTCCCTCACCACCTCCTCCTTTCCTCCATCACTACCTCCTCCTCTCCTCCCTCACCACCACCTCCTCTCCTCCCTCACCACCACCTCATCTCCTCTCTCACCACCTCCACCTCGCCTCCCTCACCACCTCCTCATCTCCTCCCTCACCACCTGCTCCTCTCCTCCCTCACCACCTGCCCCTCTCCTCCCTCACCACCTGCCCCTCTCCTCCCTCACCACCTCCTCATCTCCTCCCTCACCACCTCCTCCTCCTTTCCTCCCTCACCACCTCCTCCTCTCCTCCACCACCTCCTCCTCTCCTCCCTCACCACCACCTCTTTTCCTCCCTCACCACCTCCACCTCGCCTCCCTCACCACCTCCTCATCTCCTCCCTTCACCACCTCCTCCTCCTTTCCTCCCTCACCACCTTTTCCTCTCCTCCACCACCTCCTCCTCTCCTCCCTCACCACCTCCCCTCCTCCCCCACCACCTCCTCCTCTCCTCCCTCACCACCTCCTCATCTCCTCCCTCACCACCTCCTCCTCCTTTCCTCCCTCACCACCTCCTCCTCTCCTCCACCACCTCCTCCTCTCCTCCCTCACCACCACCTCTTTTCCTCCCTCACCACCTCCACCTCGCCTCCCTCACCACCTCCTCATCTCCTCCCTCACCACCTCCTCCTCCTTTCCTCCCTCACCACCTTTTCCTCTCCTCCACCACCTCCTCCTCTCCTCCCTCACCACCTCCCCTCCTCCCCCACCACCTCCTCCTCTCCTCCCTCACCACCTCCCATCCTCCCCCACCACCTCCTCCTCTCCTCCCTCACCCCCACCTCCACTCCTCCTTCACCACCTCCTCCCCTCCTCCCTCACCAGCTCCTTCTCTCCTATCTCACCACCTCCACCCCCCCAGCTGGTCAGGTGGTGAAGCAGATGAACCAGAGGTTGACTGCAGGGTTCTCCGAGGTGGAGGTTCTCCACATGTTCGGGGACACCTGTGAGGCTGTGGCCCGCCTGCACCAGTGCAAGACGCCCATCATCCACCGGGACCTCAAGGTGACCTCTATAGTAACCCTTACAGCAGGGGTCGGCAACTAAGTTTGTCCTGGGGCCAATTTTTTTTCCAGCCAGTAGGTGGCGGCCCAGAACATTATCAAAGGCTAGTTCAAGGAATAGATTAATGAAAGTGCATCTGGAACTGCGACACAGGCCCGTCAGCTGGCTTAGTCATATGCCTACCAAGCACTAGAGCACTCTTAACAGATGTACAAATAAACAAGTGTATTCCCTAATCACGTAAATGTCATGCCTGATCACGTTGGGTAGAGGTGTTGCTGCATTGTCTCCACATAGACAACGCAGCGATACCATCATGAGCAGTTCTAACTGGAGAGAAAGTGAAATCCGCAAGCTGCTGATCAGAGAAGGTGATGCAGTCATATTACACAAAGACGTTGAAAGATGGTGCGATCTACGAGAGAGACGCAGAGGAACTGTCCTTACGAGGCTTTTGTCGGGATAAAGAACCCTAACCCGTCCCTAACCAAAAAGTGGTCAGCAAAATAAAGAATATGTTGGCGTTTTTGCACTTGTAAATAGTTATTCGCGTTTTTAGCCTACACTCAGACGTGAACTCATTCTTGCATGCGGGTGTCTTCATTCATAAAAAAATAAAAACATGCAAATTATTCTAAAGAGGTCTAGACTCTCCAGTGAACCTAGAAAGCCTGCACCGTGAAGAACGGGGGATTTTACCCCCTCGGTTTTACGAAGGGAAACTTGAAATAAGTCGTTGAAATCGCTGGGCGTGCCAAGCCTCGACCGAACCGGCTTGGTGCGCACCTAAAAAAGCAGCCAGCCACTCTTAAAACACTTCACGCAACAGAACACAAAATACACACCACGGCGGGTGCTGATTGACTGCGCACACGCACATATACACACACCATGGCGGGTGCTGACTGACTGCGCGCACGCACACGCACATATAGACACACCATGGCGGGTGCTGACTGACGCGCACACACACAAACCTCCGTTCCTAGCCTACACACCGTTAGAAGAGCTGTAGGCGAAGTAGCCTCATCAGAGACTCTACTTGCGAAGTCTCAGAGCTTGGCGTCTTAAATCTTTTGTGGACTTTTGTCAACAGCTCCTGCCTTTCTCTACCTGCAGTATCACACAAAAATACGTAATGTCGGGTCGCCATGGTTGTTGTATTTAGGCCTATAGAGGGGTGTTCCGTTTGATTTAATATTGCATATTTTTCAATAACTCCCGTTCAGCCCCTCGCAGCTTATGCGTGCTCGTGACAAGTGTGTCTCTAACCTTCCGGGAGTAGTAGCAGGATTTGATACAATTAAATTCAAAAACGGTTGTGAAAGAAAAAATAATTCACTGTATCCGACCCTTTACATCTAAGCTAACAGATACAGATATCGATATTAAAAAAAAATAATAATAATAATAAAAAATCATATAACTTCAGAATAATCTGGCGGGGCAGATATTATGTCTGGCAGGCCAGTTATTGCCCGCGGGCCTCCAGTTGCTGACCCCTGCTTTACAGGTTTGTGCCTTGAATGGGGTGCTCCAAATTTGCCTGATTGGCCCATTTGGAGAGAGGCAGGACTTCCAGCATGCTTCAGCGGGAGCACTTTCCGTTTCAGTTACATGGCTGTGGAGGCGGGACATAGAGGGACATGTTCTGCATATTCACATGTTCTGTATATTACTTAGTCAAATCTTTGTAAAAGAAATCCATTCATTTTCAATTTATCCATTTATTAATTTATTTTCTTGGTCTTTGTTTTCTTTTTGACATCATCTTATCCTTCTTGAGGGGGATGGTTAACTCTCATACACACAGCTGTTAGGAAGTAAGAGACCAGTATATGTGTACACCTGTATAAGTGGTGTACACAGCTCATAGGAAGTAAGAGACGAGGGACTGTTAACCGGTGAAAACAGCTCATAGGTAGTAAGAGACCGGGTACTGTTAACTGGTGATCACAGCTCATAGGAAGTAAGAGAAGGGGCCGGGATAACAACAATTCATCAACCTCTCTCAGCCTACCTGTGGAGTGTTCAAAGATATGTTGCCGTTTATATGTTAGTTTGTAAATATCAAATAGTGTACAGAACTACGGGTGATAGTTTGTAATGGGGTATTGTTGACCAACATTGTAGCTTACTCCTAGATGATGATGCACTTCCTTCCTTCACCTCCATCTTTCCTTGCCCCTATGACTGATGACCATCAAGGGCATCTCCAGAGCATCTGCTGGCTCTGCGTCCTACCTGTTTGTCCTGTTCTGTTGCATAATTTCCTGTTCCTCACCCAGCGTGAAGTTTCTAGGTAGATAGACTTATAGATGGATATATTTATCTATCCATCTAGTGATATATCTACAGATAAATTAAGATCTATATATACACAGGGGTGTGTGTGTGTGTGTGAGACTCATGAGACAATTCGGGAAATTTTGGATACCAAACTAAAGAGCTTACTTTGCCTGCCCCGCAATCCAGCGAAGTGGAGTAAAGTGGCATCCATCCTAACCGGAGTATTCTTCCAAAATGGAATATTCCTCACAAGAAATAAAAACGGGAAAGAGATTGGATTACCACTCCTGAAATACGTGACACAGATTCTAAAAAGTTTCCATTGAGCGATAAACATCTGACAGAGTCTACACCGGCTTCCATTACTTCCTGGATTGAGAAACGGCTGATCTTCGTGAGAGACGTCATCCAACTATTGCTCAGCAGAAGGGGAGCAGACGAACACCACAAACGCCAAAGGACAGTAAGCAGAGACAAACAGTAATACCTATGGCAGCACCGCAGGTCCAAAGCTATTAACATAATTCTAAGTTATAGCATGTTTCCCTCCCCCCGCCAACTGTCAACGACACCACTGACGTTTAAAGTACTATATGGCCAAATATCAATCACCCCGACCCAAACGCTGACCTCGCCCCCTTGGTCCACAAGCATAGAGACAGTTATCCCAGATTATTATCCATCCACTGCTAAATTCACTTTTGAAGAAGTAGATAAAAGTTATTTCCCACCTGCCAAATAACAGTGCCAGTGGTTACGATGGGGTGACATATAAGACCGTCAAAGTCCACCACCAGTCCACCCAAATACTAACATATTTAATTAACACCTGTCTGATTAATAGGTCATCCTGGAAAGGTGCCAGGATCATGGAAGGGGGCCCTCATCCATAGAATACCTAAGAAAGACAACATTCCAAGCGACCCATCCAAATGGAGAGACATCTCTCCTTCCAACTCTCTACAAAATCTTTATGAAATGTATGCTTGGCCGCATCCTCCCATGGCTTGTAGACACAGGCATCCTCTCACCCAAACAATAAGCTTACATAGACAGACAGGGTATGAACGAGCATGTGTTCTGCCTTAAAACTGGAGTTGATGATCTTAAACATGAATCTTGTAAACTTTATACTGTATTCCTGGATTTTAGAGATGCCTTTGGAACACTATCCAACAAAATGATGCTGAGTGCACTGGAGGAGATCCATCTACCTCAGCCTTTGTAGACATAACGGATGTATATAAGGGATCTTTTCTGCAGGTGATCTGTGGACACCAACTCACAGAGCCCATTCTGCTCCAGTTTGCGATTAAAACAGGATGCCCCTAGAGTGCAGTGAACTTCATCCTTGCCATTAACCAGTGGCTCAAGTGGCTCTGTCAGTGTGCATCCCCTGATATCAGATCCCCAAACCCTGTTCAGGGTTACGCTGACGATGCTGAGGTGTCCTCCAGAGACGAGTGTCATACACAACATGCTGGCCAGAACAGATGAATTTCTTCACTGGTCAAAGCTGGAGGTGAAGCACACCAATTGCGCAGCTCTTTATGAGCGACGCAGCGGTGGCAACCACTGGTATAAAGCCATATCTGACATACCACCCTCCTTCACAATAATGGGACAGCCTATCAGGGTCTACTCACGCCACGAGTCATACACCTATCTTGGCCATAACATCAACATTGCAGGTGAGTGGGGGGAGCAGGCACAGGAGCTATGTTGTGCCTATAAGAACAGAATCGATCTAATTGATTCCTCCCCACTCCCTGTAGTAATGAAACTGGACGCTATCAGAGAGGGGGCCCTGGTGAAGGTACAAAACCTCTTTGCAAACGCCCACATCCTGCAAAATGTCTTCCGGCTGAACTAGCACTCTACCCGGGATCTCATCTTCCTCTCACATAAAGAGGGGGTGCTGGGTGTCCCAACCGTGGAATGGGTATACACTGCTACCAGGCTGACACACCTCATCAGCATGCTTAACAATGATGATGCCACTGTCAGAGAGCTTGCCAGAGCTTCCCTCCTGCTGGACTTCAGGAAGAGGAAGGTCCCTCTGGCCAAAGCAGGCCAATACAGCTTCCTAGGCTTAAGGAGGAAAAGCAGTGGGAAACTGGACACACAAGCTGCAGGCTTTGGAGTTCGGTCAGATTGGCTGGACCTAAATGATCTGTGCAACAGAATGACAGTCAAACTGGAATGGACACAACACAACTCACACACAGCACCACAGGCATCTGATGCAGTTGTCAGCGACCCATCTGTAACTGCAGAGGCTGCTGTATACCACAACGAAGCACAACACACACTACAGAACACAACAGCAAGGAGATTCCTTCTTAACTTAAAACAAACAGAGACCAAACAACACTGGACTGGACTTAGAATGCAGGGAAAGCTAGCATGTCTAGACTTTGCCAACCACTCTGCTTCCCACATCATGTACAGAAATGCTGCTGTTGGGGAGGACATCCTCTGTTTCACTGCCAAAGCTAGACTGCAGGTGCTACCTACCAAATACAATCCGGCATTATGGCACCCTGCACACCACCTTCCACACTGTATAATGCACTCTAGCCATCAACTTGAATCAGTTGCACATATTGTGAATGGCTGTACTATGTACAAAGGACATTATATCGCACACCATGACCGACTTGTCGATCTGATTTCCGGCAATGTTAAAGAAGTATTTCTAGAAAATGTGACCATGTACAAACATTCACGTATCATGCCAGAATGGTGTAACAGCTCTATTGATGTGTTTTGTAACATCCCAAATACCCCTGATGTTGTGTTTTTAAACAGAGACAGAATGGAAGTGCTGCTACTTGAGTTAGGGTGTGTTTGATCTATACATGGAAATTGCTTTCAATGAGTGTAGTGGCAGCTTTTCAATGGCCACTTCTGAGAGCGGATTAATCCGGACAACGCGCGTCTTGAATTATAGATTGATTTATTTGTTCCCTTCTTACTAAAAAAACAAACAAAGATGTCCCTATCGCATTCACGCGGTTGAAAAATAGTTTGCCACTTCCGCTCCACCTGGTCATAGGTAACCCATCAATATATTTGACATCTGTCAGTCAGAACGTCAGACGTCACGCTCAATTGGCCAGACAGAACACGGCAGTCAATCTGATTTTAAACATAGAAATACCTAATTGTAAACCATAATTCACCATACTATTAAACCATATTTCATAAACATAAATATTATAATTATTTCAATAGTGTTATCAGTCTTAATCACTCAAATTAATTTGCAAACATAAATATCAAAATGGCTCCAACAACCAGCCCATTCTGGAAATACTAAGGGACCTAGGCTTCCAATGCAAGCTAATAGTGTTTATTTTTGGCAGCTTGGGGCATGCCCACAACCATGTTTTCAGTGGTTTAGGGCTGGTAGGGCTCTCCAGCAGAAAATCTTAACAAGTAGCAAAGTTCTGCTCCATATCAGCAGCGATAGGCAGTCTTGCAGTGTGGCGCAGGAGATGTTTTTTGTACCCTTGAACAAAGACCTATTTCATCTCCGAAATATTTAAATCCTGTCTCTTGTAATGTGATTGGTGGATTCAAATAAAGAATTAAAATGTGTGTCAAATAAAAAGGAAGTGAAATATGACCTTTCCTCCTTTCAGCCTTACATGCACACTTCTTTTAGCCTCACACACAAACCCAAATAATGTAAAATTTGTCCAGAAGTTGACACCTGTGATTGTCGTAATGGTGGCAGTGTTGTATTATTTTCAAACCGCTACGTGTGTGAATAAATAGATTGTCCCAAACAGGATGTGGGCTGTAGTGTGAAGGGAAGAGCAGAATCAGGCTGTCTGCATTGAGCAGCAGTTTAATTTCTCTATTGTGTAGGGTGAACCAGCGGTGACTGTTCCCTTTTTCTCTCCCTCACTCCCTCATTTCCCAACCCAGGTGGAGAACCTGTTGTTAAGTGACATGGGGAACTATGTTCTGTGTGACTTTGGCAGCTCAACCCACAAGGTGCTGCTGCCCCAGAGGGATGGCGTCGCCGCGGTGGAGGACGAGATCAAGAAGTAAGACATGGGACATTTAAAATAGTGAGAGATTTTGAGATGAACCGAGATGGGATGTAGTGTCAAGGTACTGGCTCTAAGGTGTGTGTGTGTGTGTGTGCGTGTGCGTGTGTGCGTGCGTGCGTGTCGCTCTCTCTCCAGGTATACCACTCTGTCCTACCGAGCTCCAGAGATGATCAACCTGTATGCAGGGAAACCCATCACAACTAAGGCTGATATATGGGTATGGTTAGGGATTAAACTTGGGA
Organism: Pollachius pollachius; assembly: GCF_949987615.1. Taxonomy (NCBI): domain Eukaryota; kingdom Metazoa; phylum Chordata; class Actinopteri; order Gadiformes; family Gadidae; genus Pollachius; species Pollachius pollachius. The sequence continues at coordinate 24,583,735 of NC_136934.1, read as the reverse complement.
AGGGTTTGGGATTTGTGAGAACGGGGTTCGCACTCATGTCTATAGAGCTTTTTTGATTATAAACCTTCATACTTTTAAGTCCACCTTCAACAATGCTGCCGCACCAACGACTTCTTTGACAGTTTGAGTTGACTGAATGTTCAGTAAGTTTATCACTAGCAGACTTCCTTAAATTGTGCAAGTTCAAAGTTTAGAAAAACAGGTTTAGACCACCTGTATTATAAATCCTACAGTCTATTAAACCATATGATTATTAAAGCAGAAACTATCACTTAAAAATAAAATGCATCATTGCTTATATCCCTAAAAATATATAATGAATTAAAAAGCGTTTTTCTCCTTGAAAAGTAATAGCAGCGATTGGCCGACGATTGAATATTAGGTTGAACAAATTAATAACAACAAACCAACCGACCAGAACTTGACACCCCTAGATCAATGCAATTATCGATTTAAGACCTTGATTCAATTATTAGATTAAGACATTGATTAAGGTAGCCTCTTAGGCTAACTCTGGCTCACTTACAGTTTGACTGTTGATCAGTGTGCAATGTCCCTGAAATAAACCAATAAATAAATAGTTTAATCTATTGGACAGCAGTAGTGCTGAGCCCGAATATTTGTTGATTAGGTTATTCAATTCTGTATTTTTAGTTCTATGAACATTTTTAAATGCCAATGCATGTTGAAGGTTAGGCTGAGGGTTAGGTAACATATCGTCTGAATAACCCAGGGATAATAAATCTAAAAAACAGGTTTTTTAAGGGTGCGAGACATGGCACATTCCGGGAACGCTTTCAAGTCTATGTCAATTTCAGATAACGGTAGCCATCAACAAAATGGCCTGGCCAAACATGAGATCACCAGAAATGATCGCAAGAACGACAGCGACAGCCGTTAACAAGCTGGTTGTAATAATAAGGATTCTCCACAGAATTTGCTTTTCCATGACTCCTGCTATACAGTTTTAGCCATATAAATGAGAGGTGATAAAAAGAAGAAAACAGATCTAATAATAAACCCTAATTAATTAAGCTGCTATTTCAATGTTCAAACAAGGTAAAAAAAAAAGACTAAAAAGCTGACCCTAATAATAACAGGTTTGTGATTTAATAAGTATGAAAACACACCTTGCTTGCAATTTCATCAAAGCTTTGCACAATGTTCAAACCTCCTATTTGCTTTTTGATGATTGGAAGCAGGCCTCTTTTCATACTGTCTATGCTCAAACTTTTAGGCTGCATTGAAGCTCTGCAATAACAAGTCCAACTCGGACCAATGAGAGAGAAAAAAAAGCTACTGAGCCAGAGCAATCCTACATATTGTACTCTGCATCTAATTTGTTATTTTAATTTTACTGTAGAAAAGTTGATAAAAACATGATTCTACCGCATTGGTCTCTTCCGAATCCTGTTGAAGAAAGGAAAGTAACTTACTGTATTTACTTTATTTCTCTGAATAAATGTTTGAAAGCACAGTGATTATTCAAAAGCTTGATCTTTTGTGTTCAGGCAAGCCCTAGAAAGCAGACATTTTTAGGATGCAGTAAAGCCATGGACTTATTAAAAAAGAGTAGCGCATGCAGAAAGCTCCAATTAATATGGATGCCCATAAAAACATTTTCATTACATTTTGCAATATGATACATTTCAGCAATTCATTTTGTTGGATCCATCTAAAAACAGTTTTATTAATGATTGGTGGTCTTCAGACAATATTGGGTCTATGATGTTTTTTGGACATGAAGAGACTGTTGGAGGTAGGGATGGGCATGATTAATTGACAATCGACTAATTGATCATTAAGAATTTTGTCGATGGCGGAAAATTTTCATCGATAAAACAAATTCTAAAAAATATCTTCACACAGTGTGTCTTTTTACAATTACCATTCATAGTGTTGTTCAGCAGAGAAATAGTCCGCCAAAGACGTTGATGTGGCTTAGCAACTGGACACGCTGGGGTTCATAAGTTACCAGACTACTTGTGGAGTGATAAGAAAGACCTGAATCAGGCAAAAAATCCACTTTCCTTGACAGTGGTCCAGTTCGGTGTGCATAAAAGTAGTAGTACCGACGGACCAATTGCTGACTACTGCAACTGCTGATGCCATCTCTCCAAGTTAAAAAGTAGCCACACCCACCCCAAACCAAAAGGGATAAGTATATACCTGTCGATTATAGTGGACTACACCACCTCTCCCATTCCGCATGGAATTCTATTCCACTCAGAGAATTGTATTCCGATTAGCCGCCTTTACATGGACACTTCTGATCGGATTAATTTATAATCTGAATATATCTATTCCTATCATAAAATCTGAATGTACTGTATATATGGCATTTACAAAAGTGGTAAGCGTGCGTCCGTCTCCATGTCTCTCGCGCATTCTGGTGTATTCCGATTGTGGTGTATATTCATTTTCTATTCCGATTGAGCTGTTCTTCCACTTCTATTCGGACCAGAAGTGTCCATGTAAACGCGGGAGAATTAACAATTAATTTTCATTGCATTTTGAATTAAGCATATAAATAGTTAATTTTAATATAAATATATTAATGATTAATCGAAAATTGATCGTTAATTCTCCCGACGATCGACTTAGGCAATTTAATCGAATGCGCATCCCTTTGGAGGTGATGGTGAATTGCTGTCCATCTTGTTTCCCCCAGGCTCTGGGCTGCTTGTTGTACAAGCTGTGTTTCTTCTCTCTGCCCTTCGGAGAGAGTCAAGTCGCCATCTGTGATGGATCCTTCGTCATTCCAGACAACTCCCGCTTCTCCACCCAGCTGCACTCTTTAATCAGTAAGTCACTGGCTTTTTAACTAACTTATAAACTAGTTTGCTATCTTTTAACCCAATTAACTATCTTATATACCAGTTATCCATCTTAAAGCAGCTTGTTATCCATCTTAAAGCTAGTTAACTATCTCATGGCGCATTTCCACTGGAGGGTCCGGGTCGGTTCAGTCTGCAAAAGTGCGGCACGAGTTGCGTTTCCACCGCCAAAAGTGGGCGTGATCCGGACTGAGCCGTATTGAGCCGTACTCGTCTCGCAGTACTCGTCTCGCAGTACTCCTCCGTTGGGGTACGCCTGAAAGGGTGCCGGCAAGTTCGACCTACACATGCCGTCCATTGATTGGTCCACAGAATGGCACTTCCGTGCGACAGGGGGATAATAACAAACAAACACATTACCCGTGAGGTCTTTCTGACAACGGCCAAAGCTTTGTTTATAGAAAAAAATGTTGCGCAAAAGTTTGCCGTCCTTCTTGGATGTCCTCCATTGTTGCCCTTTGTTCATTGTAGGGATTCTTCTTTTCCCTTGGATTTATTAGCAGGCTACACTGTGTGAGGCTGCTTTGAGGTCACGATGTTTACATAGCTGCCGTGGCTAACGCCATATGGCTTAAACCCCGCCCTACCATAAAGGTACTGTCGGCGGTGGAAACGTGAGCCGTAACTGAGCTTGGCTATACCGCACCCTCACTACTGGACTGAGGCGGGCTGGGTCCCAAGCGTACCCGCCGGTGGGGCATTATAAGCCTATTAACAATGTAATATAACAATGTAATAAATTATCAACCAGTGAACTATCTTATAAACTAATTAGATGTCTCATAAACCACTTAATTATCCTCAAACTACTAGAATATCTTTTGAACCATTTAGCAATCGTAATCACCAGTTAACTGTCTTATAAACCACTGAAATACTTCATGAACCAGTTAATACCACTTAACTTATAAACCTGTTCATGATCTTACCAGTGAATTTCTTGGCAATCAGTATATGGTCGTTAATACTGAAGTGCGTGCTGTTGAATATTACTCTCCGTGCTACTTAGAACCGGCGTTGATCAGAAACAATGATTGAACTGGAACTGTCTTGAATAAAAACAGAAGCTCTATACCAGGGGTCAGCAACCTTTTCAACATGCAGTGCCAGTTTTACATTTTCTCGTTAATGAGTGTGCCTTAAGCAACAATATATTAAAAATTAAGCTGAATTATGACACAGCGACCAAAAACATTTCCAGAAGACCTGTAATTGTACTATTTCCATATAGTCCACAATCATGCATTAACATTTTAATGTTTTTTTTGGTTGTTATATTTGCAACATGGGCTTACAAATTATAATAGTAAGTTAAAATAGCAAATTAAAATAGTAATGCTTATGCCGCCCCTAGCCTTACTGGCACGCGTGCCTAGGGTTGCCGACCCCTGCTCTATACACTCTGTAATGTAAAGTGTTCTATACACTTGTCATTTTATCAAGTAGCTCCAACTTGTGGTCGGAGATGAGATTGACTTGTGTGTGTGTGTGTGTGTGTGTGTTTAGGATACATGCTCGAGCCAGATCAGGAGAAGAGACCAGATATCTACCAGGTGTCTTACTTTGCCTTCAAGCTTTCGGGGAAAGATTGCCCCGTACCAAATCTATTCGTAAGATGCTTAATTTATACTTCTGCATCGAATTGCCGCCTTGGGTCTCCACGTAGTAAAAAGTGCCACTCTACAAAAATCTCTCTTTCTCTCCCAGGGCTCTACCCTTCCCTCCTCCCTCCCAGAGCCTCTGACAGCAAGTGAGGTTGCAGCGAGGAGGAGCCAATCCAAGGCCAGGTGCTTAACCTTTGACCTCTTCTAGCCCCCTATAAGTGTGGAAGTTGTACACTGTACATTGTGGGCACGTATCAGAAAACATGCCTTCCTCAGAGGGACATATTCAGGAAAAACCTTGAGACACAATCACACAGTAAAAGTAATATTTTATAAACAATACAGCAGACTACAGCATGTGTATCTCATTACTGGGCATTTCTCACTAATGCTCAAGTGCAAAGCGCATATGCTTTCAATCAGAGTATAAAAAACGTTGCTTCCACTTGCCCTCTACTTTTATGCTTTGGTGTGCAAGAGCCTTAAGCCATTAACTCTCAATCAGTAGGTAGACTATCTTAATCTTTTCTCTCTCTAACAATTGTGGTCAATCATGTTTCTAGAATCTCTGACGCAGTGGGCCCGACAGAGACCTCAATCGCTCCCCGGCAGCGACCCAAAGCCACCAACAACAACATCCGGCCACTGTCCACCACCGCCATGCCGGGCAAGGTCGCCGCTCCCTCATTGCCAGTTAGCAATGGTCATAAAGGTATAGACCCCCTCCCTAGCGGTCTCACTGATCATAAAGGTATAGACCCCCCCTCGTGGCCTTAATGCTGGTAAAGGTACATGGCCCCCCTAGTGGCCTCACTGGTTACAAAAGTACAGAGAAAAAACTAATCAAATCAATTCAAACATTTGTGTGTGTTCCACACAGCTCCGACACCGGGCTCCAGTCTGCCAGCCTTGCAGAACCAAGTCCAGGTCCAGACTCAAAACCAGGTCCAACCCCAGCCTGGCACTCAGCAGCATCGCGTCCTTCAACAACTCCAACCTGGGGACCTCCGACTCCAGCAGCTGCAGCAGCAGCTGCAGCCCCATCATCAGCAACCCCATCAACAGCAGCCCCATCAACAGCAACCCCATCAACAGCAACCCCATCAACAGCAGCCCCATCAACAGCAGCCCCATCAACAGCAACCCCATCAACCCCAACAGCATCAACCCCAGCCCCATCATCAACCCTATCAACAACCCCATCACCAACACCAACCGGTCATGCAGCAGCAGCAGCAGCAGCAGCAGGGTAACGCCCAACAGCTTCAGTATATCCAGGTACGTAACTCCAGCCCTTGAGTATAATCTTTTTCCTGTTCTTTCAAGCTGCCAAATCTTGCCTAAAGTACACTTAGGCATTTCTAATTAAGTCTGGCTTGCTCCAAACTCTTAGCAGCAGCTCTAAGGTCCTGATATACTTGAAACATTATTGTGTTCTCGCAATTGTCTAAATAGTCAAACGTTTCCTACATGCCCCCAAATCAGGGCTGTACTGATTTGATCCCCCTTTTGATCGCATACGCTCTAAAAAAAAAAAATCGAATCTTAGGGATATGATGGCAGGTAAATGCGATAAACCATAAATAATTTAGAGAAAACATTCATGTCCTGGGCAAGTTCCCGCCCCTTATTGAAGCAATGCTTTATGGGAAGTATAGAAGTATCGAAGTGTCTGTTACAATGCAACTACTAAGTAACTTAATTTCCTGATGATCGCGATAACCAAACCCTACAGAGTTAGCATGGAAGCTGCAATATATTTATCTAGTCAGACCTAAAACAACAGGTTCTTTTCAGTGAAGGATGACAACTGAGAAACAATATGTCACTTGGAGGTTAAGGAGTAAATCGCCCCAACAGCATCTAATGTTAACCCCTTGTCATATCAAGACTTTTGTGATGGGATGTTCCAGATAGGAGGTCTGACATCCACACTTGACACTTGAATGTGAAGGCTGGGGCCAGATCTGCTTTCGGAATTCACTCTCTTCAACTCAGATATTCACTCTCTGAATAAGCGATGTGACGTCGGTACGAGTCCTGTGTGTCTAGCGGTGTCTACCAGGCCAGGAGACGGGCAGGCAGAAGCACTCCTCTCTAAAGAGCCATTTTTGGATTAATATTTCGACACAATAAGTGAATAACAAAGTACCCTGCCCTAAACAAAGCCTTAATATTACGCAGTTCAACTGAATACGTCAGCTCATTGAAGACCGGAAACCGATGGTTTAAAAACTTGTTGGACGACAATAACTTGTCTCTTGTAATGTAGCTTATTGTCTGTCCCTTGCCAATTTATTTATTTAAATATCTCATCTCATCCGTCGGGGGGAGAGGCAGCTGCATCCCCTTTATTACTATACGTTGTTACTATACCTACCTACCGTTTGGATTTACCATTACTATTCCTACCGTTCAGAATTGAATACTGTTTGATGGTTGAATAAACCGTGGACTAGACACTGCCTCCGCCTCGTATTTGAGAACATTATAATATATAATATCACGGCCAAAAGCTGTGTGCGCCTCCGGAATATTATGCACAGAATTGCAACCCTTTGGTTGCGCCAGTTTTTAAGCAATCTCTACAAATTACTTGATTTTGTAATTCGTCAGACACCTTATATCCAAACCATTTCCATACTATGGAGCTGTTGGTCTTTCGCTTACAAACAAGCTCCTCGGAGCCGCTTGTGCCGGCGGACTCCATGTTTCGCGATTTCAAAAAGTGACGTGAGTGGAGGGGGGGAGGGGGGGGGGGGGGGGGGGGAGAGAACTGCTGTTATTTGGAACAAGTGTGCTGTAATTTCAACGCAAATTAAATTATATCGATGTTGTTGACGATATGGTCTCATTCCATATCGCGTTTGAAAAAATATCGATATATTTTAAATATCAATATATTGCCCAGCCCTAGTATGTGCAAATTTATGGCGTCGGTAAAATATAGTATTGCATCCCCCAGATAACCAGTTTGAGGATAAACTTGCTGGGATTGGGAGGGATAATGGATGTCATTTGTATGTCTCAGAGAAGCCAGGGTTCTCTTACGGTCATTATTGCAAAATCAAATGATTTCGGCAGCAGTTAGACAGCCTATGCAAACACAGCTAATTTCAATTTGGTTGCAAGTATATTGGAGGCCTTCAGAGCATTAGAAAGAAGTCCTGAAACTCCTCCAGGTAGCCTCTGCATTACAGTTTTTCTCAATCGTTTAAACACGTTTTCTGAAACTATAGCTCAATTTCTCAAAACTCTAAACTCAAACCTGAGAAGAGTTAATCATTTTGTCCAAACTCTATTGGACACACAAATTCTTCTCAAAACTGATTTCTTCCACTAAACAGTAAACACAGCTATCAAATGAATATCTCTTAGAGAGCATCAATTAAACACTGGTGTGATCAATTCAAAACACTTCCATCAAAATACTATTTACATATGTTTTGGCTTCATGAGGCCATGTTACATATTCAATGTATAAAATTGTTTAGAAATAGCTTTCTTTTTTAAAGTTGCAATTAGGTAGTTCATATAGTATAAAGACTGTTACCATATTGTAATACAATACTGTGAATATATCAAATAAATATTGCATTGACACAATCGTATCAGAATAGAATACAATGCATATTTGTCTATCCAATGAGCTCCAATGGGCTAAACTCACAATCCCAGTTTCCCAGAGTTATATTGTACACCTATAGTTGATACTGCAACATTATTCTGACAATACACCAATGTTACCTATTTCGGCAAATTACAGTACAGTAATTGCACTGAGTAAAATGAAAAACACTACAGTTGGAAAATGTTTAGACTGTCTTTCGGGGATGTAATGATGAAATCAGTGCACAAGTACAAAAAGGTAACAAAGCAAATATTTATTTGTCACTGTAATGCAGTAAAATGTTCAGCTGAACTGACTGCATAAAAAGCTTTTCGTAGGCCAACAAAAAATACAATTAGAATATAAATGAGGTGAAACAGATCTACATGTAAATCAGTCTGTATCCCACCTCCGATCCTGATCAGGCCAGAGGACCATATCTACAACACAGTAGAGCTCACCTGAGGCCTCTTTTATGCTCTGACACAAGGTTGAAGTGTTTTGCCAGTTGAGTTTGAACAGGTGAGAACTGAGTTAGACTTATTGGTAAATAGTTGTTGCGTTTTGAAGGCCAGTGTTTCCAGGTGAACCAAGTGTATTAATTGATGAGATTTGTGCTTAGAGTTTTGCAAAAATGTGATTTAGAACTTCTATATGTGTGAAAACAGTGGAATTGTGCTTAGAGTTTAGCAGTCTGAAGTCTTGTAGTTGTTACATGAGCTTCAAGTTTTCAGAATTGTGTGCATAGTTCCATTTTTTGTGTGTATACAATCGAGAAAAACTGTAACAACACACATGAAAGAAAATAATGTTGAGGAGAACCCAGTAACTAGACACCATTACTAATACTGGTCAGTTTCTGGGTTCACAGGTTGGTGGTTGGGTCAGTAATCACCATTGTTACCAGTGTGTTCTGCCAGACTATCTTAGTCTATATAAGGTCTTGTTCTGTACAAGTCTAAATGCTATTACGACCCTTATGGCTTGAGGATTGACCTTTGACCCTTTCCGTGTCCATCAGTATCAACAGGCCCTGCTCCAGCAGCAGCAGCATCATATGATGTACCAGCAGCCTGCGTACCAGCAGCAGGTGGCCCAGGCCCAGGCCCAGTACGCCTCCATGGTGAGTCCACAGTCCAGTTCTCATCCAGGTTAAGGCAATCTGTTTAATGAATGTGAATTCTGCCATGGGTTGTTCCCAACGAAAACGTACACTAGGCAGATTAGATTAGTTGACTAGTCTTTTAGAGGTTAATCAAATGAGGACGACAGCTCTCCTAGCCGTGCTCAAATTAGAAATGACTCATCAATATGAGTATTACTCTGCCATTAGCTTGGATTGGATCGTTGTCTTGCCAATAATAACTATTGCTGAATGAAATTGTAGTGCTATGGTTGTATAGTTATAAAGTTATAATTTTATGCTTCTTTGTGTGTTCTATTGTAACTGTCTGCTCCTTGAATGTTGCTGTTCATGTATCTAACTAATCAGTTCCAGTGAGAACAGTGCTCTATAACTTTAAATCTGCAGTGAGTTGAAGGGCCCTGTATCTTTAAATCTGCAGTGAGTTGAAGGACCCTGTATCTTTAAATCTGCAGTGAGTTGAAGGGCCCTGTATCTTTAAATCTGCAGTGAGTTGAAGGGCCCTGTATCTTTAAATCTGCAGTGAGTTGAAGGACCCTGTATCTTTAAATCTGCAGTGAGTTAAAGGGCCCTGTATCTTTAAATCTGCTGTGAGTTGAAGGACCCTGTATCTTTAAATCTGCAGTGAGTTGAAGGGCCCTGTATCTTTAAATCTGCAGTGAGTTGAAGGGCCCTGTATCTTTAAATCTGCAGTGAGTTGAAGGGCCCTGTATCTTTAAATCTGCAGTGAGTTGAAGGGCCCTGTATCTTTAAATCTGCAGTGAGTTGAAGGACCCTGTATCTTTAAATCTGCAGTGAGTTAAAGGGCCCTATATCTTTAAATCTGCAGTGAGTTAAAGGGCCCTGTATCTTTAAATCTGCAGTGAGTTGAAGGACTGCATCTTTGAATCTGCAGTGAGTTAAAGGGCCCTATATCTTTAAATCTGCAGTGAGTTAAAGGGCCCTATATCTTTAAATCTGCAGTGAGTTAAAGGGCCCTATATCTTTAAATCTGCAGTGAGTTAAAGGGCCCTATATCTTTAAATCTGCAGTGAGTTAAAGGGCCCTATATCTTTAAATCTGCAGATTGTTGCATGAAGATTTCAGCCAAAAGATTATAATTATAAACATAGCGTAGCTTTAGCAACTTGCAGTTTAAACTTAGAAAGCACATGGAGGCCCAGCGGGGGGCCGGCTGCTGGCGACAGAGACGGGTAATTCATTATATGTCAAGACAGACTAAATTCAGCCTCCGTAGAGCGCTGGCTCCCGGTCTCTCTGCAGGCCACCCAGGAGGCGGCCTCGCTGCCAAAAGTGTTGGAAGCAGATGCTCTGAATTCCTGCTCACAGAGTCCAAATCTCCTTAGTGGTGGTGTTTACCAACCAGTTGAATCAAAACATTTCAAACACAGGTCCTCCAAAACCCACTGTTGGAGCTGTGGCGTTTCTAGATAATTTCCCACACAATGCTAACCATCTGCTTAGCTTCAGAGGCAAGCTGTTCTTGTCAATGGGGGGGGGGGGGGGGGGGGGGCAGCTGGTCCGCTGACGAGAGACAATCAGAGTCTGATTATCTCCACCACCAGGACTCTGTTTATTGGTTCAGGTTATGAGGAGATGAGAAACTGTGGTAGTGGATGTGGTGTCCAACCGTCCTTCTTTACTTCTTTCATCTCTTCCCTCCTCGTCTGTTTCCTCTTTCCTCCCAGTTCTACCAGTACCAGCAGGCCTTCCTCCAGCAGCAGCAGCTTCATCACCACCATCATCATCATCCACAACACCTCCCCTATCACACCACCCCCCTGGACACCTACCCTCCCCCCATCACCACAGGGAGGCCACTGGGGGGGACATCCACTAACCCAAGGTACTATCACCCCCTTTACAATAACCCAGGGTACTATATCCCCCTATAACACTAACCACAGGTAAAATCACACCCTATACACTAACCCAAGGTAAAATCACCCCCTATACAGTAACCAAAGGTACTATCACGCCCTATACATTAACCACAGGTATAATCACCCCCTATACACTAACCCAAGGTAAAATCACTCCCTATACACTTACCCCAGGTAATGTCACCCTATACACTAACCACTAGGGGTGTAACGGTACATCGAAGTCACGGTTCGGTTCAGACATCAAGGTTCGGTACGAGTTCGGTACAATGAAGGAAAGGTTGTACCATCTAGTGTCATGCAGTCTCTCCCCTGAGCTAGCTGCAACAGCCTGAACTGTGTAATCTAAGGTGTAAACAAGTACCCCACATCATCTCCAGACTCCATCCGTAACTTGTAAACAAAATAAGACAATCAGTTATAAAACAGAAAATGTCTTATTTATGATAGTGCAAAGTACACAGAATTACAGAGCCAGTCCCCCAAAAACGTCCCGTTTTAAGGAGGAGGGTGGGGGTGTGGCCCTGAGCAACCTGCGGCCACGGTCCCATGCGCTCATGTTTACATTGGATGTATCGCAATGGCGCGGCGCACACAGCTTTTAGCCGTGTTCTGTAAATATTCTAGAACACTCCGGGTGCTTCAGCGGGAGTCCTGGAGCTCTATATCTAAATAATATCATATTATACATGGATATCTCTATCATGTAATATATATTATCACGGCCAAATGCTGTGTGCGCTTCCAGACGATACGACTGCGTCGGGTTCTGCGACGTCTCTGGTTCTTCCACTTCCACAACAATCTGAAGTAGACTGAACCGCGACTTGGAGGAGAAAGGGATTTTTGCCCGCGATTATTGACCGCGATTGTCTCCCGCCGGAGCTACCCAGTCAGCAGTGACGAGGGGGTGGTCCCTCTGCAGCGGGCAGTGGGCTCCGGGGCTCCGGCGGGAGACAATCGCGGGCAACAATCCCTTTCTCCTCCATGTCGTGGTTCATGTACTTCAGGGAGTCAAGCCAAAGTTCCTTTCCCCCAATTCCTTCTCAACCATTGCTGAGATAACTCCCACTACGAGTCTCGTAATACCAGAGACGTCAGAGAAGTTGTCCCTGAAGAACTCACGTATCTAACATTAGTTCCGCATTACATCAATTAATTTGCACGCCAGTTTTATTTAATAGTATACTGTGTATTCTACGTGTAAATCCATGCACCGAACCGTGACGTCCGTACCGATTCGGTTCACCACGACTACATTGTTTGTATCGTCTGTATCGTTACACCCCTACTAACCACAGGTTATATCACCCTATACACTAACCCCAGGTAATATCACAACATATACACCTACCCTGTGGGGGCTATAACATGGGCTATAAGTCGGCTGTAGAGTGGCTATATCATGGGCTATAACGCGGCTGTAGAGTGGCTATAACGCGGCTGTAGAGTGGCTATAATAATATGGGCTGTAAACGGTGTGTATTTACCCGCGTTCTGTTCCTCTCTAGAAACCCTGTCATCGGCACAGGCGGCATAACCCCGCCCTCTCAAGGTGTAACTCCGCCCGCTCAGGGCGTGGCTCAGCTATCCCATGGGGTGACTCCGCCCTGCCATAGGGTGTCCTCGTCCCCTCAGAGCAGCATGGCTCCGCCCCCTCCTGACATGTCTGGCTGGAACCCATTTGGAGAAGATAACTTCTCCAAACTGACCGAGGAGGAGCTTCTAGACCGCGAGTTCGATCTCCTCCGAGCCAGTAAGATTTCCTTCCTTCCTTATTTCGTTTCTTAATGGAATAATTTAATCTAACAATATAATATTCTAAAACCTCTGATGTACTTACCCTAGGACAGCTCAAAATGGTCTATAAAATTTAGCAATCATTATTGGAGCCAACATTTATAGGACCTCAATCTCTGGTCTCCCAGTCACAGGCTGAGGTATGGCTGTTTCAAAAAACATAATAATTCCTACAATAACAATAGGTATCAACAGATACTTAATACCTAACACACAAAATTGCATTATATGCATAACTAGAATTGCAATCCCTGAAGGTATTGCGGTGTGAATGCTGACGCTGAAATGCTCCGCTACACTGCTGAAGCTGAACGTTGAAGAATCATTACACTGAATCTAGGATATCTGCTGAACATTTTGAATGTAGAATGAAGTCTGTAGAATGAAGTATGAATGAGTTGAAGGGTTTTGAAGTCATACTGCTGATGTCTGCTGACGCTGAAATGCTCCGCTACACTGCTGAAGCTGAACGTTGAAGAATCATTACACTGAATCTAGGAAATCTGCTGAACATTTTGAATGTAGAATGAAGTCTGTAGGATGAAGTATGAATGAGTTGAAGGGTTTTGAAGTCTCACCGCTTACATCAGCGCTAACGTCAACGCTGCCGCTAACGTCAGCGCTAACGCTAAGGTCAACTCAAATGTCAGCGCTAACGTCAGCGCTAATGGTAACATCAATGCTAACGTCAACGCAAACGTCAACGCTAATGCTAACGTCAATACTAACTTCAGCGCTAACGCTAACGTCAACGCTAATGTCAGCGCTAATGGTAACGTCAATGCTAACTTCAGCGCTAACGCTAACATCAGCGCTAACCCTAACGTCAACGCAAATGTCAGCACTAACGCTAACGTCAGCAATAGCGCTACCGTCAGCGCTAACGTCAACGCTAACGTCAGCGCTAATGTCAACGCTAACTTCAACACTAACGTCAACGCTAATGCTGCTATCCATTTGTATGGTACGCCGGTACGAACAACCAGCTTTAGCGAGAACGTGATGTATTTCCCTTGCTCCAGCCTTCCAGTTTGTCATTTGTGTTTCTGTCGAGCCACAAGGGGGAGTAGTAGCAGGCTAGTCATCATTAGCAACATAGCCTCTTTAGCAAACCAGCTTGAAAACACAACTTTACATTGAATTGCACACAAAGCAAGACCGTGCAATGCATAAATTGGTGACCGGATTAAAGCAGCAATGAAATCAAGTGTGTAAGAGGATTTAAAAACAACATTAAAAACACCAACGTGGTACAAATAAAAAGAAAATACATCTCAACACCCATTAACTATGGGCGCAGTCATCTTTTTTGTGAGTTGTACAGCTCTGCTCGCTCCACTTTGAAAGCGACGAGATACTACGACCAAAAGGGGGCGTGCCTCAGTGAAATGCCGCAAGAAAGCTGGGAGATTTGCAACTTACCACTTGCACGTACCGACGTACCATCCAAATGGATAGCAGCATTAGGGTCACCGCTAACATCCATTATTGTAGTCCACTATTGTAGTCCATGAGGGAGAGAGTGACTGTAACAAATAGGGATGCACCGAAATGAAAATTCTTGGCCAAAACCGAATATGCTGAAACAGTTGGCCGAAAGCCAAAACCGAATACCGAATGTGGCTTTTGCTGTTTTTCATTCATTTCATTCATTCATTTTAACAGGGGCACTCGGCTCTTTTTTCATCTCTGTGTATTGTCATTTAGTTGTTTACAAATTCACGTGCGGCTCTTTTTTAATCATTTTTTTGATGAAGCGCACTGGCTCATTCCACACTGGTTGCTTTTTTTTCCTCACATCATCAAAAAATAAATGTTCTGTATTTTTTTTCGGCCTTTTTACACCTTCAGTCAAAACCGAAAATTATGTTTTGGGCAATTTTCGGCCGAAAATTTTCGGTGGCCGAATTTTCGGTGCATCCCTAGTAACAAAGACTACACTTCCCTCCCCCACAGTGACTTTAACCAGACTCCAGAGTGGCGTGTTTTTCCACTGATTGCTCAACGAGCAACAGCTGAGGCAAACGGTTAGAGTGAGACCAACTGAAAACTTATCCGGAAAAAAACTAAAACTGTGATTCTGAAAAAAGCATAAATGATATCGAAATTCTGTTGAAATGTTATTGAAGATACAAATGTGTAGATCTGTTTAATTGTTTGAATGATGGTAAACGGTTGACATTTCACCAAGTTATGATGTCTTAAGTTGTTGAAGTGTTGAATGAGGATGAAGGATGAATCAGCATTTTTTTTTTTTTCTAATGGGAATGAATGGGGGAATTTTAGGTGAATAACCTTGAATATCTCGGGAATTATGAATAATATGAGTACAGAAAATAATAGCATAATGGTACTAACGGAGCTGAATGTTTTAATGTTTGAATGATGTTTCTACGTTGAAGTATGTTGAAGGAGTCGAGAACGGAAAAACGGCAGAATAATAATAATTATAATAAAAATAAATATGTAGCATTTCTAAGATGTTAATGCTTAGAGCATTCACACCAAATATGTAGCATTTCTAAGATGTGAATGCTTTAAGCATTCACACCAATTAATGTCCACAACCTTAATAGTCTCGGGCGTGACTGTTATCTCTGGTAAAATTAAACAGAATATATAGTCAGGATCCTATTCTGATTGCTTGGTGGTGGATTAACCCTTGCGACTGTTTAGACCATTCATACCAAGTCTTTATTATGTTTTGTATAATTTCTATTTTCATTATTTAGCAACCCCTATGCCTACTTCAGTTTTGCACATCAAGTCATCCCCAGTATCCATGGGGATATACTTTAATGTTGCATTGTTTTTTGGAATAACAACAAAATGATCTAATAATACATAGAATTGATCACAGCCCTTTGAATTTGATATTTTTACATACGTTTTTGATTTGTGGTGTGCAATATATTGGACATACTACTTGCATCACGCAAGTGACCTCCTCCGCTATATGTTTAAAGCAACATAGAGCGACATTCTGTTGGCTGACCGTCATGCTGACCGTAATCTTAAATGAAAAACAGCAAGTCTGACCACAAATTCTGCACGGGCTTTCATTCTGATTGTGTTAAAACCCAAAGCCATCACCCCAACCAACCAGCCATCATCTTTGGCATAGATCAGTTGTTCTCAAATGGGGGACACCCCTAGGAGTATTGCAGGGGGTCCTAAAAAATGTTCTAAAAATAAGTTTAAAACCCTAACAAAATGTTCTATCACCCTGAGCAAGTATAAAATTCTGAAAGCTAGAGAATAGAAAATTGAGAAAACTGACAAAATGTGTGAAATGTAAATTTGTAAACAAGGAGAAAGGAGCATCCGGGAAAAAATAAATGCATCCAGAAACACCAAAATGTTGTCAGTTTCAGGAAGAATATATTGTAATGATATATATATTGTTTAAACTCTACATGCTCTGACCCTCCCCTGGCGTTGTGCTTCTTTTGTTGTGAGAAATTAGCTAACAGTTGCATGAAGCACAGGCCCATGTTTCTCACTAAATATTGAGTATTTGCACCCTTTTAATATTTACACTGTCAAATAGAACGCACAATCATTATTTATCTTAATTTTATCCCCCCAAAACATTTGTGCCGGTGAAGGGGGGACTCGGCTGAAAAAATATCTTTGAGGGGGTACACTAGTGGAAAAGGAAATGGAGGTGGCGTAGACTACCGCTGGCATAGACTATTGCTGGTTGTTATGAATGAATAACCACATTAAAACTCCCGAACTATAAAATGGCTTATGATCAAGTTTAAGTCAACTTAATCAGTTAGCCACACCCTATGCAACTGGTCTTGAGGCTTGCCTTGCCGTCGGTTGTCCAAACTATCTTGGGGAAGTCCACACATCAGGAACCTACTACCAGGTTCTCCTCAACTCTTGGCGTGAGTGAGGACCGCAGGTTCAGGGCTCTGGTTGCTCTGGCTAATGCCCATCAAGAAGCAGTTCAGGCCATTTCAGATTCCAAGGAAGGAAATCTCGGCCAGGTCAACATTTTAATTATGTATGCGAGTCAATCCGTTACCAGGATCGCCTTTAGTATCTTCCAATGGTTCCCCCTACATAGGGGCCCGTTAATACCCAACCAGTTAAAAAAAGGGGGTGAGAGAAAATCATGTTTTGGGGCTGGGGAGCGCGCCTGGACCCCTAATGCCCCCATAGCCTAGGTGTGATTCAAATGTTTATTCAACTAATTAGTTAGTGGATTAGTTGACTCATTAATTGACTGATTCATTGGTGTGTTTCCAGAGAACCCGTCGGCCAGAGTCTCCAGCGTGGAGGTGGACCGGCCCCCTGGTGGCGCAAAGCTCTCCCCCCCTGAGGATGTGTTCGGCTCGGTGCTGTTCGTAGCCCCAGGCAAGTCTTAGAGGGGGCTTGGCCTGTGCCCCCCCCCCACCCTGACCCTCCCACACCTCCTCCTAACCAACCAATCACTATGGACCACCTGCTTCCTGTTGGATCAGGTGTGAAGCCCTCACCTGGAGGAAAGTGTAAGATATTAAGTATCAAGCTCATACCTAATTCAATAACTAACTGATGATGAGGGTGTCTGTGGTGACCATGACAGTCTCACTGCTGTTGATTGGTTGACCGCCACACCGTGGTACGGACGAGGAATACATGAGTTCTACACAACAATGTTTACCATGCTGCATGGTGATGTGGCTTTTAGCAATAATAACTATTACATACAGATATTCTGTATAGTTCTACACATAGATACCATGTACAAATATCGGTGATATTAACCAGGAAACGACTAATGATACTTTTGTGAAGTTCCAGACAGTAAAGTTATTTAACTGCTTGTCTGCCAAGGATATATAGTCGTAGAGTGACTGGACTAACATCGTGTCGA
The DNA here is from genome assembly GCF_949987615.1 of Pollachius pollachius. Classification (NCBI taxonomy): domain Eukaryota; kingdom Metazoa; phylum Chordata; class Actinopteri; order Gadiformes; family Gadidae; genus Pollachius; species Pollachius pollachius. The sequence goes on along the minus strand of NC_136934.1, from coordinate 24,565,987 downwards.
TTTGCTGACCTTGCCATCAGTAAATAACCCTGCCTTTAAATGTGAATATCAAATATATGCCTTGTATGCTGGGGTCTCAGGCCTTAGTAAGCGCTTTATGCCATAAAATATATGTTGACTCATTTTAAATATATTTCAACGTCTTTTGAACCTGTTCTAGATGGAGAAATATTACAAATGGAGATAACACCCAACTCCATAGATCCAGGGAAAACAAAAAAAAAGCCAAAAAGCTCATAGCATCATCAGCTAATAGAATCAATCGCTAATAGCACTAGCGGCTCATAGCATCATACGCCAATAGCATCAACATCTCATAGCATCAACGGCTAATGGCATAAACAACAATGGCGTACCCTAGTTCTTCCTATCCCTGGGAATCAGTTGCTTGTGATACAAATTATCACTTTAGTTAAGCACATGTTTTACTTTGTTACGAAAAGAAAGCCATTCTTTTTATGTTCTGCCAATGCATTTGATGGGTTTATTTGAATAGCTTTTTGTGATTAGTCATCTTATTTGTAGTTATATTGGAAAGTGTTGAGGTATTCCCTTGGCGGTAATCTGCTGCAGGCATAGCATTAGCCTGGCTCGGAAGATTACCCTATATGGATCTTCAAACTAGCAGATATATGGGTTCTGTCTGGGTAACCAGGCATTTTATTTGTTATTTGTCATCTCAGCACTACTTCATGCTAAAACCACTAAAATCAGGATTCTCACTGATAAAACAATTGTTAGCATCAGTGCTCATACAATCCTACAGGGCAGATAGTCGGAGGACGCGGTAGTTTACTGAACCTTCAGCTTCCAGGAAAGCTCTCATCTGCTAAGACAGCCATACCAGAAACATTGTGCTCCCGTGTTGGTGAACGCATACTAGCAGTGACAGATTTCCTCTAGACCCAAGCCAACAGCCATATTGCTGCACTTTCTAACCAACTGCTGAATATTATCCCTCAGTACAGATTGTGACAAAGGCTCTCCTCTTACAGTGGACATATTCTGTCTTGGTTCTGTTTTTTATGTAAAGGTTGTTTTTGGCTGAATTTTACCCTCGTACAAGTTCTTCCATGAGTGTTTGGGACACTGATATTGGTTAGATAAGTTGCTGGTAAAAGTCACCAAACCAGCAGTACTCGCTAACTGGTACTAGTTATCTAGTACTAGTTATATCTGGTACTATAAAGTAATATTGGCCATGTGTGCTCAACCTTAGGTGAATCAATTGTACAACATGTTGTGTTTCTTTGCTACAGACTATGTCAACAGCCTTGTATTATACTGTGAGTGTGAATGTAATCTTTCATAGAATGTTACTGATAAATAAAAACAAACATTTAAAGGAAAATAAATCACTGATTCTTTTTTATGGCTTGTTAATTGACCATTGATTGAGGGGAATGTGTCTCAGCTAATGGGATAGCTTAAGCCCACCAGCTTACTATCATGTTTCTGGCTGTTCAAAGAAAACCAATGTTGCAAGGGCAACATAATTTTAATTAATAAGCAGTACTCCCAACTTTCATGGAAGAAAAATGCAAATTGTTGATTTTAAATGTACGCACTTATTGTATGTCGTATTTAGTTATAGTACTTAGTAATGTACCATCTTATCCGAGCTATCTGTTGTATACGGGGAATGGGTTAATGTAGTGATTGTTGGTGCTTTCCACTTGGTTGTTTGACTGTCCTTATTGTACCGACAGCGATATATTGTTTCACTTTCTTATGACAAATGTACTTTCCAAAGTCGCTTTCGATAAAAGCTAATGCTAAATGTAAATGTAATTTTAACCTAACCTTAATTTATCTTAGCCTAGCTCATCTTTACTTAGCTTGAGTTATCTTATCTTGTATTCTATCTAACCATAGCCTACCATATTTTACTCTTGTTTATCATATTTAGCATAGTTATTTTGGCCTTGTTTACCTAAACTGGTCCAGGCCTAGTTTTCTGTTTAAATTAGGTTTTGTTGGCATAGTTAATTTTTAGCCGACCCTGTTAGATCGTTTTAACAGGTTTGTTATTGTATTACAAAATGTTAGGTTATTTGCCCATAACAAGACAGAGTTGTTCCTTTCTTGAGTTAGGTGGTGCAATCAAAACGTGGCAAACCCCTTTGACACTGACTACGACCAAGGGCTATACAAATAAAATGACTTGACGACTCTCAAGACATAACAAGTGGGAGTGTCCACTCAGATGTAGGATGGATAGATATCCTTTTTTACCAGCAAAGGTGATGTTGAAAGGTTGTCCTTTAAGGTTTGACTTCAGCCCTTCCCTGGTCTCAGCCTCCGCCATTGATTATCGTGACACACGCACACACTCAGACCTCCTACTGGGCTTTCTTCTGGATTGTTTCCACCGATCACAAACTATGGTTATACTGTCTGCTGTAAGAACTGATCTAATTGAACAATTTAATAGAATAGCTGTTCAGAATAGCTTCTTCTCACACACACACACACCGTTTGACGATTGCAGTGGATATCTTAGTCGTCAGAGAATGATTTTATTGTTCCTGTTGGTGTATTCTCTGAATGACCTCTTTCCTGTTGAGGTCTTCTCGGATGACATCACATTTCCGCTTTGTTTCTCTTGTAGCGAGGGACCTCCCTGGGGAGGACCTGGCAATCGACGCCCCCTCACCACCTCCCACAGAGGAGGTCCCTCCTGCCATGAAGGAGCAGGAGGCCTCGGAGAGGAGAAGCGGGGAGGAGTCGGATAGTGACTTTGAGTCAGACCCTCCTTCCTCTAAGAGCAGTGAGGAGGTGGAGGAGGAAGAGGAGGCGGAGGGGCTGAGCGAGGAAGAGGAGCAGCAGGAGGAGCTGCTGGGACAGCACCCCCTGCTCATGGATTCTGAGGAGGAGCCTTACGAAGGAGAGAAGCCCAGGGGCTCTGTGGACGTGTTTGGGGCCGCCCCGTTCCCACCGGCCCCCTGTGGGCTTGGCGCGGACGACCTGGACGTCTTCACCAGAGCTCCGTTCAGCAGGAACGTCTCCAGGTCCTCTCCGCCCACCTCCCCCGGGGCCCCGCCCACTCCTGGTGAATCCCTTCCTGCCTCACATGGGGCCCCTCCCTTTTTAGTTGAAGCCTCGCCCACACCCTCAGAAGTCCCGCCCACCTTGTATGAAGCGCTGCCCGCTTCCTGTGAAGCTCCGCCCATGCCACCTGACATTGTGGACATGTTTGGATTCTCTCCTTTCACGCCTGGGGGCCCCAACTCTGCCAGGGGCATGGAGGAGGCGCAGCGGGAGGAGGTGCAGCAGGGGGTGACCAGACTGTCATGGCGACAGAGGAAGACCAAACAGGAGGCGGGGGTGGGGAAGCGACATCGCCGGACCACCAAGCCGCCGTCGCTCCGCACACCGGAGCGAAGCCCCAGACTTAGGAGGGGGGGGGGAGAGGGCTGCACCCAGCTCCTTGGCTCCTCCCACTCCAAGCAAAACATCGCCGTCACCATGGCAACCAAAGCAGAGAAGGAGAACATGGAGGAGTCTGCGCTGCTGGACCCATTCGGAGCCCGACCTTTCCACACCCAGACCCCGTGGACCTCCCCAGGGGCCCCTGGAGGCCCCCGGTCCCCTGAAGGCCCTGGGTCCCCTGAGGGTGGAGAGGGGATGGATGACTTTGGGGCCACTAGTCAGAGGGAGGGTATGAATGACTTCGGGGCCCCTAGGGAGGGTTTGGAGGACTATGGGGCCACTAGGCAGAGAGAGGGTATGGATGATTTCGGGGCCCCTAGGCAGAGGGAGGGTAAGGATGACTTAGGGGCCCCTAGGCAGAGGGAGGGTATGGATGACTTCGGGGCCCCTAGGCAGAGGGAGGGTATGGATGACTTCGGGGCCCCTAGGCAGAGGGAGGGTATGGATGACTTTGGGGCCCCTAGGCAGATGGAGGGTATGGATGACTTAGGGGCAACTAGGCAGAGGGAGGGTATGGATGACTTTGGGGCCACTAGGGAGGGTATGGATGACTTTGGGGCCCCTAGGAAGGGTATGGATGACTTTGGAGCGGTGCCCTTCACTGAGCTGGTGGACGGCCCCCAGCAAGGGGACCTGGACCCCTTTGGAGCGGCGCCTTTTCCATCCAAACCATGACACACACAAACATATTAACACAGCTACATTTATATTTTCGGTTTCTTTTACCAAAAATGCAAAGTGTTTTGATTACATTTAACTGTGAGGAAGTTTGAATGGTGGCTTTTAGTAGTTAATGTTCGAATGGAATGATGGATGTGGACTCTGTAGACTACTTTCTCTGTACCCTTCTGATACACCCAGCGGCCTTAGAACCCCCCTCCCCCTTAACCTTAGTATCTATGCAAAATGTCATGTTGGATCACACATGGAGTTATTTTATTAAAGGAGGCTTATAACAGTTTTCTTAAGTGTGTTCAGGTACTGTCAAGTTTAATCATGTGTCCCCGAACCAGAACATATGAACTTCCAGCTGTTCTCCCATCAACCAGATGACATCTTTGAACCTAAAAGGGATACCAATGTTAACACTGAAACAATGTGAATTTTAATTGAGTTTTTCCAGCATTGAAGACTCTGTCTGTCTTAAAAAGACCAGGCTTAGCCCTAGTCTCCTGTCCTCAAAAAGACCAGGCTTAGACCAAGTCTCCTGTCTTCAAAAAGACCAGGCTGAGACCTAGTCTCCTGTCTGTCTGGATCATTGCTACCATCATCACAATAGCCTTACGTGGCCTTTGGCGCACTAGAACTGAAGCATGACCCAGTCAGGCTCATATTTAGGTGAGTGCTGCATGCAGCACTCAACTATTGTTCTTCATAAGTTGTATTAGTGTGAATGCTGTAGCATTCACACTCTAGATATTGAAATCTTTATTATTCTTATGCCGCCGTTTTTTTGGTCTTCAACTCCTCCGCCATACTTTCAGCTACAGAAACCATTCAACTATTAAAACGTTCAGCTCTTTAACGACATGATGGCTATATATCAGTGTTTTTCAACTCTTTCAACTTTTTTAACTATTCAGCTTTTCCACCTCCACTTTTTTTTACATGGGAGTCAATTTGATTTCTTCTGGTACTTCAACTGTTTTAAGACGTAACCCAATAAATTTTCAACCGTTTATCTTCGTTCAAACCATTTAACAAATCTACACACTTGTATCTTCAATACTATTTAAACGGAATTACGATATCATTTAAACTTTCTTCAGGATCACAGTTTTAATTTCAAACCGTCATATTCTACAGTTGGTCAAATTGACGCCGTCTGCCCATTCTGACACTTAAATTACTTAAGACATCGTAACTCGGTCAAATTTCAACCGTTTACCATCGTTCAAACCATTAAACAAATCGATACATTTGTATCTTCAATACTATCCAAACGTGTGTGTCTCTTAAAGAGACACACACACACACACACACACGCAATGGCTCCGCCATTCTTTTAACACACACACACACAAACACAGCTTTATTCCAATTTGATTTTAACATTTTGTACTCTGTTCAAATCTCTCTCTTGATTAAAGCTATTCAACATTTCTACTACCAATACTACTACTACCATTACTACTACTACTACTACTACCATTACTACTCCTACCAATACTACTACTACCATTACTACTACTACCAATACAACTGCTACAATTACTACTACTTATACTACTTCAGGTACTACAACTACTTCAGCTACTACTACAACTTCAGCTACTACTATTACTTCAGCTACTACTACTACTTCAGCTACTACTACTACTACTACTACTACTTCAGCTACTACTTTCAGATTCTTCAGTTCAATTCATTTTACATTTCTTCCTTTTCAGCAATGCTTTGTGCTTTTCATTCAGCCTTCAGCATTCACACGCGTTTTCTGCAGGAAATGCAATTTCTAGTTCTTTCTTTCCTCATTATTATCTACAAACTTTAGGAGCTATCTCCTTTCACCTAGAGACTCCTTTCAATTTTAAAATGTTCAGAATAGCTTGGAATCGTGCGCTTCTTTTCAGATTTTTTAAATATTTGATACTTTTTAAGATATTCTACTTTTTTTAACATGGGAGTCAATGGGAGGACGGCAGAGCCGTCCTCGTAACTAAATACATTTTTTTAACATTTAACAAATCTACACACTTGTATCTTCAATAATATCTAAACGGAATTTCGATATCATTTAAACTTTCTTCAGAATCACAATTTTAGTTTCATACCGGTGTTACACCGAATTCTGCGACCCACCGAAAAGTGTGACCCCAGGGGGCGCTGTTGCACATTTTCTGCAACATGCACGTTTGCATTATAACTAAAACATAAATAAAACATTAGATCTCCCCCCACCGGTGGGTCTTTCTTTTCTTGATACTAACATTAATTTTAAACAGCGACTGTAGCTTTTTATGGGTAAAGAAGGGGTCAAATGCAATACAAATGTATTTATCAAGCACCTTTAATAAAAAGGTAATTGGTTGGGGGAAGATCTTATGTTTTATTTATGTTTTTGTCATGCCTGTCTACGCTTCAAACTCGTGCATATTGCAAAAACTATGCAACAGCGCCCCCTGTGGTCACACTTTTCGGTTGGTCGCAGAATTCGGTGTAACACCGGCTTCGTTTTCAGCAGTTTTCATTGAAGATGTTGGCTCATTCTGACACTGCTACTTTTTAAGACATCGTAACTCAATCATTTTTCAACCGTTTACCTTCGTTCAAACCATTTAACAAATCTACACACTTGTATCTTCGATAATACCCAAACGAAATTTTGATATCATTTACACTTTATTCAGAATCACAGTTTTAGTTTCATACCAGCTTCGTTTTCGGTTGGTCACATTGACTTACGTTGACGCTGGAGCGTAAGGACGTTCAGCAGTGTTGCCAGATTGGGCAGTTTTCCCCGCCAGATTGGGCTACTTTTGGAGGACGTTCAGGCAGTGTTGCCAGATTGGGCTGTTTTTCCCGCTCTATTCGGCTACTTTTAATCACACACACACACACACACACACACACACACACCAGCAGTGCAGGCAATACATTTGACCTTTCAGATTCTTTCAGCTGTCACTTTGTTTCCAACCATTTACATTTTCCTAAATGGTGTGCATGTTTACATTGTTTACTCCATTTAGACTTTTGAACTTTTGTTCAAATCCCTTCACTTGATTTAAGCCATTTAACGTTTCTTTGTCTTAATCTTTGTGGCTTTATTAAAAAATATTTTCAACCTCACTTTGTAGGCCTACTACAGCACTCACCGCATTTTCTGCAGGAAATTCATTTTCTAGTTAGGGGTCCGAGCAGCGAAGTTGCTTGGTCCCCTATTGTTTCTGTAACGTTTTTGTTTTTGTCTCAAAATCTGTAAAAGTCATACTGTAGCCTATACCGTAAGTCGAAAACTCTTGAAATTTTCAGGTATGGTTACCAATAACCCCCACTACCCATAAACCCAAATTTGTGGTACTGCACCCAAAGGTGGAGCTATTGTAAAAAATCATGAATTAGTCTTATTTCTCCTCACCAGATTGACCTGGACTCAAAATTCTTTCAGAATATTAATCTCTAGAATCAGATGCATTTATAAAACCCTTCACAGGCTACAAAAATAATCAAAAATTCACCAAAATCGCCACATAAAATCTTTAGACCAAGCCTCACAAAAATCATTGAACAGAATTTGTTTTAGTTCCATTTGAGAAATATTGGCCAATAAAGTTGGAGCAGTTAGCCCATTTTTCTTATATGACCATTTTGTTATTGTATAAAACATACGACTATTATTAGGTGGATACCAATACCCCCCACTACCCATAAACCCAAATTGTGGTACTGCACCCATAGGTAGCACTGTTTAAAAAAAAAATGAACTAGCCTTATTTCTACTTACTAGATTGACCTGTACTCAAAATTATTTCATCATATTAATCTCTAAAATGAGATGCATCTTTTTCACCCTGGTCTTCTGCTCTAAAAATGTTTACTTTTCCCACAATTTCATAGAAAAGCCAAACGTCCAGTCTCAACCCATTTTGCCTATATGACCATTTTGTTACTTGTAACTACCATACGGCTATTATTAGGTGGATACCATTAACAGTGCAAATTTTCAGATCTGTACTCTTTTAAGAAAGCCCTTAATTCTCTTGTGAACTGTGTGCTTGGAGTTTTCTTGATGTGTGCTTATCAATCGACATTTTCACCATGTAAATGAGGCTTCATGCAGTTCAGGAATGTCATTGGCTCAACGGGATAATGCCGTGTACTGGTGATCCATAGGTTGAGATTTTGAATCCTGATTAGAGCATTATGAAGAAGCTGAACGTGACATTCTGTCATTGCCACTCATTTAAGAAACGCAACATTGAACAGCACCTGAAATTCATCAGGCAATCAACATTCCAGCTTATTAGCTTCCAAGAATCTGACTACCAAAACACAGTATGGCATTAAGGGGAACTTCTTCGTTAACCATTTTTCCTTCATAATTAACTGTCATATTTATATTTCTTCCGTTAGTGTTCTTGACTACAATTGTTTAATTTCAAAGATTTTTCAGGTATATGCTTTGAAGAAACCCCTTAATTCACTTGAGAAATGTGTGCTTTGAGTTTTTTTGGATGTTGTGTGCTTATCAATATACATTTTGACCATGTGAATGAGGCTGCAGTTCAGGTTTATAAGTGGAACATCATTCCTTAAATATGACAATTATGTTATATTTATATATCTTCCATTAGTGTGTTCTTGACTTTTAATTTTGCTCGGACCCCGTTAATGACTGCTTGCGGTTATATTTACACTTGTTTTTGTTTTGATGTCTTTTATTAGAAGATTGTTCCGGAGGTGCTAGACACTACAGGTAAACAAACTCACAGTGCAACACAGTACAGTCGACCATTTAGATAACATTGTACACTATTTAAATAACATTTGAAGCTAAAACCAGTTCAAAAGAGGGGAAAAGATTTGCTTTTGGATATGTCGACCACTGATCATCGAATCATTCGCGATTATCTCAAAAAAACTCTTTGGATGTATTTCAAACCCTCTGGCTGCATATGTATCATATAATTATCTTATGGCTACATATGACGGTCATTTAATACTGACCCCTGGAAGTTTTGAGGACCCCAGCACGACTTTCAGACAAAAAATCTAAATGAAATGAACATGAATACCTTTCAACGATTTAAATGTGTGAATAAAGCTTGATGCACACAGCCGTCATGTGGGGCGCGTGGTCAGTCGCTGCCATGCACCCAAAGCCCACAGGACGTGCCCGTCGCCCTACGACTGTTGGATGAAAACATGTTGAATCCCAAGCGCCGCCTGCAACGCCTGGGAACAGAAGTGTAGTGTGTACGGGGCGGTGGCTGGCAGCACGTGGGTGGGCGGGGGCACCTTGAAGAGCGTCATCCCACAACGTGTTTGACGCTGAGGAAGAGTCTGCTCTGAAAAATCCGTCACATTGGATACCATTTGAAATAAAAAAAGAAGGTGCTTTATTCTCCAGTTATTGGACTCAAGCATCCCAACACATGGTTGGGATGGAGACGCTCCAGGTTCAGACCACTACATTCACGGAGTAACGTCCTCACATTACAACGCCCTCTCCAAGGGGCCTGGGGTGGACTCAAGATCTGTTAGTCAAGGTCCTAGCTGATGGCCAATAGCAGGATCAGGAGTGACGCGATGTGCTACAAGTAGGCACTTAATAAAAACTAACCATTAAAATAACAGACAGGGTTCTTATCAACACAAATCAATAATACTTGGTGGCTTGGCAGCTGAGCTAGGTTGATTTGCTTGTCTAAAAGCATGTTAGGCCAAAAACAGGCAGTATAATCAGTATAATCTGAATTTATACTATTCTATCTTATAAATCAGACTGTCCTGGGTCTAGTCCAGTCTAACACAGAATATTCCTGTTCCTACTAGGCCTTTTATGGGGCTCAGGGCAGGGCCATACTAGGCCTGTTTGGGGATTCAGGGCAGGACCATACTAGGCCTGTTTTGGGGCTCAGGGCAGGACCCTACTAGGCCTGTTGGGGGCTCAGGCAGGACCCTACTAGGCCTGTTTTGGGGCTCAGGGCGGGACCCTACTAGGCCTGCTGGGGGGCTCCGGGGCAGGGCTGGCTGTGTCTGTAGGCCATGATGAGGTTGCAGGTCTGGTGCCACCAGTAAAACATCAGGACCAGCAGGAGGTGCCACACCTGGTGGCTGGAGCCCAGGTAGTTCAGCTGGCCTGTAGTCAAATGACATCAGATACACATGACCTCAGCGACACATGAACTCAGCAACACATGACATCACTTCGTCACAGACATCACTTCGTCACAGACAAGAGCTGAAAGAGGAGAGGAGGATTAACATTACAGACAGGAACAGAGCGGAGAGGAGAGTTGAGGAGGAGGAGGAAGAGTGATGGAACAGACAGGCGGAGAGGGGAGGAGTGACGTTACAGATAGGAGGAGAGGAGTGGTGTTACAGACAGTTGGAGAGGAGTGATGTTACAGACAGGAGGAGAGGAGTGCTGTTACAGACAGGAGGAGAGGAGTGATGTTACAGACAGGAGGAGAGGAGTGATGTTACAGACAGGAGGAGAGGAGTGATGTTACAGACAGGAGGAGAGGAGTGATGTTACAGACAGTAGGAGAGGAGTGATGTTACAGACAGGAGGAGAGGAGTGATGTTACAGACAGGAGGAGAGGAGTGATGTTACAGACAGGAGGAGAGGAGTGATGTTACAGACAGGAGGAGAGGAGTGATGTTACAGACAGGAGGAGAGGAGTGATGTTACAGACAGTAGGAGAGGAGTGCTGTTGCAGACAGGAGGAGTATTAAAGGTCCCATGGCATGAAAATCTCACTTTATGAGGTTTTCTAACATAAATATGAGTTCCCCTAGCCTGCCTATGGTCCCCCAGTGGCTAAAACATGCGTTCGGTGTAAAACAAGCACTAGGTGTTCTGCTCGCCTTTGAAAAAACGGAGGCTCAAGCGCGCTGATTTGGAATGTGGTCCTGTGTGTCGTCATAAATGATCTAAACTCCTCCCCTTTCTCTCCCTGGCCCGCCCAGAGAATTTGGCCCGCCAATGAGACATGACCGCGCGAGTGCCACGTGTGTGTGTGTGTGTGTGATTACACACAGTGTTTGCTGTTAATGTTATGGCGCATAACACGTCGGACTCGTACACCGTCTCTGGTGTTTCCACTACGAGACTCGTAGTGGGGGTTATCTCAGCCATGGTTGAGAATGAATTGGGGGAAAGGAACTTTGGCTTTGACTTGCTGAAGTACATGAACCACGACATGGAGGAGAAAGGGATTGTTGGCCTCGAATGTCTCCCGCTTGAGCCCCGCTTCCCGCTGCCGAGGGACCACCGCCTCGGCGCTGCAGGAGGCGGTGGTGCCTAAGCGCTGACCGCTGCCGAGGCGGTGGTCCCTCGGTAGCAAGGCTCCGGCGGGAGACAACCGCGGTCAACAATCCCTTTCTCCTCTATGTCGTGGTTCAGTCTACTTCAGATTGATGTGGATGTGGAAGAACAAGAGACGTCGGAGAACCCTACACGGTCGTTTGAGATTCATAATATCGTCTGGAGGCTCACACAGCTTTTGGCCGTGATAATATATATTATACAATATAAATATCCATGTATAATATGATATTATTTAGATATAGTGCTCCAGGACTCCTGTGTGTTCTAGAATATTAACAGAACACGGCTAAAGGCTGTGTGCGCCTCGCCATACACCACTGTAAACAGAGCGCTTGGTACCGTGGCTGCAAGCTGCTCAGGTCCACACCCCCACCCTCCTCCTTGACCCGCCTCGCTCCTCCTCATTTGCATTATAGCTACAGACACCAAAACAGCGCATTTGGGGGAAGCTCAATGTGCAACTGGCTCGGAGTGGCTGTAACTCAGCACCACGGCTGAATTTGGGGAACGTCTTTGAATACTGTGTTAGTGGCCCACTAATACCTATATTAAAGCATCCATAAAATAGCATGTCATGGGACCTTTAAAGAAGACAGAGTGGTTGTGACCTGGGAAGTAGCGTTCAGGAACTTTTGAGACGTAGAAGAGAAACGCCAGAGCAGCCAGTAGGTACATCCCTAGAACCCGGGGCAGGAAGAGCTGTGAACAGGAGAAAAACATTCACCATTAAGTTATTAAATTATGTTGTTCATGTTCAACCGTGATATTAGCATCATCTTAATAACTTTAATAAATGCCATATAGTGTTGTGCCGTGCTGGGGGAGTGTTGCATGCTGGGTAGTGTGTTGACCTGTGTGGGCTCAGAGGAGAAGCCTCCGCTGATCCAGACCCAGTGCATTGTGGGTAAGAGGCCGTACGCGGCCAGAGAGCAGACTATGAGGGAGCGGAGCTTCCTCCAGGGCTGACTGAGGTACAGAGGGTGGATCTGGGCGAAGAACACGGCCAGCATGAGGGCGAGGACCGCCAGCAGGTACACCTGACGCCAGTACTAGGAATAAGAACAAAAATAATGAAGACATTGTTTAGTTATTAATAGAAAGTATGTATATGACATGGCCAGCATTCAAGCTAGCACTGCCAGCAGGTAAACTTGATGGCAGTATTGTAACATAACAACAATATGATCACATTATATACTTATTACCATACATCATGGCTTCCATGAGGGCTAAGACAACTCTGTCTGTTAATATACACAACATTACATACTTATCAACACACCATCATCCTTATAGATATTCATATCATGTTATATCTAAAGGATAATAGTAGGGCTTGGCGGTATATCGATATTTTTTCAAACAAGATATGGAACGAGACGCTAGCATCAACATCAATGTAGTTAGTAGACTGGAGTGGAGCGCATTTGCTCGAAATAACAGCCGTTTAGAGACGCACCTGCCGCCTGCTATTTCCTCACTCTGCTTATCTCTCTTCTTCCCGCTCTGCATCTGGCTCAAACACACTCTGCCCCGGCCCTGCGCTTCTACTCACGTCACTTTTTTAAATCCCCTTCAGCGCGAAACATGGGGGTCCGTCAAACGCGGCACAGAGGAGCTTGTATGTAAGAAGAAGACAAATGGCTCCATAGTTTGGAAATGGTTTGGGTATAAGCTGTCTGCTGGCAGGCAGGAAATGAAAGCACAGCAGCGCCACGATATAGAATGACCAGTTGGAGCGCGGCAACGGCAATTTTGTTATTGCGTCAACAAATCGACATTCTGCTTGAAAATATCAAGATATGAGTTTTGGTCCATAATGCCCAACCCTAAGTAGTAAGTAAACACGCTCTAACAGCCGACATGTGTTATAGCTATAGGCTAATTGCCTAGCTCATGCTATAGTTATGGGCATGTAGCCTAGCTTACGTTATTGCAATAGAAAGCGTAGAAGACTCCCGGGACGTAGCATCCCAGAATGCCGATGGACAAGCCGGCGTAGTCCAACGCCATCCAGCGGCGGCTCGTCTTCTCCGAGCGATGACTGCAGAACACGTGGTAGCCAACCGAGCATAGCATACACAGCTAGGAGAGATGACAATAAAGTTAGGCATCTAACCTAGCATACACAGCTAGGAGAGATTACAATAGTATAGCCTTTAGCCTAGCATTCATAGCTAGGATAGATTACCATAGTGTAGCCTTTAGCCTAGCATACACAGCTGGAAGAGATGTAACTAAAGTTGAGCCTTTAGCCTAGCAAACAAGGTTGAAGCCACAACAGGTTACAGCAGCTTGTTGTGATTGGTTAATGGAGCCAAGCGTCTCATCTCATTGGGTCACCTGGAAGCAAAAGATGCAGATGCAGTAGATGACAAAGTCTTCCCTGGACGCTCCGATAGCCGGCAGAACGGCAGCCATGTTGTAGGCCCCCAGCAGGAAGAAGAGCAGGAAGCCCAGCAGGTGGCTCCAAATGTTCACCGTCTCATTGGACAGGATGAAGAGGCTGGAAGGAAAATAAACATTAGATAGGAAGTAGAACTAGAAAATGCGGTAAGTGCTGTAGTGCAAAATGAGGTTGAAAATATGTTTTAGTAAAGCCACATTGTTTAAGATGTAAAGAAATGTTAAATGGCTTAAATCAAATGAAGGGCTTTGAACAGAGTCCAAATGGAGTAAACAATGTAAACATGCAGCAAACCATTTAAAACATTTAAAATGTTTGGAAGCAAATAAAGTGAAGAGTTAAACAAATAGCTAATGTGAACAAGTTTGACTACATTTGAGATAAAATAAAGAATAGCTGAGCTGTTCTGTTGGCAATTTCCAGCTTAACTATAGACTTAAAACCACCCAACCAACCAAAAACCCGCCGAAAACGTGTATTGCCAGAAATCCGATAAATTATATACTTCTGCAATGGCAAATACACAAATGGTGAGCACAATAAACACCTGAATGCGACCTAATTGACTTCATAACTTTTACGTCTCTCAAACACACACACACACACACAAATAAAACAACCCTCAAAATAGTCATACATAAAATGATCTTACATTATGGAGAACTTCAACTTTAAATAATCTAACAAGAACTTAAAGAACATCAACCTTACAGTCAAAGCCAGCTCGACTATACATCATGAATCAAATCTCCTCAGGACTGACGCAGAGGTTTGAGTGACATGTCTGATGGCTCCCCCTTGCCCCTAATAACTATTAGACAGGCAAGCAATCAGTGTGTTTACATGACACTCAAGACAATCGAATTATTGGCTTAGTCTGACAATGATTGGATTATTAGGAAGCATGTATACACCCTATTCTGACTAAAATCTAATCGGGTTACTCATAGTAACCCCTAGATTATTCGATTGATAGTCACATTAAACGTGCATTATACGGTCAATCGAATTGGAATTGGATTTTTGCGTTTTGCGCATGCTCAAGATCTTTTAGTATAAGGAGACGATAGTCATGTTGTCGCCGTCGGAAAACGAGAAACGGCGATTTGAAAAGGTGGCCAAGAAGATGGAGGAAGCCGGTGTTGTGCGAATGTAGTTACCCCTATAAGAAGTCTATCAGCATCAACATGCATTCAGTACACAATACGCTTCTGTTACGAGAGTAGCGTATGTGTGTGCACGAGAATGGCTGTGTGTGTGTGAGTTACGTAAGCGAGTGAGTGGATGAGCGATGAGAGCGAGCAGTTGCATGTGTCAATTTAGTGAATGAACGAGTCTGGTTGTGTCTGTGCAAACGTGTACTGTAAAGTAAGTGGAACTACGAATTAAGTACCAAATGTGTCAAGAATCGCTTCATTACGACCTATAAGCAGACCCACTGCCGGTCAAGGGTGTTACCCTCGAGAGAACATCGGCTCTGTAGGGAACGTCTCTCCTGTCCTCCTCGACTACGGTTGGCAGAATTAAAAGTACATGTTTTTCTAAATGTTGGTCCTATACGAGGTGTAAAGTAGTAACTTCAGGCAGTACAGCGCCACCTATCGTACCGGTGTATGAAATGCTTAATCGGATTAAGCTGTGCATGTAAACGTACTGATTGTTTGTAGCATTTAGCTTCTACCTGGAGTATACCCGAATATGTAGCAAGCAGCAAGGCCTTTAGCCATAGAAATGGGTGTCCCCTCAGACAAACGATATATAACAATCTTATTTCCAATCGATGAATCATTTCAGAAAGAAAGAATAAAACCTAAGAAGAACAATAGTTCTTCTTACTCATTGAATTATCTATCATTGTCTACTCGGAGTGAATCAACTGAAAAACTTTAAATCATAACTGAATGTAGCAGGTGTCCTGATTTAAGGGTTTGAGTCCTTCGTTAAGGGCTTGATTGGCTGTAGTGTGTTGGGCTCTGATTGGCTGTAGTGTGTTGGGCTCTGATTGGCTGTAGTATGTTGGGCTCTGATTGACTGTAGCGTGTTGGGTTCTGGTTGGCTGTAGTGTGTTGGGGTCTGGTTGGCTGTAGTGTGTTGGGGTCTGGTTGGCTGTAGTGTGTTGGGCTCTGATTGGCTGTAGCAGTGGCTGACCTCTTGATGCAGAGTCTGGAGGGCAGGTATGCCCGGTACCCATCTGTGATGTAGGGGTTCTCCCGGAGGAACGCGGGGATCTGCTCGTAGGTGTACAGGCGTATCCCCCGGGGAACCAGGACTGGCCAGTACTGGTAGCTGCCCAGCTCCATGTAGTGGGTAGTCTGGGTCCGCTCAGCCTTCTCCTCCATCGCGGGACCACAAGCCTGACCCCCCGCTGAGGAACACATGATGATTACATCTAAACCTTTCTATCCAACACTAGAACACACTTCCTACATCACAAAGCTACAACACAATCTCACTAGCACATTACCAATGGGTTCCCAGTGGTGTGAACGGTTACAAAACATTGTCAACGGTTACACAACCCCTTTTTTTTCGTGTACACGGTTAACTGTTTTTTTATGAATTATTATAATTTTTAAAGTGGACCGCAGTCGCGCTATCAAGGGATCTTCAGTCTACGTCACTCCCTGCTCTACGCGCATGGCATATGCAGAGAGAGACGAGAGCCGCGATCATGTCTTGTTGTGCGTTTGGTTCACAAACCATTTTAATAAGACTGATTATCCCATTTATTCTACTTCTTGCTTACCAACATAGTAAAACAATTCAAATACTTTAATAATTATGCTTCTTCTTATTCGTATTGCATGCTTATTACATTTTTTGACACCTCGAAGGGCATTAATCCCGCTTATAACATGGTCACTTGCCAAAGAAAAGAAATTAAGATCATTCATTTATATTTTCATGCGTTTTATAATCCAAATATAACGTTTTTCACATAAATAGGACGGACCTTAGCTACGACTTGGCAACGGGAGGTATTCTAGTCCGCTGAGGTATGAGCCAGAGAGCTAACGTTATGGATTGTACATTTTTATAATTCTAAATTCATCCCAGCCTTTATACCACAGATACTCTAGGGTGTAGCATATAACCGCGTTGTCTTATTACAGTTTAATTCATTTTTCACAATTTACCAGCCCTCGTTTTGAATAATAATCATCGCGCTATTCGTTTCAATGGGAATCGCGACGTTCTATACTTCTATAGATACTACAAGTATAGATACTCAACATTATACTCAACATAAAGTGTACATATTTATAATTCGAAATTCCTTTATACCACAGATACTATTTGGTCTAGCATATAACCGCGTTTTCTGATTACAGTTTAATGTAAAAGTAAGCTGACAACATCGCTAATTCATACTTTGCAGTCACGTGACTAACATGGCTAACTGGAGGGCAACAGACGCCGACAAAATGGCGACGAATAGCGGCCAGCCAGGGGAACTGCAGCCTTGCAGATTTCCAATCCTACAATCATCAACTATTTAGACCATAAATGTTCAAATTAGATATCAAGAAAAGATAAACATACTCGAAACTTGTGATCCATACACAGCACCCGCTGATGCGTTCATTGCTTTGAAGTTGGCAACGTCTCGACCAGACGTGGAGTTTGGAGATATTTACATTAATCTTATAGAGAATCCGTCACCTTATACCGCACAAAAAAATGAAAGCCTACAAAAGTACGGATAGCTATTTTTTTTTCAAGAGTGGGTGGATTAACAACGTTGTCGTATGGGAGGTGAAAAACCAGAATATCTTCATAATCAAAGCAAAGTTGAGTGAGTACTATCTAGCTACCCGCAAAACGATCAACAAATAGCTTTTTTCTTAATCAAATAACTTTTAAGTAGCTGTTTTATTGACCAGGTAATGCGGTAGCGTCCACACAAGTTACATTTTCTCAAGCATTTCTGAAGCTCCAGCGCAGCGGAGCTTTTTGCTGCACTCAAAAAAAATAAAACTGCTTAGGATCGTTTAATGACTCCTCCGGCAGTGATGCCAGATTGGGCAGATTTCCCGCCCAATCTGGCAACACGGGCTATCCCCATGACGGCAGAGGGAGGGTTATTTTCATTTTGAAATAATCGTAATTATAATGTGCAATTAAACAATATATATTACTTATGGCAAATTCTAATCTTATAGACAATAATACAGTTTTTCTCCTTTTCGGATGGGATCCGGTGACAACATAGCCCGGCTTCACTCCACAGTTAATACAGCCAATCGCACAGCAACTATCTGGCATATCATTTTCCCCTCAAATTACAAACTTTCGTTCGTATGGTAAAACTGGCGACGATCTGGCAGATCCTTGATTAGGTTACTAAATTAATAGAGAACGTTTTTCTTGCCCGCCAGCCAGTCATCGTGACGTCACGTGCAAAGTATGAATTAACACCGCAACTGCAAATTAACCACAGGAAATAACCATGGCAACCGGTCAAACAAATTTTCTTTTTGCGATCATTATGCGCGCGCATCCGCCGTGTTGATAACAAATAATCCCCCTATACGACTAATGGAGGGTGCAGCCGCTTTTCAGAAAGATTCCTCCGCATCACTGCCGCTGTGGGTACCATGGACATATTATAGAATGGACACGGGATTCCAAAATGGCGCCCATTCATTCCTATGTAAACTGCTCAATGGCGCAGGGCAACATCAACGAGAGATCCGCTTCCGCATCATGGGAGCCAAGCCACGCCCTAGTTCATGACGTACCGGATGCAGAAATATTCTTGTTTTTTAGCATTGTTAGCATTGTAGCATCATAAGCGAGAGGTCTGAGCGATCGCAGTCGCATTGTTTACCGACTATGGAAGTATAAGTTAACTTCATAAATATATAAAAGATTGCTCCATAGAACATATAATACCAACAACATAGTAAATGTATGTTGGCCTAGAAAACAATACAGTTCAATGTTAACTATTTACGAAAAATGCTATCAATAATTTCTATACAAATAAATGGTTACATATCGATCAGCAACAAGGTTGGAGTAGCCTACCCACATAAATATTTGTAATAGGTCTACACCAACATTGTTAACTGTAATACATAGCTAAACAAGCAAATGAAAAATCAAATACTAACACAACTGAAATGCTTATTAGGCAATTAACAATATTATAAAAATGATACCGTAATGCACCCGTTCTTTGTCTTTGGATCTTTTAAATAAATGGATCAATAAATGGTGAATCGCAATGATCGCAAGCAGAGGAACATGAGAGTCATTGAGCAGCAGCTGAACTGGTCTAAAACTCCCTTTATCACTAAAACACTTTTAGTAATAAAAAGTCACCATAGTGCCTAAAAACCATCAACGTCATTCATGTTAAGTAAAAGGAAAAACCTCGGACACGAGAAGTTAAAGGAGCCGTGCACTAGGCCCTCTCGAATGCCAGGCCGAAACATTTGTTTCACTACGACTCCTTTCAGCTGCCCACCCCTCCTTCTCCAGCAAAAAATAATAACATAACACGGCTAATAAAACGCTTGAGGTGGCATTTTGAAAAGAGAAAACTTACATTTTTTTAGTACATGGCATAAAGATAATTATGAGCCTTTGATTGATATCCAGTCATTTTTTGCGGAGACACATTCCTGTTCCCCACTTGTATTGGAGTGAACGGAGAAATCTACTTCTGGGCCCCTTGAATCGAGGGACCCGTCCACGGCCCGCTTAAACAGCTGCAATACAAGGCTTGGCCGCTGAGCCCTGGTGGATTGCGGAAGTATGCACTGTTCCTGGGGGCTTGGTGGGTACCGGATTGACTCGGCTGCCAGATCGACTCGGGGTCCTAGATGCGCAATAATGACGCACTTCCTGTAAACGCTGTCTTTTAAATGCGCATGCGAGTTTCATTCATTCCCATGTTATTCCCAAGTATTAACGATCTCCTTTTGTTTTCTAATCTATGAATAATAATCGAATGTACAAATTATTGTTGCCTATACTTGGGTAATATATAAAAGACGAATCGGTTAACTCCATTCACTGAACGGGGCGATCCACTTTATTTCCAGCACTCCCAACACAGAGTCAAAACAGCGACCCACACGCAGAATAGGAGTCCCTAACAGGAACTGGGTTACATATGCATTCAGCAGTGCTTTTAGACGTGTTTCCAATGGCTTTGTTTGTGCGAAAGAACGGGCTGCGTTCAATGAAATCAAAACCAAAACGAATTGAGCCTTCTTTTTATGTCCATGATTGAGCCCCGTTTATAAACAACCCTTCCGGGTTTTGTCCGTTGGCTTGTGTTGATACGTCAAGTGACGATACGTCACCTGTAAGCACAGGACCCCGAGTCGATCTGGCAGCCGAGTCAATCTGGTACCCACACGCCACTCAAATGCGAGACAGATACAATTATGCTTTATAAAGCGACCCTGTGCTGTTTTTAAAAGCCAAATGTACACCACACATTGTACATTTCACTTGGTCTCCTTTCTCTTTTAAAAAAAAAAAAAAACTCCATGCCACACTTTTTTTTTTTGAACGGTTTTCGTTTACTGATTTTTCCTAAACGGCTATGAATTACTAACCGGTTACACGTGTACCGTGCACACCCCCACGCCTTGGGCTGACCCCCACTGAGATACATGATGATTACATTAACACATTATGTCCCAACACTACCACACAATACTATTAAACAATACTAACCAGGTTTCCAATCCTTGGGCTGACCCCCTGCTGAGAGAAACATGATGATTACCGTTCAAATCCCAACAAAACTTAGACACAACACTATAGACCAGGGCCTCTTTTCCCGATAACGATGGATCTTCGCTCGTACGATCATTCTCACTATGGATCTTGCGAACCATCGTGTTTCGCTTTGGAGCGTTTCCCGAAACTCCTCTTAACATGAACGCGTGTTCACTGCCCTCACGACGTTCGTAGGATTGTAACTGTCCACTGACACGGTCCTGAAACGGACTATGTAGGAGGGGGAGACGCAGGAATGTCGCAGGAAAATGGGGTAGAAAAATGTTTAAAAATCTCCCCATCAAGGCCAACAGCAGAGTATACCTACAAAAACTACATTTATCTTAATGTGCTGATTTCTGAAACATGCTTTGCGCAGCAAAGAGAGCCGCATAAGGTTTCATTGATCTCTAGTCTAGAATATTTGTAGACATAAAAAATGCAACGTTCCATTCATTATCATTCAACCGCAGAGGCATTGACACACGGTTATTGCTGACCCGATTAGGAGAGCTTGGTCTAGATCCTGCCCATATTGTTGGGCAGGATGATGTAGGCTATAGGTCTTTTTACACTGCCATCCCGGTTCGGTCGCAGCTTGGCACGCCCGGCGATTTCACCTTCTTATCTCAAGTTTCCTGTGTAAAACTGAGGGGGTCAAATCCCCCATTCGTAACGGCGCCGGCTTTCTTGGTTCACTGGAGAAGCCGGGGCTGCGCAAGGAGTCTAGACCTCTTTAGAATTTGTATTATTGCATACTACCGAATGTTTTAATTGTTTTTATGAATGAGGACACCCGCATGCAATAATGAGTCTTCTGTCATTGATCAATATGAGGACATTTTAACCATGATGGTTGAATTAAAATCAGAGGGAGACAGCAAGTGCAGCTCGAAAGCGACCTCCCACACAAGAGCAATGGAATCATTTGATTTTATTATATGCCTTGTGACGTGGCGACATTTCGGCGGCGCATGTATTTTTGGAATTTTAAATTGCTGCAATAAATTATGTTGTTGTTGACTTCTAACATGTCTATCTTTGCTGTTTAAATCTAACAGTAGTCAGTTATATATCGGCGGTAACCACTGTTTTTGGTCGCAAAATTGTGCCAGCTGGGCATTCCGTGGTGTTGGATGTGTTTTAATAAAACACATCAAATACACGGTATGTCCGCTGATGACGCCACTGAGGCTATAGTAGGCTAACAATACTCAGCATCCTACGAGTATCCCTGGAATCTTCGTTAGCTACGAGCGTTTTTCACGCCGTTCGTTACCAACGATGCTTTCGGGAAACGGTGTGAAAAATGTACGATGCTCGTACAACGCACTTCACGATCCACTTAGGCTAATGATGCTTTCGGGAAACGGGGCCCAGACTGCCCCTTTTGGCCGTTTGTTTCGTTGTAACACAATACCAAGAAACAAGATGCCACATACACAATAAGAAGAAATAATCACGACCGATACCAACAAAATACATATAAACACAATGCTAACTCAATTTGAAATACACAATACTAAATCAATACTACAAACACAATACTCACTAAATGACTAACAGTACACACTTGCTCATATTAATTTCATATCACATCACTTGGTTAGTGCATAACTTGATTATTTACTATCACTAGATTGTTCACTATTGCTAAATTACTGTTTTACTGACTGTATTGGACTATTGCTTACTATAACTAGATTACTTTCTGTATTACTTACTATAACTAGATTACTTTCTGTAACTAGATTACTTACTTTGACTAGATTACTAACTATGACTAGATTACTAATTATGAGTACATTACTAACCATGACTAGATTATTTATTTGACTAGATACTAACTATGACTAGATTGCTTACTATGAATACATTAATAACGATGACTAGATTACTGCGACTAGATTACTAACTATGACTAGATTACTATGACTAGATTAATAACTATGAAAAGATTACTCACCAGGACTTATTAATAAAGAGAATAACAATGACTAGCTATCAATAGTATAACCACTCTTAACGTTTTCGCCGGATGATCAAGCAGGTAGAGACATTAATACATCATATTAAATATAAACGATTATATATAAAATATATAAACAGAGCTCAACATTACAACAGCTAGGCTAACTCGGTTTAGCTCCGGCCACAACGAGTAAAGTATCAATGATCTTCATAAATGATCTTACCTTTTAGTTTGGTGTATGTACACTGGGAGCCACCCGGGGTCTTATAAAAGCTATTATACATCACTGTCGATAAAGATGATTAATACTCAATTTAAAAAAACAAACATTAGTTAGCTTTGACTTTAGCAACATATTTCACACTGTGACAGAGAAGGACCACGTAGGACCCTGTAGGGGACGTGGCATTGCCTGATTAAAAAACCATGATACATTAAACAACAGGCAGCTTTGGCATCACTAGCGCAGTGGAATATATAGGCCTTCTATAACTCTGATATATTAAATATATAGGAAATATAGAGGCCTTCTATAACTCTTGATATATATTAACATAAAGGAAATATAGATGCCTTCTATAACTCTGATCTGATGTAGTACTATAGGCCTTCTATCACTCTTATCTGATATGGTACTATAGGGCCAGGCCATCTTTAACCCTGGTCTGATATATTACTATAGGCCAATTAAAACTCTGATCTGATATAGTACTATAGGCCATCTATAACCCTGGTCTGTTATATTACAATAGGCCTTTTATAAGTCTGATCTGATATAGTAGCCTACTATAGGCCTTCTATAACTCAGATCTGATATAGTACTATAGGCCTTCTATAACTCTGATCTGAAATAGTACTGCTATGATAGCCGTTGCAGCAAGCTATTTATAGTGAACTATTACAATAATAAGCAATGAGAGCCAGAGCGGCAATGAACAGAGAACCTCTTATCTGGATTGTCTCTGTTGAGTTTAACATTTGTTTGATTTGTTCGTTCAGTTTCCTCGATTTTATCATTGTTACAGAAATTCGATTTTTTTAATGAATTCATCTGAATTCATCATTCGGTTATGAAGGACCCTGATAAGAGTCAGAATGAGCAGTTACAGTCCCATATAGACTATAATGCTATAATAAGGAGCAAAAGTATAAAAAACACCTATGCCGTCGTCTTCGTTATGGTATAATGTGAATTGTACGTCAAACTCAAAACATTTAAGGGATGAAATTAATTAGACATTGCACCTAAATATAGTGCTAATGAATAGTACCTTAAACGAACACTTTGATCTTAATAGCCTATCTTGACCAAATTAAAAAATATTCTCAAGGACACTCATATGACACTTCTTCTGCAAAAATAAGAAAAAAACAACCATTCAGAGATTAAATATTTAGTAAATTGCCCTCAAACATGCATTATAGACAGTTTGTCCTCCAGCATTATAGGCCTATGTTGAGAAAATCTAATCTAATAAAATGTGTGACTGTAGTACCACTACAAATAAAGGGGGGCAACCTAAATAAAAGAAAAGATGAGACGGACTATTCCTAAACTCTCATGCGTCTAATCTCATCGGATTCATTTTTAAATGTATAGTTGTCGACATGTTTGTGGGTTAAATGATATTCTACTTTGTATCCACACGGTGGCGGTAACGCAGCAGTCTAGTTCACCTCACACCAGTCTAGCTCACTGTTTCGAGGTCTGCTTATCTTATCAGAGAAATTATTTTTATTAAATCAGGGGGATATATCAAAATAACAACCGGCTCTACATAAGTATTAGTATTATCATATATTATGTAGGCCTAAAGGGTAGGACAATAAAGTGGACTATGCTTAGAGGCTGGCTTCCACTGAGTTTCATGCCACTAACAATATTGAAAGCTTTAAATGTAATCTGCAACACAGCTGTCTCTTCTCTTTTTTCTCAAGAGAAAAGACAACATTTTGGAAGCGCATGGCAGGATTAGTTTGAAGGCTTTCAGCAGCCAACAGGAAGATGACTAACGTTGCCATGCCAACTAACTTCCTGTTAATCCAGAGTGGCTCTAAAATGAAGAGAGCGTAATCGTCAGTAAGACAACCATTATATTAGTATGCTGTGTTCTGAGTTCTACATCATAGTAAATCTTAATATCTTGTTTTTTCAGGACAATGTTAAAATAAGCTGCTCTCGGATCTCAACATGGAACAAAGATTACTTTCATAAACTTTCAATAGGAGATTTTGAGTGAATATGATGTAAGAGTGTAATTCCTCAGCATCAAGCATCCTTTTTGGGATGATTTGTATTTGTATCAATCACAGGTGCTGTATCTTTCAAAAGCACCTGTGATTGACTGGACTCTCATGTCTCTTACCTGAAGAGACATGAGAGTCCAGTCCCATTTCAGAGGACAGAGACTGCAATAGGAGGCTTATGCAGTTTGAACAGAATGCTGGTGATCGTGTGATTCTATATGTATGAATGGAAGTGATGCACAATGGGGTGTTTATGCATTTATTTATTTTTTTAGCTTCTTCCCACAGCTCATCTGGCCTCTTTGTTTCGCTTTCCCCGATGTTTGCGATCAATTAGGTAGTCTACCATCTTCTTTTGATTTCTGAGGTCCTTCTGAGTCCTAAAGGGGTGTGGGCTCTGGTCCTCTGGAACCGAGGGAATCGCAATGTGGCACATAAAGATGCAAAAAGTATGGAGGAAATCCATCTTAAATCATACCTTTTTAGTTTAGCTTTCACCAAAGCACTTGTTTGTAATGTTTCTGATGTTATCACTCTCTCCATATCTCTTTAACTTAGGGCTGGGCAAAGATTAAAGTTTTATTCACGATTAATGGCAGAGTATTGGTGAGTAAACTCGCGATTAATCACAATTTTATAATTATATTTTAAATCTACTCCAATTTAAGTTAAATGAGATTATCGGATGGAATGAAACATTATCATTCATACCAAATGTACTTAATAAGCAAAAACTAGACCAAGTGATCTTGAGGGAGTTTTATTGACTCACTCAGTGTGGGTTGATTATGAAATTTATGGAACACCACAGGTTTGGGAATTGTAAACAGGTTGTCACTTATAATTGTTATCTAATCTATGGCAGTCACTCTCTGCAAGTGTAATTGAATGTAAAATAAGTGGAACTCAAAACAAAAATGATTTCTGATATGAATGTTGACATTCTGTGGGCAAAAACGTTCAAAATAAGTGTAAAAAATAAATAAATAAAGATAAAGAAAGATTATTATTATTTGTATTAATCGCGTTAAAATAAGAACGCGTTAACTTGCCCAGCCCTACTTTAATTAAATGTGAAATCTGAATTTTGTTGGAAACTACCTCTCCAATGTATCACTGTGATTGTCAGATTTATTTTGAACCATGTGTCATTATATTAATTTAGTCGTATTAAATGATGATATCCATATTATTCCATAGTATAGGGCTTATTAGTTATGGTATTCTTAGTTACATTAATAAATAAATATATAATAAAAATAGTAATTGATGAACAGCCTTCTGTAGTTTGTAGCCAATCAGGTGTAGTTTAATGATCAGTCTGTAGGTGTCACTGTGTACCTATTCTGAATATCAACAAATGCAGAGCTTAGCTCCAGAGTAATAAACCACTGAGAGACAAACAGACAATAGATAATATCAATAATATAACAACAAATACTAATATTAATACAAAATAATAAACAGAAATCATCAATTATTATTGTTTATGATTTTGTGATTCACTGTCCACATTCAATAATTATTTATCATATCGATATTATTATTTATTTTTATTATTATTGTTAGTATTATCATTATTATTATTATTATTATTATTATTATTATTATTATTATTATTAATAATAATAATACTACTAATAATACTGATCATAATACAAATCTAATGATTGGATTTTGCTATATAAATTCCGAGGCTAATTAAACAACCTACAATCAATATTTTCTATGATGTATTGGTAAGATGCTCCCAATCCAATTGCAATATTCTTTAAGTAAATAAAATAAACAGTTCCCAAAATACTTTAAATTAAAAGCGGTAAATAGTAGGTGGCATACTAAAGCAAATTGGACAAAATAGGCCTATAGGGTCGGCCTGAATCGTAACTAATGATAAAAGGAGCAAGGCTGTGCGGGATCAACTCTTTTCGGGATAAAGCAGTTCTGAATCTCCGCTTAACAAAGCAGCTCTCTCCTATGCGGCTGTTATTCTGCTGTTCACAGAACGGCCAGCGGGTGGTACTGTTGCTCTCTGCAGCGGCTGACGTTAACTTCATCATAATAAACAGCTCACCATTTGGTGGATTCTTCCAACGGTATGATTTATTAAAAGTTAGTCCATTAGTCGGGCAATTATAGAGACTATGATTAAGAAAATGACAGCAAAGGAGCCCATGGACAATGAAAAATGAATGGCTGGATGAACGAGTGAATAATTCACTGGTGCGGGAGAGGAGTAAGAGAGAGAAGGTCTGACACGAGAGGAGAGAGGAGGAGGAGGTGGTCTGAAAGGAGGAGAGAGGAGGAGGAGGTCTGACAGGAGAAGAGAGGAGGGGGAGGTCCGACAGGTGGAGAGAGGAGGAGGAGGTCTGACAGGAGGAGAGAGGAGGAGGATGTCTGACAGGAGGAGAGAGGAGATGGTTTGACTGAAGGAGGAGAGAATAGGAGGTCTGATAGGGAGGAGGGTTAGGAGGAGGTTTGACAGGAAAGGAGAGGAGAGGTGGAGGAGGAGGTCTGACAGGAGAGGAGGAGGAAGAGGAGGTCTGACAGGAGAGGAGAGGAGGAGGAGGTCTGACAGGAGAGGAGAGGAGGAGGAGGAGGAGGAGGTCTGACAGGAGAGAAGAGGAGAGGAGGAGGAGGAGGTCTGACAGGAGAGGAGAGGAGGAGGAGGTCTGACAGGAGAGGAGAGGAGAGGAGGAGGAGGTCTGACAGGAGAGGAAAGGAGGAGGAGGTCTGACAGGAGAGGAGAGGAAGAGGAGGTCTGACAGGAGAGGAGAGGAGGTCTGACAGGAGAGGAGAGGAGTAGGAGGTCTGTCAGGAGAATAAAGGAGGAACTATCTCCTGTCGGCACCACCTCCTCCTCCGAGACAGGTGCTTCTGTTTCCAGCAGATTCACCTCTTAAACACTTCTGACTGGCTAGCGAAGATAGCTAGCCAGTCAGATAGTCAGCTTGCTAATCAGCCAGCCAGCTGGCCTGCTGGTCAGCCAGCTAGCCGTCCTGTTATTCAGACAACAAGTCCGACAGCTAGCAGACAGCTTGCCAGCCTGGTAGTCAGACAGCTAGTCAGCCTGCTTGTCAGGCGTCTAGTCGGCCTGCTAGTCAGAAAGCTAGTCGGCATACTTTTCAGACAGCTAGAAAGAATGCAAGTCAGACAGCTAGTCAGACAACTACTCAGAAAACTAGTCAGAGAGAGAGAGAGAGAGAGAGAGACAGAGAGAGAGAAAGAGAGAGAGAGGGAGAGAGAGAGAGGGAGAGAGAGAGCGAGAGAGAGAGAGAGAGAGAGAGAGAGGTTAGAGGCGGGTACCCCCCTACCCCCTGCTGGGAGGGCAGTAGCCGTGCTTTATCAGGTGACTCACCTGACTGGAGATGAGAGGTACAGGAGGCGGGGCGCTGTCTAGGGGAGGTCTGATCTGGGGTGATGGGAGGTTATGAGTGGGAGAGGGAGGGGGGAGGTTAGGGGGAGCGGTGTCTGAAGGTCGCAGGCAGAGGTGGGTGTCTGGAGACTAATGAGTTTTTCCACTGCCCCTCTCCCCTTCACCACTGGCATCAACCCCAACACGCTGTCAGGCCTCTGTACCTGCACCCCACCACCCCCACCATCTCTCCCTCTCTCTCCTTCTCACTCTTTCTCTCCCTCACTCTCCCTCTTTTCTTCTCCCACTCTCTCTCTTCCTCTCCCTCTCTCACTCCATCTCTCTCTCCCTCTTTCTGCCTCACTCGCTCCTAATCTCTTGCTCCCTCCCCCCATTTCTATTTCCCCTCTCTCGTTTTCTCAACATTAAAGAGGGAGAGATATTTGGCGTGAGAGAGAGCGCGATACAGAGCTGTTGGTAGAGAAAAAGAGTGATAGAGAAATATTAGGGGAGAGGGAGAGAACAATAAATATATGTTTTGGGAGAGGAAGGGAGGGCAATATAGAGATTTTGAGGGAGGAAGCGAGAGCTGTATACCGATATTGGGGGAGAGAGAGAGCGATAGAGTTATATTCTGGGAGAGAGAGATAGAGAGATGTTGAGGGGGAGTGGGAACGGGAGAGACAGCAATAGAGAGATATTGGGGGAGAAGGCGGGCTACCTGCTGTATATCTGGGGGCAGCCGTGCTAATCTGACTGGACGAGCGGTAATAGCACATTAGCATGTGGAGCAGCGCTAGGCGCTAGGTGCTAGCGGGGTGACATGGAGGCTGAAATATGCTGAGCTTTCCCATCACAAGGCTGATCTTTATGGGCTGGTTCATATTGTGGCGTAATGTGCTTTATTGTCCACAGAATAAGCTTTTCTTAAAGGTAATTGGAAAGCAGGGACAGGGCCGCTGTAACGAGCCTGTCAGTGTGAAACCACACATTTATCTTGGCAGCTCAAATTGATCCATTTCACCTTTGTCTAATGGAAAATTTTATCAAGCATTATCTGTTTATGCAAATGAGCGTCGCCCCTAGAAACGCACGGATAAAAAGAGCTTGAGATGTGATGCTTGGGTGTGTGTGTTAGGTGTGTGAATATAGGGTAGGTGTGTGTGTGTGTGTGTGTGTGTGCGTGTACGGTGTGTGTTTGTGTGTGTGTGTGTGTGTGTGTGTTTGTGTGTGTGAGTCCGCTGTGTGTGTGTGTGTGTGTGTGTGTGTGTGTGTGTGCGTGTGTGTGTGTGTGCGTGTGTGTGTGTGTGTGTGTGTGTGTGTGTGTGTGTGTATGTATGTTGGGAGCAGTTAATCTGATCCTCTTGACGTGTCATTCTGGACATAATGCATAAAGGATTTATCCCAGTTGGGGATTCTGTGTGTGTGTGTTTGTGTGTGTGTTTGTGTATGTATGTGTGTGTGTATGTGAGTGTATGTGTGTGTGTGTGTGTGTGTGTGTGTGTGTGTGTGTGCGTGCGTGCGTGTGTGTGAAGGACACAATGTGAATCAATCTAGAATATTTCCAAAGTTGACCTGATGAAAACACTAGACATAGAACTGACAGTCACTTGACAAAAACAAGCCTATAGAGGTGTTCATCATCTCGCTATCACACCCATAAAGACCGCAATAAAAAATAATGATGCAACGTTTCATTAGAGTTTTATACCCAAGAAGTCCAAACCATAAAGCATTCCAGCGGTTCACTACCAGGTCCAACACACGGCCAATTTACAGTCCTGCAATATAGAGCTTCTGCTCTACGTTTAAACATAGAGACAATCTGCTATATGTTAAAAAATTTAGATCTTTTTAGAATCGTTGTATGAACATGAATTTTTTTTATACGAAAACAAATAGACAGCAAGTCTTCTATATATTAAAACATAAAACTGTTCTGAGAATGCTCTATGTACCAAGTCACCACGGTGTGCTGAGCATTTCATACCCAATATCACTCATTATAATGCTCAAATTACCACAAAATTGTTGTGCGCCATAATCATTGGGATAATCTCCCCCTTTGATATCAAGCCGTAAACAGGGGTTCACTTTAAAACACTTGACTGTATTTTTTAGCATTCTGCACTGTGACCAGCAACAGGGATGTTGGCTAACCCCTTAATCCCAGCCTGCCCCTTAGCCTAAGATAGCTCTATCAGAGTTCGGTTATAATGCTACCACATTATTCAGTACTAATCTGACCACTTTATAGAGTACTGCAGTAGGTAGTACTTCACAATAAGGGCACATTAATTAACAATTTATTACCTTTTTAATGCATTAATAAGCCTTTACTAGCAATACATGAACTGTTAAGGTTTTCATTTAATCATGATATAGTAGTCAGGTTAACCTTTAGCCTGGAGATCATCCTGATCACATTCCCTCACATTCTGTTTCTCCACACAATCAGTCTTGATCTCTGGCCGCACACATTCATTTTCTGAAAAGCAATCATGGCCTATCAGTTACTGGGTCGTAGTTGATGACATAAAATACCGCCACCGCTAGCAAAACAGAAGTGTACTTATTTCAGAAATAGACCCAATATCAAATATTATGTATACATTTTTGACATTCTGAACAGTAAACTATGATGTCATAAAATATGCTGCTACGCTGATTGGCTTAAAGAGTTTGTCTAGGCAAGATCTATCACCCAGTGACAGTAATGTAGACTGATCCATGTAGTGAAACAGAATACGGATACCGAAGTTACGGGATCAGGGCGGTCTCCAGGCCGACACACTAACGGTAACACTAACGCCTTGTTCACACTACCTCCGTCCGTCGACGGATCTCATTGAATTTGCATGGGGCGCTCGCGAAATGCATTGTGGGTCCGTCAGTTCTGTCGGCTCCGTGGCCTGAGTCAAAAAGTTGAGAAATGTTCAACTTTTCAGCCAGCGACGGCTCCGTCGGCCAATCGGACTGCGTTATGCAAATATACGCAAGGACACTGTCCAATGAAATTGCCTTTGTAATACAACCCGGCAAAAAACACATGGATACGTCAAAAAGCCCCAATCTGTCGACGGACGCATGTAGTGTGAACAAGGCGTAACCCCTTAACCCTAAAGCTGGTTTCACACCACCACGCTGCAACTCGCCGCCTCCATTCATTTCAGTGAGGGAAGGGCGGCAGAGGGGAGGCGGTTACAAAAGCAGTTGTTGACCAGGAAGCGGCTTAACCCTAACCCACGAATCCTGACCAACTAACTCTAACCCACTAACCCTAACCCACTTAGCCTAACCCACTAACCCTAACCCGCTTACCCTAACCCTAACCCACTAACCCTAACCATAACCTACCATAGTGATATTAAAACATAATCCTAACCCCTATGCTTATGCTTTATTATTAGCTTTTTACTGCATCAACTAATGTTAATTAATGGTTAATGAATATACCCTTATTGTCAAGTGTTGACTAATTGACTAAGTCCTGACTAATATATATCCTCCTGCCACTCAAACAACCCAGGCTGTCATCACGCTACACTTAAGAGGAGATGGCTTTGAATCCATGAAAGCCAACATAAGAAAAACATTTTGATACCAACCTCCGGATCTAGCCTCATTCTATCAGCACCATTCACTCATCCTGACCCCAAAGTTACTATTGCATAAATAAGTAATACCAACATTAATATTTGTATGAATAATTAATACAGCACTTAAATATTATTTTTTATAATGTACTATATTAACTCCGTGTGGAGACACTGTCATGTGTGTGTGTACGTGTTTCTGTGTGTGTGAGTGTACATTTTTGTGTCATGTGTGTGTGTGGGTCTGTATAAGAGAGGGCTGTGTCAGAGTGTGTGTATGTATGAGTGGGGTGTATGTGTGTGTGTAATCCTGTATGAGTGTGTGTGTGTGTGTGTGTGTGTGTGTGTGTGTGTGTGTGTGTGTGTGTATAGGTATGTGTGTGCATTTGTTTGTATATATCTGTGTGTATGTGTGTGCTTGTACGTGTGTGTGCATAGGTATGTGTGTGTGTGTTTGCATGTGTATGTATGTGTGGGGATATGTGTGGATGGACTAACTGCCCTTCATGGAGGGAGAGACTATCTCTATATCTCTGTAGTCTCTGCCTGTCGCTCTTCACTCAGCCACTCCTGGCATCATTAGCTATACCCTCAGTCAATCGCCTGTCTCTCTCTGCCTCTGTCTGTCGACCTGCCTGTCTCTCTCTCTGTCTGTCGGCCTGTCTCTCTGCCTCTGTCTGTCTACCTGCCTGACTCTCTCTCTCTCTCTCTCTCTCTCTCTGTCTGTCGGCCTGTCTCTCTCCCTCTGTCTGTCTACCTGCCTGATTCTCTCTCTCTCTCTCTCTGTCTGTCGGCCTGTCTCTCTGCCTCTGTCTGTCCACCTGCCTGACTCTCTCTCTCTCTCTCTCTCTCTCTCTCTCTCTCTCTCTCTCTCTGTCTGTCGGCCTGTCTCTCTCCCTCTGTCTGGCTGCATGCATATCTCTCTCCCTCTGTATTTCTCTATGTCAGTGTGTGTCTGGCTGTCTGTCTGTTTCGACAGCGTCCTGTGACAGAAGAAGACATCTTGTAAACCACTGAGATTAAAGCTTGTTGCATCACAATCCTACACACAACTCATCCCCCTTTTGTGAGATCCCTGTCCACGCTCATGTGCCCTAGTGCTCCCCCGTCTGTCAGCACGCGGGATCATTAGTAGTTTGGTTATTATTATCATCATCATCATTATTATTATAATTATTATTATATTATCCTCTCCTCTCCTCTCTCCTCCATCCTTGCTCCTCCATTCTATACACTTCTCTTCTATCTCTACTCCTCTCTCCTCCACTCAAAGCTGAGCAACCATACTGACATCACTTTCTTTTAGCAGCATGATAGATGAACTATCAGCCTAACCACAGGACACACACACACGCACACACACACATACACACACATACACACACACACAGGCACACACACACGAACACACACACACACACACACACACACACACACACACGCACACACACACACACAAACACACACACTGTGTGTAAAAGCACTATTCCAGCTGTCCAATCAAAACACAGCTTCCTGTCTCTAATAAGGATTAACAGAGCATTAATTAGCACTCATTAACTAATAACATGATAATTAACTTAGCTATTTAAAGTTCTGAGGCATTACACACATGCTCAATACACTGTCATTAACCAAGGGGTGGTGAGCAGACCCATGCTGCGGACCGCAGATTCCAGGAAGGGAAGTGAAGGAGATGTGATAGGTACTGGGGGGCATGGAGGGATTGGTAGGGGATTTTGTAGGAGATGTGGGACTTGACCAGGACCCCGTGATGGTGGATGAGGGTGGGTGTGATGTGCAGCCATGGATTGGTGCAAGTGGGACCCTGGCTGAGAGTCTGAGAGTGAACGCTGGACTCCTGAGATCTTTTCGAGGCGGTATTTAGTTATGGATTTGATGTGGTACTGGGGTGAGAAGGTTAGTCAAGACTATGTGAATGTGGGCTTCTTGGGATGGGTAGATGAAGCAGCCGTCCACTTAAAGGAGAAAATCTTCAACCTTCCAGAGGATGACATCTTTCAAGAACAGAGCCATGGGGAATACCTTGGTTGACTGGGGCTGGGTTGGAACAGGAGCCTCTGATAGTGACAAACTGTTTCCTGTTTGAGAGATATGACTGGAACCAGGGGAGAGCTGTACCGCTGAGGCCTAGGTATTAATGAAGGCACTTGAGGTCCAGGTTCAGGTCCAGGATGATGAGGATGATGATGTGTCCAGAATCAGCAGCAGTGAGGAGGGCATTTGTGATTTAGATGAGGGCGGTCTCCATGCTAGGTTGTGCTCTGAACGATGTCTTCATGTTCCTGAATTGATGGTATGTTTTGGGCGGTGCCTGGTCAGAAAGAGAGAGGAGGTTAAGTGGATGGCGTGGTGGTCTGATACCGCTCAGTCCAACTAATGCAGATTGGAGGGTGTTGTAGTGGAGCAGACAAGATCCAGGTGTGGGTTGGCCCTTAAACATGCTGTGTGATAAAGGCAGTTCACTAGTGACAAGAATTCAGCAGCAAATGTCTATCTGCTGGACTCCACATGCACATTGAAGTCACTGAGCAGGAGAGTAGATGGAGATATGGAGCAGGCAGAGGTGAGCAGCTTGGATAACTCGGACAGGAAGGTACTAGAGGCTTTTGGTGGGCAGTTGACAATGACCTCCTGCAGCTTTGAAAACCTAGCCAGTTTAAAAGCAACACAGTCAAAAGAAAAATGTAACATTTGATTCTGGAGTTTCTTAAATCAGGATGGCAGCTCTGGGTATAACAGCAAATCCACCACCGTGACTCACAGCGAGGCTTCTGTATGGACAAAAAGCCTGGTGGTCTGGCTTGACTGAGCGTCACCGAGTCCTGTTGATTTGGCAATGTCTCATTAAAATTTAGAAACTACATATTCCTGTCCGTGATGAGGTTGTGGATGATTAGTGCTTGTTTATCGTGACTAGGCAGGCGATATGGGAGGAACAAAGCTGTCAAGACGGATCAGGGGCCTCAGCTTGCCACTGTGCACGTGTGATTTGTTGTGATGACGTCATTGCAGTGAAACGATACAGCTTTCAGACAGAACAGATGGAATAGCATGATCCAAGTAAACAAACTTCAATCAGGAGCCCCTGCTCACATAGCCGTGGACGAAGTAGGAGGGGGATTTAATGACATCAGGGCAGCTTCGAGGTATGTAACGGTTGAAGTTCAGGATTCTCAGTGTGGAGTACTTTATGAATACCATTTCAGCCAGATAGCTACCAAGCCCGCACCCAATATAAAAGTAGAAGATAGCACAGACCAAGATGGTCCAAGCCTTTTCTTCCTTGAAGTGGAAAGTAGAAAAGAGATGTGAAAAGCAAAAGTTTAGTCGGATTGAAAAGTGGCAACATTCACGGCAGCATCCTCTCACATCCGGGTACATTGTCTGAAACCCTAAATAATTTGCTAATAGGCTCATAACTTTAGGTCTACACTTGAGCCCTTATTAGCATTGTCCGATCTACATTACGACACTATGAGTTTTGGAATATAAATACAATCAATATTAAAAAATGGTACAGAATCCATATCTCTATAAACAGGGCCTACATGACCCTGGATCAGCCTATTCCCCCACCCCCTCCCCCCTCCCTCTCCTATCTCATCTCCTCCTCTCTCTCCTCTAAAGGAGCAGGCTACAGGTCAGGCCAGATGTTGATGGGAGGCTGTGAGCAGGCCTATTAAGTAACAAAGGTTTACTCTGCAGCAGCTGTGCTGGCGTGTGCCACTCATGTCTGACTAATGAATCGTGAAACAATCAGGCAGTCGCCATTTGTATTCAGATCTGTAAATATGGCAGTGAACAAGTGCCAGAGCATCACTACCCTTCCAGCTGGGAGAGCAGATGGTCAGAGAGGAAAGGAGAGGAGAGGAGAGGAGAGGAGAGGAGAGGAGAGGAGAGGAGAGGAGAGGAGAGGAGAGGTGGGGAGAGGAGAGGAGAGAAGAGGAGGCAGACAGAGGGTTATCTTCTTCGGCCCCCGAGCCCGACTGTCTCTGGGTGACAACTTCACTTTCTCGCTAACTGTCTTCCTGGCACCGAGAGCCAAGTGGGGGTGGGGGAGGGGGGGATCTGACAGCTGAGGGGGAGAGAGTGAGAAAGGGGAAGGGAGGAGAGAGAGGGAGAAGTGGAGATGGGGAGGGAGGGAGAGGAAGCGGTGGGGGTTGGGTAAAGAGCAGTGATCATCATGCTCTTTAAAGACGTGATCAACCTGATTAACCTTGGAGGAGGCGGGAGGTATAGCCATCTCTCTAACCAGAAGGCAGTTGGTTCATCTCTCTAACCAGAAGGCAGTTGGTTCATCTCTCTAACCAGAAAACAGTTGGTTCATCTCTCTAACAAGGAGACAGTTTGTTATTCTCTCTAACCAGAAGCCTGTCGGTTAATCTCTCCCCAGAAGACAGTTTGGTGATCTCTCTAACCAGAAGACAGTTTGTTAATCTCTCTAACCAGAAGACAGTCGGTTAATCTCTCTAACCAGAAGACAGTCGGTTAATCTCTCTAACCAGAAGACAGTCGGTTAATCTCTCTAACCAGAAGCCTGCCAGTTAATCTCTCACCTGAAGACTGTTGGTGCATCTCAATAGCCAGAAGGATGTTGCACTCTAACCAGAAGACTGTTGGTTCATCTCTCTCACCAGAAGACTGTTGGTTAATCTATCTAACCACAAGGGTGTTGGTTATTTTCGAACCAGTAGGGTGTTGGTTCTTCTAGCTTCAGAAGTGTTATCTGTGAGTGTGAGATGTCTGCTGACAGCTGAGTCAACAACATGAGAATCACTGATCAGTGTGTTGTCCTTCGTCTGCAGACTGAGAGCATTCTGGGGTTGCGCATGCGCGTATGCGTGCGTGTGTGTGTGTGTGTGTGCGGCCGTGAGCATGCTATTTCATGTGGTGTGGGTGTGAGAGAGAGAGAGAGAGAGAGAGAGAGAGAGAGAGAGAGAGAGAGAGAGAGAGAGAGGGAGAGAGAGAGAGAGAGAGTCTGTGTGTGTGTTTGTGTGTGACTGGGTGGACTCTGTCCTTGGAGATAGAGCTGTGGAGGAGATGAAGGGTTTATTGAATCTCTTTCCAAGGTAAAGTGATCCGTGCTCCGACGTTTAAAGTCATTACAGACCCAGGAGTCTATTACTGAGATGACAGTTTGTTTACCTGCATCTTCCTGCCTGTTATCTGGGAATACTGATGCAGCCAGCAGAATGCTAATACTAATACTACGACTACTAACAAGTGATGAAGCCACCACAATACTAATACTAATCATAGGTCTGCTTATAACTAGTACTATGTGGCAGCGTGTAGTACTGCTGTACTGTGTAGTATTTATAGTTCGGGCCTGTACCTCAGACAGGTAAAGACCTCTATACAGTAGTTTTAGTTGTGTGTAGTACTGTAGTACTTGGCATTATCTATAGTTGTGGCTGTATCTAGTAGAGACATAACTATGTGGAAGTGTGTGGTACTGTAGAACGTTGAAGTACGTATAGTTGTGTCTGTATCTAGCGCTATATGTAAGGCTGTGAAACATTTGTAGTTATTCAAAGTTGTCCTTGGTCCAAAGAGGCCAGACCCAGGCCTTTATCCAGTACTCTGTGGTAGTTTGTAGTACCCTGGTACTACACACAGTATTTATAGTGGCGTCTGTACCCGCTGTCCTTGCTCCACAGAGTCCTGATGGGGGCG
The DNA here is from genome assembly GCF_949987615.1 of Pollachius pollachius. Lineage (NCBI taxonomy): Eukaryota > Metazoa > Chordata > Actinopteri > Gadiformes > Gadidae > Pollachius > Pollachius pollachius. The sequence continues at coordinate 24,528,538 of NC_136934.1, read as the reverse complement.
TCTCTGGAGGGTTTAACTGACCTGTCAGAGGCAATCAGGGCCGTAACGCAGCATATAAATGTTTATTAGCAAGAGGGAAAAGATCATTTCTGGGCTGAAATTGAGGATGACCTCGTGGACCGTTATCTCTGTGACTTCACAGCTCAGAACATCTTGCTGATGTGCTCTGCTGACCGTGTCTCTCCTTTCCCTGTCTCCTGTCTTCCATCTAGCTCCCCTATTCCCTTTCTTTCTCCCTCTCCCTCTCTCTCCCTCTCCCTCTCCCTTTCTCTCTCTCTCTCTCTCTCTCTCTCTCTCTCTCTCTCTCTCTCTCTCTCTCTCTCTCTCTCCTCTCACACCTTACAAATGAACTCAAATTACCAGCCAGCAACATTGTGCTAAGGTGAGGTAAGGTGATGTGGGGTGAGTTAAGGTAAGGTAAGGTGAGGTGGTGTGACTGTTGGTAAGGTAAGGTGAGATGGGGTGAGTTAAGGTAAGGTTAGGTAAGGTAAGGAAGAGCAAAGTGATTGTACTGGATTTAGATAAACCTTTACTCTGTCAGTACTAAGTAAGTCAGTAAGTGACCACCAAACTAAAATGGCTCTTGTATCATTCAGCAGGTGTAGTAATTAAAAGGTAAAAGTAATTTGACGTGGACGCTAGCCCTACCCAGCATGCCTTGCAGCTGGGTAACTGCTCAACAGATGTGTCGTGAGGAGGTCACCCCGATCGGGTGGCCGCGACGAGGTTGTAATGATGAGGTCGCCGTGATGCGGTTGCGGTGAAGAGATCGTTATGGTGAGGTCGTGGCGATGGGGTTGTGGTTGTGAGGCTGTGATGATGAGGTGTTTGTGATGAGGTCATTGCCATGAGGTCATCGTGATGAGGTCAGAGCCTTCATTTTCTTCAGAACACACGCCCAGATGTGGGGGCGTGTTTTGAGGTGACTGCAGAGGCCTTGACCCCGTCCCTTCTTGGCCCATTCTCTTCACTGCTTATGGTGCCCGCCCTCCCCCCATCTCCTCCCATCCCTGCTCCCCTCCCTCCACGCTCCTCCTCCTGTCAGGAGACGCGGTCATCAGTCAGCTGGTTCTGTGTGATCCCCTTCACCTCCTCTACTGCTCCTTCACTGCCAGCCACCGTCTTGTTCTCCTTGTTGAAGTCCTCTTTGAGTTGTATTTAACTTCCTCCAATCTTCCTCCCTCCCCTCCTCTTCCCCCTCCCCCTTCCTCACTTCTCCTGTCTCTTCCCTCCTCATGTTAAACTGGTTTCTCCTTGATTAACGTAGAGTGTCAAAACGTCTACAAGCCTTTCTTACACACTTGGGATTAGCATTTTTTAATGTATGTGTGTGTGTGTTTGTGTGTGTGTGCGTTAAACTGTGTGCGTGAGCGTCTGTGTGTGTATGTGTGTGTGTCATCCCTCCCCCCAGCTAATTAAAGTGATACTGCATCATCCAGGCTGCTGAACACGGCTAATGGGCTGAGTGACCCCCCAACCCAGCTCGCCCCCCCGCTGTGAGCCTGCTCCCCCTTAACCTACTCACACACACACACACAGACAGACACAGGCACACACGCACACACACACACACACACACACACACACACACACACACACACACACACACACACACACACAAACACACACAGACACACGCACAAGCAAGCACGTGCACATGCACGCATACATGCACACGAACACACACACACAGACACACACACACAACCAAACAAAAACACACAGATAAACACAGACATGCACACACAAACACACACACAAACACACACACACACACAAAAAAGCATACACACGCACGCTGTTTAACATGAAGAGCTTCTTCAAGCCTGGCTGCCATTTGACATGAGGACGGGCCTTCATCACCATGATAACACAGACACACATGTGTGTGTGTGTGTGTGTGTGTGTGTGTCTGTATGTATGTGTATGTGTATGTGAGTGTATGTGTGTGTGTGTGTGTGTGTGTGTGTGTGTGTGTGCTGTCGGTGTGCGTTACTTTGTCTGTATCAAGAGAATTTCTAAAATATCTTTGATAAGATTTCACTTAAAACAAAAATGTTGGTTGTGATTAAGTATACATTCCCATGTAGTTATGGTTTTTAAAACCCTTCTCAGGTGTCAAATGTGAAGCTCCGCTCATGATTCCAACCTATTCACCTTGGCAGCCGACTTATCAGAAGTTGGGCAGCTAATCATCCGTCTATTTGTCGCTGTCTCAGTTATTCAAGAAAGAGTCTATGTGTGAGCATTTGTCTGGGTGTTAATGTGTGTCTTTCTGTATGTGTGCATACAGAACACAGAACACATGTGTGCGTGTTTGTGGTTTCTTTATAGGCAACTATGTAGTCATGTGTGTGTAATTCCTGTGTATGTGTGTGTGTGTGTGTGTGTGTGTGTTTAATGGGACCATAAAGCAGTGTATGGCACCAATTGCTCATGCTTGATGTTGAGGAGAGAGAGAGGGTTGGAGCACGCCGTGGGACAGCGAGGGTTTTATCAGCTGTAACAGAGCTGGCGGATAGAGACTTATGGACGACCAAACGACGGCCGAACGACCAACGCTGCAGAGACCATTACCACCTTTAGAGATGCTTTGGAGTGCATGACCTCCCTTTGAACTCATGGCTCAATCCTTACCTCCCATTGGCTGTCTATTACCACCACTACCCCGGATAACATTACTAGTAGCATAGATAACATTAACAACACCACATATACCATTACCCCTAATACCCTGGATACCATTACCTTAGATAAACGTGTCCCTAGATATACTTTCTCTAGATACCATTACTCTAGATACAATTACCCTAGATAACATTGTCCTACATAACATTACACTACATACAATTAACCCTAGATACCATTAACATAGATACATTACCCCTTGATAGCATTACCCCCTAGATGCCGTTACCAATAGCCTAGATACCATTACCCTAGATATTATTACCCTAGATACCATTACCCTAGATATTATTCACCTAGATACCATAACCCTAGATACCATTGCCCCCTACATACCATCACGATAACCTAGATATCATTACCCTAGATACCATTACCATCAATAGAGATTGATGGTAATTGAGATTGTCTAGTAGTGTCTCTACTGTGATTCTCTAGTAGTGTCTCTACTGTGATTCTCTAGTAGTGTCTCTACTGTGATTCTCTAGTAGTGTCTCTACTGTGTTGTGGTCTGCTGTTGTCTGTGTTATTGTGAGCTATAAATACACAGTTCAGAGAGAGCCAGTGTGATCTGTAACAAAGCAAAGTGTCGCTTGGAGAGCTGGTCGTCGGAGCAAAACTAACCCAGATTCTCCCACAGCGGGGGTCGGTCGCCTGTCTCAGCAGGAGCAACGACGACAACAGGAGGAGGCGCATCGCCGACTCCAATCTCTGCGGTCAAGTGGGGGTCGGGAGGAGACGCATTATATATATAAATATATTATGTATGGATAAATATTCATGGACATATTCACCACAACTGCACGGCGCACCCCGCTGGCATTTCAAACTTTATCAGCTGTCAGAAGGGAGACACCAGGCGACCTGGAGCAAACACCCCCTCACCACTACACATCTGTTACTGGGGAGAGAGGAGGAAAGAGGAGACGACAGAGGAGAGGAGAGGACAGAGAGGAGAGGAGAGAGGGGAGAGGAGAGGAGAGAGGACAGAGGGCAGAGGAGAGGACAGAGAGGAGGAGAGGAGAGGAAAGAGGAGAGGAGAGAGAGGAGGAGAGAGGAGAGGGAGAGGTTAGGACAGAGGAGAGAAGCTAGGGAAGGAGAGGAGAGAGGAGAGGAGAGGATAGGGGAGGAGAGGAGAGAGAGGAGTTAATACAATAGACAATTAGGTGGGTGGAGAAGAGTAAGAGAAGAGGAGGTTGTGTGGTATGTAACAGTTTCCGCATGGGTCTGTTGGTTGCCAGGGGATGCGGTGATCAAGGTGACATGAGTCTTCCGTCTCCACAGGGGATTTCGGGGTTCGAACACACAAATGCAAACACACACAAGCACACGTGTCGGGATGTAATTTCGGGGAAGAAGGTATTTATTAATAATATAAGGCCATGTAGCACTGGTCTCAAGTGTCCAAGTACAGTATACTTTACTAACCAAACTCCTTAATGCTGTACTAATGTAGTAAAACTCATCATAACCTCAATTGGGCACCCTCAACTCGGTCACCCTAAAAATCCAAAGATTTCCTCTAAAGAAATCTGGTCAAACCCTCACCTACAATCACACTCTCTAAAATACCACAATATAGACATTTACACATACACTCACACAATCACACACGCGCACGCAAGCTACAACGCACTCGACACACACACACACACACAGGAGACTGTCTGCAGCTGGTGTGTGTATGAAGTCACTAATTGATTGACTGTTACAACGGTGATCAGAACTAACACTCTAATTACTATCATTAGGAAAAACACACACATACACACATATGCAATCGCACACACGAGTACCATGTACATAGAAACATAGACACGCATGAAAGAGTCTCGATTTTTAAGGGAACTGAATGTTTAGTCTAAATGTGGTGTCAATCTTCCTATATTAAGAAAATATTACAATAATAATAATAATATCAATTATAGTCCTCTATTTAGATAATATTACTTATATAATCGTCATTATTCATTATGTCCCAGCTCTACTAGAATATGAATAATACTAACCTTTGCACTCAGACATTACCGCATGTGTACCCCTCTACTGCTCCAGAATACTAATGGTGTCTGAAGGAGTGTGTGCTGGTGAACAGACAGCTTGCGCCCGCTGCATCTATCAGCCTGTTTACCTCCACTGTAAATACCGTCTGGGCTGCTAATGTCCTAACCATGCTAATGACACAGCTATTAGCACTAGCCATTAGCACTAACCTCACTCCGTCATCACCATGGTGACGGAGCCCAGCTGCTCCACGCAAACCTCTCTCTCTCCAAAGAGTCTGGGGAGAGAGAGACACAGAGACCCAGAGAGTGAGAGGGAGTGAAAGAGAGAGAGTGAGTAAGTGAGTGGAGGGGGGAGAAACTTAAGCAATACGACAAGGAGAATTATTAGGAGGAAAAAGCTGAACGAAAATACAAGCGCAAGAGAGAGAGAGACGGAGAGGGAGAGAGAGAGAGGGAGAGTAGCAGAGAGAGGGAGAGGAAGAGGGAGAGGAAGAGGGAGAGGGGCAGATAAGACGAGGGCGATAGAGATTAAGAGAGGGAGATGGAGAGAAACAGAGGGAGAGGAAGAGAGTTTCTTCGACCTTCATGCTGTTTTCTGCACCTTCTCTTCATCTGTTTCATCATCCCTCTTTCTCTCCTCTCTTCTGTCTCCATCGGTACTATATTACACATGGCCTACTGGAACCACCAACCTCCACCCTCCACCAATCAAACCCATCACACCCTCCACCAATCAAACCCACCACACCCTCCACCCACCACACCCTCCACCCTCCACCCACTACACCCACCACACCCTCCACCCACCACACCCTCCACCCTCCACCCACCACACCCTCCACCCACCACACCCTCCACCCTCCACCCACCACACCCTCCACCCACCACACCCTCCACCCTCCACCCACTACACCCACACACCCTCCACCCACCACACCCTCCACCCTCCACACCCTCCACCCACCACCCCCTCCACCCACATCCCACCACACCATCCACCCACCACACCCTTCACCCTCCACCCACCACACCCTCCACCTACCACACCCTCCACCCTCCACCCCCTCCACCCACCACACCCTCCACACCCTCCACCCTCCACCCACCACACCCTCCACCCACCACACCCTCCACCCTCCACACCCTCCACCCACCACACCCTCCACCCTCCACACCCTCCACACCCTCCACCCACCACCCACCACACCCTCCACCCACCACACCCTCCACCCACCACACACCACACCCTCCACCCTCCACACCCTCCACCCTCCACCCACCACACCCTCCACCCTCCACTAGGGATGGGCAACAATCGTCGAATAGTCGAATAGTAGAGTCACGTAGAATATCGAATGATGAATGTGATCATTATTTATTACACGGCCCTTCTCAATGCTGCTGAACGCTCCGTTCACTTACATGGGCCTTCACAACTTCTGGTGGTGAATAATTTTTTGATAATTCACCGTTCCTAAGCATATAATGACCGCTGTTAAGGAAAGTTGATATTTTTCGTATCACTCCGGAAGTAGTCCGGTGACTTATCAACCCCAGCGTCCTCGGTTGCTAAGCGACGTCAACGTCTTTGGTGGACTATTTCGCTGCTGATCAACACTACGAATGCTGTTAAAAAAATGAATTGTAAAAAGACACACCGTGTGAAGATATTTTGGGCCGTAGTTTCCATATGCTAAAGGCGTGTCTAGTTCACCGTCATGCAGGCTGTGTTGAGTCAAATAAATAGCGATCTGTTTTCGGCGCATGTAGGCCTATCTGCCTAAGCCCACGTTGAACTAATTTTGATGTTGAATGTGTATGGCGCAGTTGTTGAAATAAACAGATTGATTTCAAACAAATCATAAAAGCCTCCCCCTGTGTCATTGTGTGTGCGTGTAGACGAGGTGCGTTTGTGCGTGCGTGCGTGGGGGGTTCTTGATTGACCGATTATTCGAATACTTCTCAGCGAATATCGAATAGTATTTTTGCCAGAAATGCACATCCCTACCCTCCACCCAACACACCCTCAACCCACCATATGTGTGTGTTTGGGGGGAGGGTGTAGGCATGTGTGGGTGTGTGTGTGTATGTACTGTAGGCATGTGTGTTTGGTATTTGTAAGTTTGAGTGTGTCTAGAGGTGTGTGTGATTGTTTGGTTTTGGACAATCTGATAGTTGACCCCAGAGAGTTGTCACAGCGATTCTTCCTCTCATCAACCAATGACGTCCCTCATCCTGTTGCTACTCATGCCTTAAGGAGGGGGGAGTTACACTGGCCTTTTACCCCCCCCCCCCCCCTCTCTTCACTGAAAAAGGATACTGAGTGTTGCTCCACCTCTTGAAATGTCAGTGATGTGGTGGATATTACCACGGCAACAGAGCTGGCATGCAGCTGTGTCCAGACAAGTTGTCGGATATTCTCTCTCACCATGTCTCTCGCTTTCTCAGTCACAAGGTGTTTGCACTCAATTTCTTTAATTAAGAACAAATTAAGTCAAATAATTCAAAGAAATATTACTATCTCTCCACATTCTCACATTTCTTTTGGGATGTGTTCAAAACATGTTAAATTACTGTGAGTGTATGTGAGTGTGGAACCTGCCCTAGCCCCTCCTGTTCTATCCCCACACACTCTCCCTATCTCTCACTAGTCACGTTTCCATCTAAAGGTGAAGCGAATCTTTAGAAAATTCGCAAAAAATAAATTCGAATTGGGTGCGTTTCCATCAAGTGGTTGGAGCGGAAAACTACACACATTCCAGGGCTTGTCGTATCCTTTTGATAACATGCTCTCTCTTAGGTCCTGATATATAGTGGAATTGCGTTGTTTTATTTCCATCTAAAATAGCTGTAATGTTTTTTTCTTCGATGAGAGCAAGGAAAAGTTTTACCACTTCAGCGGTCCACACGTATCTATTATTCGCATTGGTCATCTGTTCCATGGATGTATTTAAAGGATACATTGTACATATTTATAATTCAAAATTCGTCCCACCCTTTATACCACAGATACTCTAAGGTCTATAGCATATAACCGCATTGTCTGATTATAGTTTAATTCATTTTTCACAATTTACCAGCTCTCGTTTTGAAGACTATTCACCGTGCCATTCGTTTCAATGGGAATCGCGACGGTCTGTGCTTTCAACATAAAGTGTACATATTTATAATTTGAAATTTGCCCCAGGCTTTATACCACAGATACTATAGGGTCTAAATCATATAACCGCGTTTTCTGATTACAGTTTAATGCATTTTTCAATTTATCAGCTCTCGTTTTGAAGGCTGAACAGACAGACGCTTCAAGTTGATGTTGGCAGGGTTGCTATGGCCAGTCGTTATGTGGAAATCGGAAAGATGCTGTCAGTCCTGTGTGTTCATTGTTCGCTACGTCACAGCTGTTTCGAAAAGTGTGTTTCCATCTCCCATTTTGCGCATGTACTCTCTTTCGCATAAGTCATAAGTAAAAAACCACCTCAAGCGAGCGGAAAAACTTTTTTGTGAATAAGAGGATTTATATGCAAATTTTGGTGTTTCCATCACCGTTTACTGATTCGATACTTCAAAATTCATAATGCATAAAAGCAGGGGGATGGAAACGCAGCAAGTGTCTGTCTCTCTCTCTCTCTATCTTTCTCTCTCTCTCTCTCTCTCTCTCTCTCTCTCTCTCTCTCTCTCTCAGTCTCTCCCAATATGTCTATCTCCCTCTCTCTATCTCAGCTGTTTAGTGTCTGAGGCTGAGAGCTGCTGTGCTCCAGATGTTTGGTGTGTGTGCAGCAGACTCCCCTGTCGTTCTGCCCCAGCAGCTCGGCTGTGTGTGACGACCGGGGGTCCGACAGCCTCCGGACTGCCCTGCTCCCCCCCCGTCATCACATGGCTGCTGTTTACCAAACTGACAAACATCTACTCTGCTGCCCGACACAACACACCATATTCACGGAAACCACTACACACAGATCACATTCAACAAGCTCAGAGTGAGAGAGAGAGAGAGAGAGAGAGAGAGACTCTTAATGGGCTGTTTACTCTAACATCGCTACATTGACTCATGATTTATGATTTTAAAGAATCATGGAGGCGCACGCACCATACATTAATGTAGCGTCCCCCATTACCGCCCTAACACAGACACACGCAAACACACTCACAAAGACATATGCAGACACACACACACACACACACACCCCCACACACACACACACACACACACTCACACAGCCACACACACACACACACACACACACACACACACACACACACACTGGGTGCCAGATGAGTTTGCTGACAAACTGGGAGCTGAGGAGGTGATGGGCGAACTCAACATTGAGGAAATAACTTTACTCCTCGGCGCGAGACGGAGCGTGGACTGAACAGCAGACGCGTCGAGACGTGTGATGGCTGCTGCGCCTCACGTCTGTTGACTAACCCCTCCTTACAGCCATGCTACACAGAGCACGGTGATGCGGTTAGCTGTTTAGACGAACAGCGAGGCGGACTTGGCTTCTGCTTTCACTCCTGACTGACCCCAATGTGTTGTTTAGGAAGCGAAGCAGAAGCTGGGAGGATCTCACTACATTGAAGGGAAACAAACTACAGGGAACTTTTGTGCCCTCTCTCTGGTGATATGCTGGGGTTGAGGAAGTTGTCACTCCAGCTCCTCTTGACCTTTAGCTAAAGGTCAGGCAGTGTGAGGGAGACTCCTATCTCATCTTTTAGCGTGGCTGTAGTTCATTAGCCATGGTTCAGAGGTGGGGGACAAGGGGCTAACAGCTAGCGTTAGCGTCTGTAGCATGTCTCTAACGAGGGGGCCACCCCGTCCCCTAGCCTCCCCTTCCATGGTGACATTTAGCTGTAGCTCCACGCTGACGCAACTGGCCACAAAGACGGAAGACAAAGAGGAAATCACCCCAATTAGTGGAGGCATCAGAGGGGGAGACACGGGGGGAGACACGGCTTTGGGAGGAGAAAGGTCAGCGTCTACAAGGACTAATGGTTTATAAAATTAATGGTTTATAAAACTAATGAGCTAAGTTTTTAGCTTGAATTAAGATTGATAAACACATAGATATATATGAACACTGAAGAACAGCGACACACGCATACACACACACATAAACACACACACAGACTTAGAGAAACACACACATTTGTGCGCACACAC